>NC_140381.1:3992500-4035000 GCF_054491055.1 Hypomesus nipponensis | reverse complement strand
CAGGGGTTCCTCATCTTGGCTGGGGGAGGCCTCCGCCCCCAGGTCTGGAGGAGAGGAGAGGGATGGGACGGAGGAAGAGAAGTGAGGAGAGGAGTTCAGTCAAGTTGGACAGAAGGGAATAGAGAGAAGAGAGGTGAGAGGATGAAAGGAAGGGGAAAGAACAGAAGAGAATGGAGCAAGAGGAAAAGAGAAGAGGAAATTGATAAACTAACTGCGTTTCATAGTTAACGATGGTATATCATTTGTAAATGTACACATGTGGCTGGTGGCATCAGTTTGGATTTGAGAAGCCTGTTGCCACTCCTTGAATGGCGGCACCACGTGCAGTGGCCTATTTGTGAGAGAGTGCCCTGGCTGTGAGGACTTAACAGTCGGTTAGGATTTGAAAGGAGGAAGGGCAGCCAGGCATGGTGTGGTGTACTTCAGCTAAACGTACACAGGTTGTGTTTCAAGTCATCGAGGGTGTGTGTGTGTGGATCACATTCTGGACAGCTGCAGTGTGATTCGCACCGTCACAACCCACTTGCAGGAATGTGGAGCCTACTGACTCTGTCATGTCGCTAAAAGCCAGCGAGGTAACGCTAACAGGGTATAGCTACCGACGCTAACAAAAGAGCACGCTAAAGGGAGTGAATGTGCAGTTTCATAGGCTAAGCACATCCTCTTGTCCCTAACAGTCTTAAAGAGTAACTCCACAACCCAATGCCTACATTTTGTTGTGGGGGGGAGAGTCCTTAGTTTCAAAAACGATGACGCAGCTAGCAGCCAATGTTACTTTTAATCGGGAGTCGGGGACCAAATCCTGCTGAGCTAAGACGGTCGAGGAGCTAAGATCCATCTCTCAACGTTTGACTCAACACGGGCTGATCAAACGCTAAGGCGGACAGCTTAACGCCCGTCCGACAATGCCCAAAGGACTCTGGGTACTTCCCCCACTCTGTCTATGTCCTCTCAACCTTTTCTGGTGTGTGATTTCACACGAAAACAATTTAGTGGGCGCGATGTAGGCTGTTGGCCCTGAGTCTGGAAGCTTTCTGTCCATTTATCACCTCCGTCAGTCGTTTGTGATCGGTACACGCTGTGCTTGGGCGTCATAGGGGAACACCCTGTGCCTCGTGTGTCTCTGCTATCTGATGCTGCGTGCTGGTTCGGCTGGAGAGCTCGAACCCAACAACAACAAACAGCTCCTCGACTCCCACGCCAAAGCGTCTTAAACGAACACGTCACGTGACTTTGGGGGAACGCGCAAAGTTCAGATGTCACGGTTTCGACGTAACGCGAGAGACCTCTTGGCGGATGAGCTGTGCCGTTGACGTAGACGCTCCGTGTTCCCGCTCCTGTTGTTTTAAGGATGCCGCGCCTTTCAAAGCTGCCTCGTGCTATCGAACACAACACTATTCTCCTCCGCTTCACTCATGAGCCACGGGCCAACACTCTCACCCTCCAAAGCACAGGATTTCCAGGGCTCGGTTTTCCCCTCGGCCCCCGTGACCAGGAGAGAACATTACGGCAGGAGAGGAGCAAAGGCATCCATCCTGACCCAGTCTCTGCGGTCGACAGACACACCGACAAACTGAATAGGTCGAGTGTGGATTAGAAATAAAACCCTCCTTGTCACAGGTAGGTGATGGAGGGGCTATTATTAGCTTCCTAGCCATCTCTCACCCTTGGCATTCAGAGCCGGGCTTACCCGAGACCCTGGGTTGTAAAGCAGGCCTCCAACAGGACTTAAGTGTACCCTTCGTCTCTAATTGAGTGAAACAAACATGGCGAGTATCTCTAGGAGTGAGTGTGTGTGGGTGGGTGTTTGTGTGTGTGTGTATGAATGTTTGTACTCTGCTCGAGAGAGTGTGTGACTGCGTGTGTGACTTGGAAGAGTCACTGTATCTGGGCACAGGGGACCTATAACGGTAGCGTGGCTTGCTTCCACAGCAACACACACTAACTGCCACCGCCTCGTCGGCACGGCAACATGAACACTGGCACAACCGCGGCGTTGCCTTTGACTGACATCATCCAACCGCACACTCATAACTCATTGCTTGGCTGTGACCGTTTGTTTACGTCTGAGTTTAAAAAGGTTGCATTCCACGCAAATCAAAGCGTGAAATGTGTACGTGTTTGTTTTTGTGTACGTTTCTGCTCTGAGTTTTTCTGCTGTGAGTGTTTCTGCTGTGAGTGTTTCTGCTTTGACGAGTGCCACACCAGCGACAAACTACGAAAGGAAATTAGCTAAACGATCTGTTATTGTTTCAGCCATGTAATTGGTATCTTGAAATGCTGAAGGGCTCACACACACACACACACACACACAGCAGGGAGCCTTGTCAACCCAAGCCTCCAAAGAATCTCCTGATGGAGACGTAAACGTCCACAGAGAGCTTTCTACTGCCGGCAGCAGTGAAGCAGCCAAACAGAATTACAGTAGATACAGTTATAGAGAGAGAGAGAGAGAGAGAGAGAGAGAGAGAGAGAGAGAGGGGGGGGGATAGGGGGGGGGGATAGGGGGAGAGAGAGGGACATACAGAGAGGAAGAGACAGAGAGACACAGAGACAGAGAGAGAGACAGAGAGAGACAGAGAGAGACAGACAGAGAGAGAGACAGAGAGACAGATGTATCAGTGAGCTCAGAGAGGTGACCTTATCAAAGGTCAGTATTAGGGAGCAGTAGAGAGACAGAGACACCAGTTCTTACAGCAGGCCTTGTTTCCTGTGATGTAATAACAGTAGGCTAGTCCACTACTGCTCCACCAGTGTTATCGTTATTACAACCCCAAGAATCAACAGCACGATAATGACTGTGCAGACTTTTATCATGTGCCTAAAATGAACACTTGAGCATGTACAAGCTCTCAAACAGACAGTGACAGATAGCTTTATAGTAGCCAGCCCATTACAAGTTCATTTCAACGTATTTATAGTTAGGACTGTTACAAGACTATTACTATATCGTCAATCCCCCTGTTATGTAAGAATGTGCTCTCTGGAGCGTCATTCTCCAGGCCCAGCCATGGCTGGTGCGTGGCCCAGGGACAGTGTACCGAAGCTGGGATGGAGAGCGACAGGTGCCTGGGTGATGGGTGGTGCTCTTGGTCCCCCAAGGGATGGAAATAGAGCCACAATGAGTCAGAGGGTGGAAAGAAGGAAGGGGATCATTCCCTTTCTATTTACAGAGGGAGTGATGTGGTCCCTTCCCCTTAGCGATTGTCACCGGGGCTGAGAGTGTTGCACATACGTGAGCAACTTTCTATCCCGCGCACATTCAGTCTTTCTTTCACTTTCACTTTCACACACACACACACTCAAACACACACACACTCACACTCTCACACACACACACTCTCTCTCTCTCTCTCTCTCTCTCTCTCTCTCTCTCTCACACTCTCTCTCACACACACAAAGTCATTCTCTCCATCTCAATCTCTCTCACACACAGCCACTCTCTCTGTCCCGCACACACACACACACACACAAACACACAAACACACACACACACACACAGCTGTTGCTACATCGATCCCTCAGTTACTATCACAGTGTATTTCCGTCCCTCCCCTCCATGTATGGGTCTCTATTATCTGGCACTGAGGGGTCAGGGGTCACTCTCCTGTCGGCTGCTACTGGAACCAGCGACACACTCTCCTCCATCCCTCCCTCCTCCTCGCCTCCCTCCTCCCTCTCCTCCATCCCTCTCTCCTCCCCCCCTCCCTCCTCCCTCTCCTCTATCCCTCCCTCTCCTCCTCCCCTCCCTCCTCCCTCTCCTCTATCCCTCCCTCTCCTCCCCCCCTCCCTCCTCCCTCTCCTCTATCCCTCCCTCTCCTCCCCCCTCCCTCCTCCCTCTCCTCTATCCCTCCCTCTCCTCCCCCCTCCCTCCTCCCTCTCCTCTATCCCTCCCTCTCCTCCCCCCTCCCTCCTCCCTCTCCTCTATCCCTCCCTCTCCTCCCCCCTCCCTCCTCCCTCTCCTCTATCCCTCCCTCTCCTCCCCCCTCCCTCCTCCCTCTCCTCTATCCCTCCCTCTCCTCCCCCCTCCCTCCTCCCTCTCCTCTATCCCTCCCTCTCCTCCCCCCCTCCCTCCTCCCTCTCCTCCATCCCTCTCTCCTCCCCCCTCCCTCCTCCCTCTCCTCCCTCCCTCCCTCCTCCTCACCTGCCTCCTCTCTCTTCTCCATCCCTGGTGTACAGTAGCCCTGGGGTGACTCCTGCACATGGGTGTGGCTGTGTCTTTGTCAAGTACTGAAAATCAGCACAAGCGGAAACCTGGGACGAACGCGCCTGTAAAACTATACCCTGGGCCAAACCCTGTTTCTAACAGATGTGTGTTGGTGTGTGTGTGTTTGTGTGTGTGTAAGTTGCTGAAAGGCTTCTGCCCATCTTACAGGAGTAGAATCAGTAAGTAACACTTTGGATCCATGTGCTTGTTATAAGCCTTTCCAATCGGTAATAAGGCCTTAATAAGTTACTCTTATTATCAAAAATTGTCTTATTACCCATACTCTAAAGCTTATCTCTTCTTGCGATGACACTTACATAGTCTTATTAAAATATTTGTTAGTAAACATCTTATAAGGGCTTTATTACCAGTTAACTAACGCCTATTACAACCACTTGGATCTGAAGAGTCACCAGTGTGTCTGTGTGTTTACATGTGTGGCGTCTGCAAGGTGTCTGGTTACCGCACACTGACTGAGGCCAGCCACCTGACTATGGAAGCCTGGAGGGCCCATATGGCCTGATCGGGCGCAAGGGCAAACAAGGGTAACGCCATCAGCCAACCCTAACCCAGGAACAGGGCCTATCGCCCTCCCACACACCAGAATAGATCAGCTATCAAGACAGGCCAGCATGCATAAAGGGGAGAAAAACCATTCATTGTTTATGTCAACCATCTACCGGTAGTCGGGTTAGCCTTGGAAAACGTTGCCTATCTCGTTAACATTCAGCTTATATACTCGTTCGGTTCATGCAGCTGCGCTTAGATATACTTAGATATCTAGTCCGTCTCAAGTCAAAAGGCCCTGACCCTTGCAGCGCCAGTCTGCCAAACCCCTTCCCTGCAGATCTAGTGGGTTTGTATCTATCTGCGTGTCTCCTGTCCAGACAGCAGATCAGGCGTCAGCTGCTGGTCTCACTCTTCAACACACTGACAGTTTTACCCCCTCACCCGCCAGTACCACATCATGGGGAGAGCTGCTGTGTGTGTGAGTGTGTGTCTATCTATCGCGTTTCTGTTAAACCCCCCCCCCCCCCCAAAAAAAAGAAACGATGAGGGCAACATCCTTCCCTTGTTCATCTGCTACGCGACCCCACACCACACCACCACCACCACATCACCACACCACCACGACCCCACACCACCACCACCACCACCACACCACACCACCACACCACTACCACCACACCACCACACCACTACCACCACACCAACACACCACCACACCACTACCACCACACCACACCACCACACCACCACACCACCACCACCACACCACCACACCACTACCACCACCACCACACCACCACACCACCACGACCCCACACCACCACCACCACCACCACACCACACCACACCACCACCACCACACCACTACCACCACCACCACACCACCACGACCCCACACCACCACCACCACCACCACACCACACCACCACACCACCACCACCACCACACCACACCACTACACCACCACACCACACCACTACCACCACCACCACCACACCACACCACACCACACCACACCACCACCACCACACCACACCACCACCACCACCACCACAGCACCACAGCACCACACCACACCACCACACCACTACCACCACCACCACCACACCACCACACCACCACACCACCACCACAAGAGTCAATGTCACCGCTCCGCTGGTCACACTGTCTCACTCACGGTGCTGCATACAGAACATGCCATACCCACGGTCTGACTGCAGCTATGCACAATCCCTTCACAAGGACCAGCGCAACAGCCTTGACTAACCCTACCAGACTGTCTGCAGGTCTGGGAAGGTCCCAAAGTCCTGACGCAGTCAAGCCACCCTCGAGAGAGATCCCATATTCACATTGACATGCACTGGATGTAGCAGGTGTTATTAAGCTACTGCAGAAGTACTCCCAATTCATTGTGCTTCTAGCTCCGCCACCGCGAAACCCTTGCCAGTCAAATTCCAAATCTCCCGTGCATTAATGCATGTCACCAACAACATGATAACTGTCATTATAATTCCAGACTCGTTCACAACACTTCCAACCCAACTTGAGTGTCATCTTTAATTACCTGCAGCGACCAGAGCCAGGAGAGAGATCCAACAACCAACACAGACCAGAGCCTTCATTTTGGCTGCCAGGGATTCTTCCCCTGCACTCCCAGCCTATATATACCACCCCCCTGGAGAAGGTCAAAGGGCATGCCAAGAGGAGGCGGGGCCTTGGTGTTAAGGCAACTGTACAAGCTGCAGCCATTTTGTGTCAAAGGGGCTGGGCCATGCAGAAGTTACTGGTTAACCACTGTGTTACGTCTGATATTTAGAGACTGGCTTAAGTGATTTAAAACATGTTTTGTGAGAAAAGCTTTGCTTGAGGCCTCATGACAAACTAAATTCAAGTAATTAGAATTATACCCTTGCACCTAGTTGGCTTAACAAACTCTGTAATAGATACCAATTGCACAAGTGTGTCTATATATTAGGAATTTGAAATACAAGCCATGAAAAATATAATCTTCAGTTGGGCCCTTTACTCATTAGGGACTACTAGTATCAATAGCACAACCTAGGGACCAACAAGGAAAACGGTTTCTTGTGTGTCGGTAAAAGAAAAAGACAAATGCTCAAATAATAAAAAACCAAGTACAAATTTTTATTATTTTTTGTCTTTACAAAGGCCTGTTTCCCATGTTTTTTTAAACAAAATATAACAGCTTCTCATCAACCTCGACTGACAGATGAAAAAAATCTTAAACAAAAAAAAATATATATAAAAAGGCCTGTAATTTAAAAAGAACGGGACACAGGATGATAGGAGAGTAAGAAAGATTTGAAGATGGAAGGATAGAAGAAAGTAACAAAAAGACACAGCTGGTTGGTGAAGATCGCAGCAAAGAGCTCTTAATAAGACTAATCTAAACAAAACCTGGTCAAAATCTTTCTTTGTTGTTGATTCAGGCAGTTGAGAACAGCAAGTGCTTCATATCTGTATCTTCTCCCCCACCTCCTGCTCCGCGACACACAGGGGAACATGGTTTCACCTCCGCACCCCTGTGTTCCACCTCAACCGGAGGTTAGAGCCGCTCTTTCTCCTCGCGTTTTCGTTTGGGAGACGAGGAAGGAGGGAACAAGATGACACTTGAGATTTGAAAAGACTGAAAGAAAAGTACTTCAAATTACAATACGAGATTACTGCTGTGTTCAATTGGTAGCTACTATTCTAACTGTATCTGAAGATGTAGTCCCTGTGGATAAAATCAAGTTTCCCATGACCTTCCAACAGGCACCCAGACAAGAAAGAGAGAGATCAACTGTCAAGGATGACTAGAAAATAACCATATTAACCACCCCCCTCCCAACCACCCCCCACAGAAACAAAAATCAAAAAGGGCTGCACATATTTCTCAAAATAAAGAATATAGCAATAATCAACACACACAATTGGCAAGAGAACATTGGTTAGTCTGGATTGAAACAAAACAAGAAGGTGAAGACGTTTTCTACAAGTCCAAATAAATGGAATGTTTTTTTTTGTATTTTTTTTTTACAGCGTTATATCAGCATATTACCATGGAAACTGGAGAACAAGAAACAGAAGGAAACAATACAAAAAAAAAATTAAAAAAAATTGGATAGATAACAATTATATTTTCTAACAGGAATTCCAGTCCTGTTCCCAAGTAAACGACCAAAGCAACAGTGAAGGGAGGTTGAAGGAAGAGGGGCAACGAGGAGGACAATGGGAGGGAGGGACGATAAGCATGCGTGGTGCCACATCGATATCAATCTGTCGTCCATGACAACGGCTTGTGGGGAAGGTTCCAGGGGTGTGGCGTGTGCAGGTTCTCCACAAAGAGTTCCTGCAGCACACCTGGGCCACAGGTGTGTAAACATCACCCTCTTAAGAGCACAACCCAAACCAAAAGGATTATAGCAGCTTTTTCTACCTACACATGTCAAGGGGCGGTCAAGTGTCAAGGTGTTGTCCCCACCTTTCGGGCGCCAAACTGACGGGGTCAGGTGGGAGATTAGGAGGGGGGGGGGAGGGGGGATATGAGTGTTGCTAGGCAGCTCAGCACCAGGATGACTAAGAGCACCACGAGAGGGAAAAGAGACTACAATCAGTCAAGGTAAGCATGTATGCAAGATGTCTCTCACACGCGTGCGCTGCGGGTGCATAGATTAACGAGTCAACACGTTTCAGCTATTCACACACCAACTCATGTAGATGGAGCTGGGATTGCATACACAGCAAAAACTCTAGTGCATAGTCACTGGAACAAATAAAAACAAAATATAGAGTAAGGTTTTTCATTTTTTGGGGTGGCGCGAGGTGGTGTTAGGGGGGTGATCTTCCCAATGACAAATTCATTAATGTTTTTTTTTCTTCCATTTCAGCTTGTACATTCAGTAACCCTGACAGAGAAAACAGAACTATTATTAATTTAGAAAATCAGAGCCACAATCCCAGGCTTGCTTATGTAAACCGTTGGAAAAGCTTATTAATTCACGCTGGTAAAAATAAAGATTTTTTTGCGCGTTCAATTTCCTTCCACACAGCGATCAGAGGGTCAACTTGGACCAGTGTTCAGCATCATTCAGTCATATCTAACCGGACAATGAGCCAAACATCAGCTAGCTTAGATGCTAGTTGGTTTGGCTTACATTAGCTTATTGCTAACTAATTTAGCATGCCAATTAAATCATTACCAGAGAAAATACGAATGCATTCGCATGTCGGCTAACCTTATGCAAGCATTAGCTTGAACTTAGCAACAACCAATTAGGGGGATGTTCAAAAGGGTAATAATGTAAAAGAAGTGCAACCCTTAAGTCCCCTTTGGAAGAAGGAGCTGCATTGTATTTTAACTGGGATGAGAGAGAAATAAAAAGGTGTCTACAAAAAAAAAAAAAAGAGAAAAAAAAAAAAGAAAACTAATAACAAATAACAGTTACATTCAAGCTCTCTGTAACGTTGGTGTTCACCTGCAGTACTGGCAATACTGGCGACAGAGATTGTATAAAGCACACACTTCTATTGTAAAACACAACAGGGTACGAGACAATGAGGGGGAGTGGTTGCCTACCAACAGTGGAGGTCAACGCTCCCCCCCCCCCCCCTCTCTCGCTTGCTCTCCTTCCTCACAAAGAAAGGAACACAAGTGTTCTGATCTGCACTCTAGAAAGTCCACCTGGTTACCGCTCCCAGTAAAGGGATCCTATGACCCTGCCTAGGTAGTGATCCTGATGCTAATGTCAGGCGGCCATCTTGATGTCGTCTATCTTCATCTGTTGTCGTTTGTTGTTTTTGTGACCTTTTTTGTTTGTTTTTGTTTTCTGTTGTTTTTTTACAGTACGTGATTGGCTGAGCTTAACTCCTGGGCAAGGTTGTAGCCTTGGTGTGTGGGTAAGAGGGGTTCTACAATGCCAAACAAACACCATTTTTGCGCCAATGAAGTTGTCAGCTCGACCGGAGGGAATCAACTCAAGTCTGTTACAATATGTGTGTGTGTATGTGTGTGTACACATTGGTGTGTCTGTGTGTGTGTGTGTGTGTGTATCAAGACACACGTCAGTTCATCGAGCAGTCATCCTCCCCCTCTGTGTCAGTGGCGGTGTCGGAGCACGCCGTATCCATGGCGACGTGGGCGGGGCTGACGATGACGGCTCGTCTCTGGTCCTCCTCGGCGCTGCCCCTCCTCTCCTGAGTGCGCTCGATGTGCTGGATGGCCTGATGCAAGGACACGGGGCCGTGAGACGGAGCGCACGCACACTCACTACACACTGCAGGACACACTACATACTACACACTGCAGAACACACACTACATACTACACACTGCAGAACACACACTACACAATACACACTGCAGAACACACTACATACTACATACTGCAGAACACACTACATACTACATACTGCAGAACACACACTACACAATACACACTGCAGAACACACACTACAGACTACACACTACAGACTACACACTGCAGAACACACACTACAGACTACACACTGCAGAACACACACTACACACTGCAGAACACACACTACAGACTACACACTGCAGAACACACACTACAGACTACACACTGCAGAACACACACTACAGACTACACACTGCAGAACACACACTACAGACTACACACTGCAGAACACACACTACAGACTACACACTACAGAACACACACTACAGACTACACACTGGAGAACACACACTACAGACTACACACTGGAGAACACACACTACAGACTACACACTGCAGAACACACACTACACACTGCAGAACACACACTACAGACTACACACTACAGAACACACACTACAGACTACACACTAGAGAACACCCACTACATACTACACACTAGAGAACACCCACACACACACTAGAACACCCCCCCCCACACGCACACACACACAGTAGAACAACACAAACACTCGATAGAACCACACACACCTTTTAGAACAACGCACACAATAGAAAAACACAGAATTTTCTCTGCCACAGTGCCGTATCGAACCGCCCTTAAACAACAACACAAACGCACGGCGAAACAGAAGGAGCGCTTTGTCACACACAAGACAGGTGGTCACCTGTACGATGGTGTCCAGGTTCTGTCGGGAGGTGGACACGGTGTTGGTGTTGACTGGGGTGCTCATGGTTACCACGGTGACGTGGTGCGGGTGGAGGGATAGCGTGGGGGCGGGGACGATGACCGTGGGGTGGTGGGTGGGGGCTGGGGGTGTGGTCGGGGCCTTCACCTGAGGGACGACAAGGAATACAGGAGTCAGACGAGGCAGTACGTGCTGAGTGAGAAAGAGTTCTGTTAGGAGGAGGAGAGAGGGGAAGAGGGAGAGAGTGTACATCGCTAAATTGGCTGTTTGTATGTGTGTTTACGCTAGACTGGTTGTGTAGCTGCTGTGTGTGTGTGTGCTGACCTTGGGGCTGTGTGTGTGTGTGTGCTGACCTTGGGGCTGTGTGTGTGTGTGTGCTGACCTTGGGGCTGTGTGTGTGTGTGTGTGCTGACCTTGGGGCTGTGTGTGTGTGCTGACCTTGGGGCTGTGTGTGTGTGTGTGTGCTGACCTTGGGGCTGTGTGTGTGTGTGTGTGTGTGTGTGTGTGCTGACCTTGGGGCTGTGTGTGTGTGTGTGTGCTGACCTTGGGGCTGTGTGTGTGTGTGTGTGCTGACCTTGGGGCTGTGTGTGTGTGTGTGTGCTGACCTTGGGGCTGTGTGTGTGTGTGTGTGTGCTGACCTTGGGGCTGTGTGTGTGTGTGTCGGTCTGCTGGTGGAGCTGCTGTAGTCTTAGCAGGGTCTGGGTCTGAAGCTGCACCTGCTCCTCCTGCACCTGCTGGGTGATCACCTTGAGACGCTCCGGGTGCAGGTGGCTGTCCAGGGAACGCACCTGCGCGCACACACACACACACACACACACACACACAGGTGGGCAGTTTTACTATTCATCCTTCTTTCACCATAATCTTCCCTTCTTGTTTGTACCGCTACACATCTCCTCCCCTCCCCTCACCTGCTCCTCCCTCCTCCCCCCCCCTCTCTTCTATCTCATCTGCATCTCCCTCCTCCCCTCTCCCACCTCACCTGCTCCTCCCCTCTCCCCTGCTCCTACCCTCTCCCCTGCTCCTACCCTGTCTCACCTGCGCTTCCCTGCTCCCCTCACCCCTCTCTCCTGTTTCACCTGCTCCTCCCTCCTCCCCTCTCCCCTGCTCCTCCCTCCTCCCCTGCTCCTCCCTCCTCCCCTCTCCCCTGCTCCTCCCCAGTCTCACCTGCTCCTCCAGGATGATGCGAGCTGAGCGCTCCTTCTCCAGCTGCTGTCTCAGCTCCTGCATCTCCCTCCTTAGCTCCTCCCCCTTCTCCTCCTCCAGGATGTCTGGGGAGCCAATCCCCTCGTCCTTCTCCTCCGCCCGCCTCCTCTTGGGCGACGAGCCGCTGAACTCCTGAGAAGAGAGGGGATGGTTAGCGTCCAAGTGTGTAGCTAACGTTGTGTGTACTGTGGTACCTCTGTAATAACCTTGCATCAATCTTTACAGTTCTCAAGTTTTAAAGGACGAGGGACTGGCTCTCCGGACTTCCTGGAGGAAGAAAAAGGGGGAGGAGCCAGGAAGGGGGATGTAACAGGTTACCTGGATGAAGCGTTTCAGCTGGTTGTTTTGCTGCAGCAGCTGTGTCTTCTCCTGTTCCAAGGCAAAGATGTAGTCTGACGTCTGCTGCAGGATGGCAGCCTGGCAGGGACAAACAGCACCTGGTTAGCGGAGCGAGGCTGGCACTGTGCGGAGGAACTCGCGTGTGTGTGTCCTAGACTGGTTGTGTAGCTGCTGTGTGTGTGTGTGTGTCCTAGACTGGTTGTGTAGCTGCTGTGTGTGTGTTTATCCTACACTGGTTGTGTAGCTGCTGTGTGTGTGTGTGTGTCCTAGACTGGTTGTGTAGCTGCTGTGTGTGTGTGTGACTGTGTGTGTCTGACTATGTGTGTCTGGCTGTGTGCGTGTCTGGCTGTGTGTGTGTGACTGTGTGTGTGTCTGGCTGTGTGTGTGTGACTGTGTGTGTCTGGCTGTGTGTGTGTCTGGCTGTGTGTGTGTCTGGCTGTGTGTGTGTCTGGCTGTGTGTGTGTCTGGCTGTGTGTGTGTGTGACTGTGTGTGTGTGTGACTGTGTGTGTGTGTGTGTGACTGTGTGTGTCTGGCTGTGTGTGTGTCTGGCTGTGTGTGTTTGTGACTGTGTGTGTGTGACTGTGTGTGTGTGTGAGACTGTGTGTGTGTGTTCACCTTGCTGAGTTTCTCCCCGTCGGTGTGGGGCAGCAGTGTTTTCAGGGACTGGAACCCTGCGTTGATGCTCTGCATCCGTCGGCGCTCGTTGCTGTTGGCGATCTCCCTGCGGATGCGTCTCTCCTGGTCCTGGGCGGTCTCTGGGCTGAGGGGGATGTTGGCCAGGCTGTGGAGAGGCGGGGGGGGGGGGGGGGGGGGGGTTAACCACGTTATTTCACTGCAAAGACGTTGAATTATTACATTGTTAAAATAAAATGTTGTAATTTTGAAACATTATGATTTGGAACGTTTCTTGAAAGATCTAGTGTTTTGGGTGATATAGAAACGTCACTGTCTAGAGACGATTTTTAATCATAACACAACCGAATGCAACCGCAAGTATGGTTTTATATAGTTAGTATATATGGTTAAACGTTGATACGTCCCAACAAAAGTCTAGGATCCTTACAGGCTAACTGAAGTAAGACAACAAACGTCTTTCCCCACATACTTCCCCCAGAGTTTAATCCCATAAAACCAGCGTGTCAAAGTCAGGGGACATCACTCAGGGCTTGAGGGCAGTTGGACGAGTTCACTGAACTCCCTGCACCTTTCCTCCCAATCTCTCATTTTAACGGCTGAACAACCGCCAGTCTTGTGTGTTCAATGGGTGTCACACCCGACCCATGACCCTCCTCGACCTGAGTTCATGGTCATGATTGCGAAAGCATGCAATGCAAAGAATGCCTGAATAACTAGATTTCTGGCAGTTTTACCTGTAAAGTGGTAAGGATATAGACAACCCTGGAGCAACCTATTAATATGCCCAGAAAGACAATACTTCATCTATTGTATAAAATATGAATACGTAATTGCAATTATTACTATCTGATTTAATGCACTCACACTTTAATTTGTATATTATATGGTAACTACATCTTTCCATGTTGTTCCCATGGGAACTTTATACATGGCGTGTCCCACAAAACAACAACTGATGATAAAGCAAGGAAACATAAGTAGTAGTATTCTGAGAACTCCATTCATAAATTCAGCCTCGGGCTACTCCGATACACATAGCCAACTCACGAGGTGGGTGTCAACCCCTTAGCCTTCTAGTAGTACACGCATTAATGACAGACTGATTCTCAAAAGACGCTGCACAAGTTTGCTAGTTAAACCTTAGAAACATGATAGAAAAATCTAATATCTGTATTGAATGCAACGTTTACAAGCAATAAACGTCTACTCTATAAGAGTAACCTCCAGTAGCTCACTTAGTGAAATTTGACACCGGACCACCCCCTTGGCACGGAGAACAATGCATTCCTCTTTCGCCTAGCTTCCTAGTATGATTTCTGAATCGTGTCCGATGCCTCTCAACACACACGACTGAGTTAAAGTGCAAACGTTTTAGCTTCACATGTTTGGGGCACGCACATGCAGATACATTATTTATTTATTATTTCCCCAACGCATCTACGATGTTTCATCGCACGCAGCTAGCTTGTAGCTAGCTAACCAGCTAAGCTAATTTCAGCACACGACACACAACAAGCATGGCCGCTTCGACCACGAGCTAGCTGGCTAGCACCATGGGTATGATTTAATCGCAGCCGTGTTTTATTGTGGATATTCACTTTCCACGGTTTTATAAGTCTCTGTCCACACAATAACCGCTAATAAATTATATTAAAAGACTCTGTTGTGATATTCACAGTTGGTTTCAAGACAAAATGTCGAGGAAAACCTCTGATCATGTAGCCGTCTCGTTCGAACGCGGATCAGAGCGGCAGGCAGCGTGATAGTAACCACGTGGTAGATGTTAACTAGATACAAATGTATCAATTTCGTCCAGTTTATTTGCATTTTCGGTAACAACCCTACCGAAATGCATACGCCCACGGCATGTGAATTGGTTAGAATGAGTTATTGAACGAATAAACGACAAGTTTATATCCCGCCCTTGTGGCATCATAGAGCAAGCTAGCTAGCTTCACTGCTAACATGATTCTAGGCAACAGCACCATGCTGTTGCCAATATTGTTACAGGCTGCGCCAACAACAACAAACGGTAAACAGACAATTGAATACATGAAACGGAGACAATACATTTCCGATTTTCGTACACACCTACACAGACCCCCGATAACATCTTTCTCAGATTTCTTGAACTGTTGTAAGGACGGGATCTTCTCGGCTGGCATCATGAAATATTCCATGCTTTCCAAGACACCCTGTTAAGTCCGTAAATTTTATGTTGTTACTTTCGTTCTTGATGCACAAAAATGCGGTCCGGGTCCTCTCAATTTGCTTGCTTGCACATCGCAAAATTATAAGCCTTAATCGCACAGTTATTCGAGGTTGTTTAAAGATAGCTAACGGTATAGTAGCTATGTCTTACAGCTGATGCGGGATTCCCTGTGCGTGTGTGTGGCGCCTCGCCTCCGCCTACTACGTGTGTGTGTGTGTTTGCAGCTGATCCTGTGTCTCGAGGCGGGAAACAGCTGGTTGGAATCAAGGAGCGCCTGAGAGCTTCTCCGCATAGCAGACCAGACTACGCACAAACAAAAGAACTTCTATCACCGACCGACGGGCATTGCAACTGTTGCAGTGCGGGTAAAAAAAACCGACTGTTTGAAATGAGCAGAAGCGCTGTAATTTTAGTAAAAGCATCACGTTTGCCCTTTAGCCCCGAGAACCGTATGATAAATCACAATAATAGAAACATTTTATCCAAATGCCTAAAAGGTAAGGTCAATGACCTTAAGCTAATAAAGGTCACAGCATGGTATACATAAGGTGAATTGTTATAGTATTGGGGGTCTAAAATATTCATACTTATGTAACTTATTATATAATACATTATATTTATGAACCTTTTATTTTTTTACCAAGGTTGTGCTAAACAATTAACACAATTTTTCATTCGTATATTTTATTCATTTTATACTTAATTATTTCCCGTTTGTATTTAGACTACATCGGTTTGCCAAAGTATTGGACATAAACCTCATGAATAGCTTGTAGACTTAAGACGGTAACTGTTTTATAAGACAGTCAGTTCCACAGTTTGGTCACTAGGTGGCAGTAAACACATAATGGATACACATGTGGATGTCCCTTGTCTGGCTTTGTTTTCATTTATAGTATAGAGGCAATAAAGTAGGTTACTGGCGTCTATTGTACCAACACATTGTCAAGTTATTATTTAGTCATTATGTTCTTAGGCTAGGTTTTTGGGGGGGAGGAGGGAAGAAAAATAACTGTCAGTAAACAGCTAACCAGATGCGCGAGGAAACTAGACCACCATTGTCACGTCCTGTGTGGTGTGCCGAAAAGAGAGAGAGGCAACAGCTGCGGCCAAGGAAGGAGAAAGCTGGATCTTAATTTGGCATCTCTCTCCTCCATCTATCTGCGCAGCCACCCAGACATTACCTCCCTCCCATCCCCTCTCTCACTCTCTTTCCACCACCAAGACTAGGCGGACTGACCGCCCACTGTAAACAGTTGACTAGCGTCGCAACTAAGCGATGCACCTACAAAACCAGAGCGCAAGCTATTAGCGAATTTGACGGATGTCATACTTGACATTTTTTTTTGTTACTCTATGTTTTAAAACGTGACTCGGAATGTTTTTTAAATTTCTGTAATGACAATATTGGACTGGGTTTTAATTGCTTAAAGGGATATAACCGTTTAAAACGGACGTACTCGCAACAGGCACATTCTTTGAAGAAAAAACGGACGAATTCCTTTTTGGGGTGTATTTTTTGGTGCTTATTATTTTCCGCACTGTTTGTTTTAGCTTGACAGTTTATCTCAAAATCGACGATGGTTCGGAATATGGTTGCTAAACTTGCCACCTGAAGAGCCAAATCTGTGTTTGCAGTCTGGGAAACCGGTGTTTTCCGCTTGAGACGATTGACTTGTCACATCACAGCAGACGCGTGGATCCACGGTCACTTCTCGGTGACAAGCTTTTTCTAAAGGTAAATATAGCAAGCAAAGTACCCACCTAGGCACGAAGCTATTACCTATTTCTCCCAATAGAAAACAAATATCCGAGAGCCATGTCCTTCGAATTCTATCAAACCGATGATAGTGTTAAATGTTCAATGATTATTTTGTCTTATTTTGTTACGGTTCGTAGGTTTTTAGACTGACCCACTTCGTGTTATATCCTGTGATAGAGGCCATGATTAGGCTAGTTGGCCGTTAGTTATCTGTTTTATAGCTACTTAAATGTTACGGTCTGTTCCGTGACTGTATCGCTTTATATCTGTCCTGTATTCTGGTCGCTGGAAAGCTTTTAGAAGGAACCAGTGGGCCATCATTTTCCAGAACCGAGGTCGGAAAAAAACCGAGTCGAGAAAAAAGTGTGGTGTTGTCGTAGACAAGATAATCAACATCCGGCGCGCTGTCAAGTGCGTGCAAATTCAGGTAGGTGCGTGCGCAGAGTTCGTGACCCTACCCATCCTCTGTGACCCCAATAAGATATGCAGCTCTGATAGCCTGCAGCATAGACACGTTCTAACGCATTATTCTGTTTCTCTGCTGACTTTGACGCTCATCTTTCAACATGTATGGATGTGTACAGGCAACAGATAGTTCATGTATGATCCAAGTGTGGAGGTTAACCATGGAATGTCATATGGCAGATTGTATCGTCGACTACAGATCACCATATGCCACAATTCGAGAATGCCCACACCATAATAGTTCCTTCCACCACAACACATAGTTTCTGGGTCAAGACATAAAGAATGAAAGATAGAGAGAGTTGAGAAGGGTGGGGGGGAGGGGGGGGGATAGAAAAAATAAAGGTGGGGGGTTCCACCACAACAGGAAAAGAGAGGGCTCTGCTCCAGGCCTCTCGGAACTGGCCCTTCACGAGAGCATGATGCAACAGGACTGTAACCTGCACACACACACACACACACATTACGGGTACACAACGAGAGGGGAAAATACAACTTTAACAAAGTTAAAGTTGCCATACATCAACGTTTAGATATCACATAAAACACACACACACACACACACAAAGCCAACACACACCCCCCCCCACCCCCCCCCACCCCCACACACACCCACAGAGCCCCCCCTCCCACACACACACAGAGCCCCCCACACCCCCCCCCCCCGCCTCACACACAGAGCCCCCCCTCCCTCCCACTCACACCACACACGAACAGAGCCCCCCACCCACACACACACACACCCACATACACAGAGCCCCACCCACACACACCACACTCACAGAGCCCCCCCTCCCACACACACCTTCTGCTGCCCCCTGGGCGGAGTCTGTTCCCCCCAGCCTCCCTGTGTGTGTTTGGACTGGAAGGTTCAGTGGGTTCAGCAGCTTGTTATAAAAGCAGCAAGCTCCCCACAGCATCAGCAGGAGGAGATACAGGGGGAGATAGAGGGGGAGAAGGCGAACTGACTCCCCCATCTCCCCCTGGTCTCACCCTCCCCTCAGTCCTTTACTCCCACTACCTCTGCTGCACAGCCTCCCCTGCTTCTCCTGCCTCTCTCTCTATGTCTCTCTCTGTCTCTATCCCCCTGCTCTCTCTCTCTTTCTGTCCCTAGCCCTCTCTGGTTCTGGCAGAGTCTAGACCAGGCATTTTTTCTCCTGTTGGAGCCTAACCACTAAAGACTGCCTCAGAGCTGCTCCCCTTCCCTGGAATGTCTCATTCACATCCCCTCTCCCTCTCTTACTCTCTCTCTATCTCTCTCTTACTCTCTCTGTCTCTCTCTCTCTCTCTCTCTCTCTCTCTCTCTCTCTCTCTCTCTCTCTCTCTCTCTTTCTCTCTCTCTCTCTCTCTCTCTCTCTCTCTCTCTGACTCCCTCCCCCCTTTCCCTCTCCCTCTCTTACTCTCTCTCTCTCTCTCTTACTCTCTCTGTCTCTCTCTCTCTCTCTTACTCTCTCTCTCTCTGACTCCCTCCCCCCTTTCCCTCTCCCTCTCTTACTCTCTCTCTCTCTGACTCCCTCCCCCCTTTCCCTCTCCCTCTCTTCCTTCGTTCCAGTTTCTCTCTTTTGCTACTCGTCTGCTCGCTTGCTCTCTTTTTCACCCCCCTTTCACCCCCTATCACACTTTCTCTATTTCTCTCTCACTCTCTCTCCCCCCCCCTCTCATCTACTACTACCCTACAGGAGTGTGTGGCGGACCCAGGCACGCACCCCCCCCCCCCCGCTCTCTCTCACTCTCTCTTTCTCTCATCTGTGCTCGCACGCTAAACTCAGGCATCCATTCACTGTGCATGTGAGTGAAATCACATATGTGTACACACACACACACACACACATGTTCAGAGGCCCCCCAAGTGTGGTCCACCTGTGGGGGCACCACATACACCCCCCCCACACACACACACACACACACACACACACCATTCCTTGCTCTCTCGTTTAAAAAACCCTTCTTTTCCATTATAGTGCAGAGGGCCCAGTGTCTGTGTGTTCATTTCCAAAACAAACACAGACGGAATTCCGCAACCCCACCCCGACACCCCACCTCCTCCCTCACACTCTTTCTCCCTCCCTCCCTTGCTCCCCCTTCCTCCCCTCCACCACCAATCTCCCCCTCAGTCTCTTGGTTCTTGGCTCGCAAGGAGACAGTTGTGAGGCCTTAAACTCTCCTAAACAATATACCCACCCACTAAAAACAAAAGACACAGGAGGATTGGAAAGTGAGGAAAGAGAATGGAAAGAAAATAAAGGAAAAAACTTGAGTTGAGAGAAAGAAAATCACATCTTTTGAAAAGAGAGAAATAGACGTCGTCAGCCCTGTCAGACGAGTCCTGGATGGAGACTGCTCTTCAGTCTCCATTCAGACTTCCACCAGGAATGAAAACATCCACGAAGGAGAGACCGTAGGGTCCCCGTCTCTCCTCCTCTCCACCTCTCTTCCTCTCCTCCCCTCTTCCTCTCCTCCCCTTTTCCTCTCCTCCCCTTCTCCTCTCTTCCTCTCCTCCTCCCCTCCTCCTCTCCTCCCCTCCTCCTCTCCTCCCCTCCTCCTCTCCTCCCCTCCTCTCTTCCTCTCCTCCTCTCACTCTCTCTAAGTCTCCCATCTTTCCCCCTTCCCCTCTATCCAGTCTTTCACTCTCTCTCTAGTCTCCTTCACATGTGCTGGCACCACTTTGCCTTATCTCTGGGTGTTACCCCCGGGCATGCTAGCGTCACTGCTAAGTGTTTTCTCTCCATCCGTCCATCCCTCTCTCCTATCCTCCTGACTGCAGGAATCTCAGAGAGATGGCTCTACTCTGCAGCTGGGGTTGGTTATTATTTACTGGCTTGGCTCGCGCGCCCCTGCACTCCAGTACTCATGCACAGTCGCACACACACACACCAACGACCCATATACGCCCAGCAAGAAAAACACACACACGTCAACCGACAATACAGACGGGCGCTAGCATGCAACACATGCTTACACGAAACACATCCACAAATACACAAACCGTTAACCTATCTGCGCGTAAGCTATCACGCAAAATATCCCCACGCATGCACGCCAGAGCGCGCAACACACACACACACACACACAGTAAACACGCAGTGGAAACAAATTGGGTGAATCTGCGCTGCTCGGAGGAATGAGAAGCGCATGTGTTTGTGTGTTTGAGGTCTGGATGACAGAACGGAGGGAAACGGAGGGAAAGGGAGAGAGGGAGAATGAGAGGGAGAGTGAAAGGGAGAGAGGGAGACAGAGAGAGAAGGAGGGAAAGAGAGAGAGGGAGAATGAGAAGGAGAGAGAGAGGGAGACAGAGAGAGAAGGAGGGAAAGAGAGCGAGTCTGCCGTGGGTCTGTTCTGTCTCCGAAAATGAATTCCTGACAGTGAGGGTGAGAAGCCTCCCATCACAGCCTCTGTCTCTCTTCTCCTCCCTCTCTCTCTCTCTCTCTCTCTCTCTCTCTCTCTCTCTCTCTCTCTCTCTCTCTCTCTCTCTCTCTCTCTCTCTCTTCTCCTCTTTGTCTCTCTCACTCTCTTTTCATCCTCTCATTATCTTTTCCATTGTATCTCAACTCTTTCTTTCTTTCTCTCTCTCTCTCTCTCTCTCTCTCTCTCTCTCTCTCTCTCTCTCTCTCTCTCTCTCTCTCTCTCTCTCTCGCTCTCGCTCTCTCGGTGCCCCTCCATCTCCTCTCTCCTTTCCTATTTCTCTGTTTTTCTTTTTCTGCTTCACATCTCTTCGGCAGATGAAAGGAGCGGAGGGAGGGGCCTGTTCCTCAGCTGAGTGGAGAGAGAGAGAGAGAGAGAGAGAGAGATGGGGGAGGAGGGGGAGGGGGAGAGAGGGAGGGAGGGAGGGAGGGAAAAGAGGCAGAGAGGAGTAAAGAGGTTTCTGTGTTGATCTTGTCTGGCTGCCAAACAGTGGGGGGCACAGAGGGAGGGATGAAGAGAAAGACAAGAAGAGGGAGGGATAGATAAAGGGGGGATAGAGGGAGCGATAGAAGGAAAGAGGGAGGTCTGGTTGGGAGGGAGGGAGCCAGCGAGTCAGGTCTCCAGTGAGAGAAGGCCGCATGGAAGAAACCGTACACATTTTATGGAGATTGTAAGTGAAGGAAAACTAAAGCACATCACATATGCTGACATACTGCAGGCTACTGGGCGCGCTCACTCGCCTTTCAAACACACCCAGACACTAGTCGTTGTTTGCGGCCGTTTTCTCGCATGGCGTCACCTGTCTAATTGCGGTGTGGTCTGTTAAGTTGCTTCATTCCGCTCTCTTCCTGGCTCCCATTGGACCAATCAAAAGAACAGTGTGGCCTCCTTGTCTCCTCTTCCCTCCTTCCTACGAGGCACTTTCAGTGTGTTGTGCCTCTGACCCTGCTCCACACACACACACACACTCACACAAGCACACACACACACACACACACACACACTCACACACACGCACACACACACACACACACATACTTGGCCTTCTCCCCTTCCCACCCCAAAATCCCCCACCCTCCACCCGGTCTCTGCATGTTCTCCGCCCTCTCCAGAGCCCCCCCCCCCCCCCACAGCTCCGTCTACACCCCCAGCAGCAGGCCTCTCTGCCAGGCCCCAGCTGCCCGGCCAGTCCCCCTGTCTGTTCAGCATCTGGTTCTTTCTCTGTCCTGTCAGAGGGCTGTAATACAGCATGACCAGGCCACAGGTGTCTTGCTGACACACACACATGCACACACAACATTCAATCCAAAAAGCACACACACACACACACAGAAATGCTCTTTCCCACACTCACAAATACATGTATGTACATGCAGATGCACGGTCACACACACACACACACACACACACACACACACACACACACACACACACACACACACACACACTGTCGGGGTTGTAAGAAGTTCCTAGCTGAAATTGAAACGTCTTTTCTTGAACTTTTCTTTCACAAGCTTTGTTTCTGTGGAGAGTGTGTGTACGACCCAGCAGGCTCTGCTATTGCAGGCTGCAGTTGGAGTGTTGCATCACATGGTGTGATTCTGAGGGGCAGTGAAGGGAAAGGGAGAAAAAGAGAAATAAGACAGAGGGAATAAGAAAGCTGCAGGAGACGAGGCCACGCCTCTCACTCTTCTTTCTCTATTCTCTCTCTCTCTCTCTCTCTCTCTCTGTCTGTCTGTCTGTCTGTCTGTCTGTCTGTCTGTCTGTCTGTCTGTCTGTCTCTCTCTCTCTCTCTCTCTCTCTCTCTCTCTCTCTGTCTCTCTCTCTCTCTCTCTCTCTCTCTCTCTCTCTATGTCTCTCTGTCTCTCTCTCTCTCTCTCTGTCTCTCTCTCTGTCTCTCTCTGTCTCTCTCTGTCTCTCTCTCTCCCTAGAATTCCTCAGGGCTTGCAGGTCCTACTGAGGTCCATGGGTGGCTGGGTAAGAGAGCCCTCCCCTGCCTACTGCTCTCCTCACCTTCCTCTCTTTCCTTCCCTCGCTTTGAGTTTCCTCCAACCGGCTACTCTCTGTTTTGTTTTTGAGTTTGTCCGCACTTTTTAATAGTCTTTTTGGTGACTTTCTTGGCTCCATCGTTACTCTTCCTGCCCGGGCGAGACAGAGAGAGAGAGAGAGAGAGAGAGAGAGGGGAGAAGGAGAGGGAGAGATATCCCAAATGCAATACTTCTGTATGTCAATTGTTGGTTTGCTGCTTAATAATTCCTTATAAGGTTCTGCAAGGATAGATGGACGAAGGGACGGAAGAAATAATGTGTGAGAGGAAGAAGAGAGGGATGAAGAGGATGAAAGTCACTGAAAGAATGCAAGAGCGAGGGAGGAGGGAAAAAGAGGGATGTAGAGCAGCAGAGGAGGGGAAGGGAGGTAAGCTCTTATGAGAAACCGAGTGAATACAATTCAGAGCAAGGATGAAATGCAGAGGAGGGGAAAGAAAGGGGGGGTGGGGGAGAAAAATGAGAGAGTTTATGAGAAAAATGAGTGCAAGGGACTGTGAGGCGTGGAGCAAGACAGAAAGAAAGTAAGAGAGAGAGAGGGGTTTTCTACAGTTGAGGTTTGGGGCGAGGGAAGGAAAGCCACAGGATGGAGGGAAGGATGGAGGGAGGGATGGAGGGAGGGAGTGAAGAAGGGCAAGTAGAAGGCAAGCGAGGAGGAGAGAGAGGCCAGCTCAGGGCGCCGTGGAAACGGAGGTTTCCTGTCCAGGGAGGAGGGAAGAATCTTTCATCTGAAGGATGTGTGTGACACCATGGGGGCGTTGTGTGTGTGTGTTCACAACACTGTGTGTGTCATTCTGGGTAGGTTTGGAGAAAGTGGGTCCGTTGCTGTACATATGCTCTGTGTGTGTGTGTGTGTGTGTGAGTGTGTGTGTGTTTCTCGGCAGTTGGGGAGCGGTAAGGGAGCCTGGGCACACTGCCCAAAGGGAGGTCAATGAGGGAAAGAGGGAGAGGTGGGAGAGGCCTGTGTGCCTGCATGTGTGTGTGTGTGTGTGTGCTTGCATGTGTGTGTGTGTGTGCCTGTGTGTGTGTGTGCTTGCATGTGTGTGTGCTTGCATGTGTGTGTGTGTGCCTGCGTGTGTGTGTGTGTGCTTGCATGCCTGCTGGTCTAAATGCGTGTCTGCATACATATGGTCCTGTATGTGCGTGCCTTCACAATAACCCTCGTTGCAGTGTATGGAAGTGTGTGTGTGTGTTCGGTAGGAATGTAAAGCCACTGTGGGGCTGGCAAGCTGAGAGAAGCAGTGAAACACTGACTTCATTGTGGTTACCAATCTGGTGTGTATTATATTGGAGATCCTGTCTGTAATTGCCATGCGACTGTGTGAGTGTGTGTGCGTGTTTGAATAGACCCCAAATGGTCTGACTAACTCACCGTTCAATCGTAAACGGACCAATCGTTGCTCTTCCTTGTCTTCTGATCTAACCCTTCAACCTTGTCGTCTGATTGGATCTAACCAATGGATTGGTTCGATTGATTTGAAGATCCTTTTTTCATGAAATATCTGAAACCCGCTCCATGTCTACGGAATTAGAGGTTCTTGAAGGCTTTAGCTCCGCAAGCTAAGCAGTGTCTGAGACCGCTTTACCGAGCATTGTCCCCAGCAGGGCCGCTATCCTGACCCTCATACCACACACCACTGTACTAAGCTAATGCTATGTCAGCTACTTTCTGCCATGAAGCCGGCTAAGCTAATACTGTGCTAAGCTAATGCTATGTCAGCTACTTTCTGCCATGAAGCCGGCTAAGCTAATGCTACGTCAGCCAGCTACCGCTATGTAGCTTGCTGAGCTAACGCTACGTTAATTCTCTTCTGCTATGTAGCCTGCTGATGTCAATGGCAGCTTTGTGGGAAATATTCACTGCGACCTGCGATTCAGGATCGTCGTCATCGGCAACTGTGGCTGTTTACCGGGTCAGGGCTCAACGTCCGGGGTCTTGGGTTTTGATTGACAGATCAGACGTGTACTCTTCACACCTTGCTGTGAGACAGGGGAGGGACTTCCTGTAGCGGTTAGCACCTCAGAGCAGCTTGTGGATCCCTGTCATGGGAGCGCTGTGGAATGCTTTTCACCGATGTGTGTTTGTGTGTGTGTGTTGGGTTGAGGTTTAAGGAAAGACTTGGAGATCGGAGGCTGGGATATGTGTGTTTGTTTTCCCTCATACAGTGGTCTTTCATGCACCGTGGTCATATGTTTTTGTGCGTTGGAGTGTATGAGTGTGTGTGGTGTCTGTGTTTGTGTGTGTGTTTTTGTCTCCAAATCTGCATGAGAACCTTGTGTTCTGCCTTATGATAGCCCATAGCAATGTTGTCCTTTTCCAAGATCCTCAACTTCCCGAGTTAAACTAGGAAGTCTAACCATGCGTTTTGATTGGCCGTCTCCCCACAGGTGGGCAGAGCTAACCCAGCAGCCATGCTGTCATTGGACGAGCCTCTGGACCTAAAGCTTCGCGGGCGGGTCCGGCTGGGGAAGAGGGGGTGCTCCGCCCCCATCTGCGCCCCCCTCAGCGCCTCACGCCCTCGTTTACTGCGCACACTTTACCCCTCGCCCCCTGCCTCCCCAGGTAGGAGACACACACGCACACACACATGGAGACAAACACACACACACAGAGGGTCAGACACACACACACACACGCACACAGACACACAAACACACACACAGGGTCAGACACACACACAGGGTCAGACACACACACACAGATGGAATGACGAACACACAAATAAACACACAGTCGGACACGCACACTCAAACACCAAGACACACACAGGGACACACACGCACACGCACATTGAGACACACACACGGAGACACATAAACACACACAGAGACAGACACACACACCGACACACACACTCACACAGACGGGACACACAGACCACCACTTAAAGTCATTACTCTGGTTAGTCGGGGCCGTCAGTGTTACTGTACCCTGCAGCTCCAGAGCGGCTTAAAGAGCGCTACCGTGTCCTTCCCAGTCAAGAGAGAAGCATGATGATGTTCATATGAACCTGGAGCCTCGCTCACCTCCAAACCACGTGCGCTCACGTTTGTGTGTGTGTGTGTGAGAGACAAAGAGCGTGTGTGTGTGTGCGTGTAGTGAGTTCCACTATCATGACTGTGTTGCGTCCCCCTTCTGCCCCAGGTGGGCCCTCTCGCCCCCAGGACAGCGAGGGCTCCTGCACCCCTCCGGCCATGGACCTCAGCCTGTCGCCCTGCTCCCGCCATGCCCCCTCCCCCTCCTGCTCCTCCCCCTCCTGCTCCTCCCCCTCCCCCTCCTCCCCCCCCGAGCCCCCCTCCCCGCACGGAAGCAGCCCCGTTTCCCACCTCTTCTCCAGGGTGAGTTGGGATGAAAAGATCTCCCCCCAAACTCCCATCTCTGGGAATTCCCCTATTTGTGCATGTCTCCCCACGGTGAACCTTGTTCTGACGAGGGCGTGCCATTCATCTGTGTGTATGTATGTGCGGTCGGGCGTACAAACATTATTTACATTTAGTCATTTAGCAGATGCTCTTATCCAGAGCGACTTACAGTAAGTACAGGGACGTTCCCCCCCGAGGCAAGTAGGGAGAAGTGCCTCGCCCAAATGACACAACGTCATTTTGCACAGCCTGGAATCGAACCGGCAACCTTCTGATTAATAGCCTGATTCCCTAACCGCTCAGCCATCTGACCCCCCCTATGATAGTCTGTGTGCATGCCGGGTTGGTGTTTCCATGCAGTCATGCCCTGATTTTCTCCTAATCTGATTTCAACCACACTGACTTAAGGGGCCGAGGGATAGACAGAGACACACCCACACACACACACACACACACACGTGTCAGAGAGACAGACTGAAACTTCTTTTACACTACCCCCCCTTCTCTCTCTCTCTCAAACAGGAAGTTCTTCACTCTCGATACCTGGAGGGTGGAGCTTCTCCTCAGGGCTTCCAGTTTTTCCTGCCTATCGGAAACGCTGGGGGCGGGTTCAACCTGCCATCCTCCATGTTCATTGGTCAGGCGGGGGAGAAGCGGGCGTCACCGGAGCCCTCATTGGATGAGCAGCTGGCCTGTCGTTGGATGAGGGTAAGATGATTGACAGGTGGAGCGGACTCAACTGTCATCCATACAGCATCTCTAAAGACACAGCTGATGACACACGTCTCTCTCTCTCTCTCTCTCTCTCTCTCTCTCTCTCTCTCTCTCTCTCTATCTATCTATCTATCTATCTATCTATCTCTCTCTCTCTCTCTCTCTCTCTCTCTCTCTCTCTCTCTCTCTCTCTCTCTCTCTCTCTCTCTCTCACACACACACACTCTCTCGCTCTACCTTTCCTTCTCTCTTTCTAAATCCCTCCTCTCTCTCTGCCCTCTAGTGCCACCTGCTGTTCGACTCCCTGCAGGACCTCGTGGAACACATCAACGACTACCACGTCAAGCCTGAAAAGGATTCTGGGTACTGTTGCCAATGGGATGGCTGTGCTCGTAATGGGCGAGGCTTCAACGCCAGGTGGGCATGTTTTCCCAGTGAGCACAAACATCCCCTCAGATAATCCTGATTAATCCGAACCACGTAGCCTTCACGAAGATGCGATTGATTTGCATTGATTTTTTTCTTGTACCAAACACATCATATACCGTATAAACAATGTATTATATATCGGGAGATATCAGGAGGACTACAACAGTAGAATAAACGACAGAATTAACCCTTGTGCTGCCTTCGGGCAGCACCGGGCAGCACCCGAAGGTTCACAACGACCCATTGTTGTGCTGCGACAAATTTACCCAATACAAAACCAAATAAAAAGCTTTTTTACCTTCGCGATGTGGGGGGTATGAGACAGTCTGACAATGAAAAGAAAATGCTTCACTTTGTTTTTGTATGAGGCAAAGTTGTCGCAACACGTGGGGCGGTTACAATGACTGATGCGTCACAACGACCCAAAGATAACACAAGGTTTAAATAAAAATAAGGATAAGGACAAGGATTTTTATTGAATAAAAACAGAGAAATTAGCAGCATGGTAAAACAATGCAGTATAACCTTTAGGACAAAAGTTCAGTTTGTCTGTTTCTTGAGTGTGGCAGAGTTAATAAGTCTGAACGACACACTGAGCAGGACACAGAACTAAAAGAAGCTGTTCTTTAACCTGGGTATACTGGTTCTGATGCAATGCAGCCTCCTGTCTAAGGATCTATTGGCAAGGTGGACAAATAATTTCATAATGCTGGTATCCCCAGTCTTGCAACTGTAGTTCCCAAACCAGCCCGTTTAAGCCTCCTCAGAAAGTATAGCCTTTATGTTAAATATAACATTTATATGACATAAAAACAACCCTAAGTCTTTATCTCTCTACTGTATGTTTGGAAATACTTTGTTTGCATGGGGGGAGCTTTAAGGTAGCCCTAGACAAATCCATTACTGTGCGTTTTTCTTTTAAAGGTACAAGATGCTAATCCACATCCGCACACATACCAATGAGAAGCCGCACCACTGCCCTACCTGTAACAAAAGCTTCTCTCGTCTGGAAAACCTGAAGATCCATACCCGATCACACACAGGTGTGTGGGGAAACGCACACATGCATAACCGCGTACAGCACACACCAATACAAAGAACAAAAGTTGTACCAATCTGCTGGTATAAGAATTACACTCCTACATCTCCATCCCATCTTAATCTCTATATCTATATACTCTCTCTCCTCTGTATTTATTTTTGTATGTATTTATTTCCGATCTCTCCTCTCAACCTCTGTATACCACAGTATGCCTGTGTACCTCTGTTCTCTCAATCTTTCTTCTCTCAACGTATCTAATTGTCTTCTTCCAGGGGAGAAGCCCTACATCTGTCCGTACGAGGGCTGCAGCAAGCGCTACTCCAACTCCAGCGACCGCTTCAAGCACACGCGCACGCACTACGTGGACAAGCCCTACTACTGCAAGATGTCGGGCTGCCTGAAGCGCTATACGGATCCCAGCTCCCTCCGCAAGCACATCAAGGCCCACGGACATTTTGTTGCCCAGGACCAGGGCTCCGCGGGCAGGCTGGGGGACTTACTCAAGACCGGGGTCGGTCAGGGCTTCCGTAGGCCTCACGGGGCTCCGGAGCTGCCCTACGTCGGCGGGGGGGCTCATATCATCATCCCCGGGGGGGGCGCAGCCCTGCTGGGGGGACACATCCTGTCAGGGCTGGGCGGAGGCTCGCTGCCCCTCTCCGCCCTCTGTCACCTCCCCCAGAGCCTGGACGTGAGCTCACTGGGGACCCCCGGGTTCTCTCTCCTCTCCCTGGTCGGAGGCGGGGGCCCCCTGGGTCTCAGGGGGGACTCCCCCTTGCTGCACTACGGCCTGGGGGCCTCGTCGGTTCTGGGGGCCGTGGGGCTGGGGAGGCTGCGCAGGGGGGAGCTGGACGGGGAGCTGGACGGGGAGGATGAGGATGGGGGGAGGGGGGAGGCGGCGTTGAACCTGTCCGCGGGGGGCGTGGCGGCGGGTCGGGACCCACTGACCTGGGTGGTGGTGTCTCCGGGGGTGTTGGCCCTGAAACCTGCCGTCGTCAGCTAGGACATACGCACACTCTTCCTCCGGTCGCGCCGTTCCAGCTGTAGACATTTGTTTTTGTGTGTGTGCGTATTATGTGTGGTTGTGTCAAAACAAAAATCAGACCGACATTGAGCGTATCCAATGCCAAGAATTGTAGGTGTGTTTGGATGACATGAGCACTGAGGAATGTATGAGTCCTGTTTAACAGCTTTCGGTCACTAAGGACAGTCCTGAAGCATATGTAAAACTTGACTGAGAGAATGACTGCCAGGGCTCACTGCTTTTAGGAGAGGGGCCACACTTGCGATTGGACCACCATAATAGCACTTTCATTGAGATGTATACAGTAGTAGTAAAAGGGTCTTCACTCACTCATTATATTTAGTCGACTTACAGTAAGTACAGGGACATTCCCCCCGAGGCAAGTAGGGTGAAGTGCCTTGCCCAAGGACACAACGTCATTTGGCACAGCGGGGCATCGATCCGGGATTATTCTGACTACTAGCCCGACTCCCTCACCGCTCAGCCACCTGACTCCCTCAAACACACACATGTGCACACACATCTACGCACACAGGTTTATCTAGCATTCCATTCTCATTATCTGATTTTGAATCAGGTTTGAGATCAGTCTAGGATGAGAAAAGAATATATCCTGTGTGATGATCTTAAAAAAAAAAAAAGAGAAAAGACAACGACTTTGCAAGTCGCCAGTTCCTTCCTGCCCTTCTATGTCCTCAGTGCTCTGTCCTCAACTGAAAATGTATCAAAATGTAAATCATGGGTAAACAGATATATATACTGTCAATGTTTAACTTAATAGACGCCTTCCTTGTTCCGTTTACTTTACAACTCCCCTCCCCCTAAAGTTACATCTCCAGTTTAATGTTTATTCTTTTTTTTTTTTTATCTCTTTGATGGGAAGTGTGACGTTTCCCATCTGCTTCCTTGACGACACATTTTGTAATGTTGATATGTTTCCCCACCGAGGTGGCGGTTTGCTCAGTGACAAGGATCTTAACAGGACCCGCATTCCTGTGATGAGTCAACTCTTTGGGCACCAGGATCTTCATACCAATGCTCGACATTTGAGGAAAACTTCATTTAAGCACAACTTGTCATCGATGAAAACATAACTGGTCATTGATTAAAGCATAACTGGTCATCATTTTTATATAAATGATGACCAGTTATGCTTTAATGAAGGTGTATCCTCAAATGAATTATTATTATTTCCTGAATGAATACTTCATTTAAATTAACGACAAAATCTACTTACATTTTGGAACTGAAATAATGTTTAACACCCCTAACTAGAGGCAACTATACGACGATTGACTTGGGGTGGATGAAAATAGAAAAAGCAAAAGATTCATGGAGGTCTTGAAGCCCAAAGGGTTAATATAAGACAATGGCCTACCAGGGCCTGTATTAAAGTTGAAATGATATAGGCCTACAGCAGAGGTGTTCAATCCTAGTCCTCCAGGGCCACTGTCCTGCATGTTTTTGATGTTTCCCATTCAAATTAATGGGTTGTTATCAAGCTCTGTGGAAGGGGTACATTTACATTTAGTCATTTAGCAGACGCTCTAATCCAGAGCGATTTACAGTAAGTACAGGGACATTCCTCCCGAGACAAAAAGGGTGAATCAAGGACACACGTTATTTTCACGGCTGGGAATCGATCCGGCATCCTTCTGATTACTAGCCCGACTCCCTCACCGCTCAGCCATCTGATAATGACTATTCATTTGAATCAGGTGTGCTGGAGCAGGGAAACATTTAGAACATGCAGGACAGGGGCTCTCGAGGACCAGGATTGAACACCACTGGCCTACAGTATAGCCTTTTTGCACATTGAGATCATCATTATAAGTATTTCAAATGTGTGTTTAAGTGCCTTGTATCATGAACATGAACGTGACATGTTAAATATACACACACAAGTACACAGAAATATAAAGGTATAAATACATATGTAGATATTCCTACGATTGGTGACACTTTGTTTTGTTTTTATGACGGAGGATGTGTTAAGAGCATCTGTTCCAACGGTAATGATGGGCAATGGTAGACATTGTCATTAAACAAATACACAAACCTCACCTTTGTGTGCTTTTCTTAGTATAATATAAAGCTAAAGTTAATCATTATGTCAATACATCTTGTGTGTGGCGCGTGGCGTTAAGCAATAATCCACTTGAGATTGATCTAACAGGTCACACACGCACGGTTGCACACACGGAACAGGCAGGACAGGAGAAGGTGAGTTTTCTCAATGATGCTCTCGATGTGCTTGTTAGACTAAACCGACAATTTATCGATCAATTGTTAGCTATTATTTTATTTCGTTTTTTTATTCGAGTTATTGATACAGAGATTGTGTGAATTCATAAATAGTAGATACGGGAAAATTCTACGTGTATGATCAGTTAACATTACCTTACATACCAGAAATATAAATAGGAACGTGTCCGTAACAATACCACAAACAGGATTTAACTTGCAATTCTACCTGATCTTTTGATTTGACTCAGACTGTACGTAGATCCTCATTGGGTTTGAGGGATTTAATGAACTCTAATGAATACTGTGGCAGTATTTACTTTCAGCTGTAAAAAGATAATCAAAGCAGACTTTGATTTATTATATGGTAGAACATAAAGTTAAAGCTATTCTATGTAGTTCAAGACCAACTGCATTGTTTTATGCATAATTTGTCAATGACAAGATGTATGTTGCTATTGATTCTGACAACGGAAGTACAGTGTCTGCGTAAGATACATAAATGAGTAAAACTACTGAATGAGTGAAAAAGAGCTGTCTACTACTGATTCCAACCCTGTCACTCTCCTTTGACTGTTCAATTGATTCAGAAATCGTATTTAAATGTAAATGAAACACATGACACAACAGGGAGGATAACACAAACCAAAGTTGCAGTTTTCTGACTATTGGTTTCATTTTTGCAAAAAGTAAAGTTAAATGAAGGAATTACCACAAGAAGAAATTACAAGGCATGTTAAAATGCAGCTTTTAAATACCTATTCTATGAGTATTGTAAATTGGAAAAGGAAGAGAAATTATTTATAAATCCAATCATGACGTCTATGTTAGTTACTGATTCCAGAAGTTAAAATCTGAGAATATCTTTCCAGCTTTACTTAGGTGGGCCAGGGTGTCTCCTTGCCTCCACTTTGAATCTCGCTCTGTAAGAAGATAATTTTTCAGTTAGTACTTCTACCATCGTAGATAATGTTGTATGAGTTATATCAGGTCAAACTGAAGTTTATCTAGGAAAGGAATGGTGTATAAACCTCCTGCTGATTTCAAAGCATCATGCCAATACAGCTAGATGAACAATGGGTGACAGTGGCGGGGATGGTTGTAACAAGAGTTTTTAAAGTGTTACAACCAAAGAGAGAAAAAGAGGCGCTCGGAAATCCTCACTGATACACCAGTGAAGCTGGCATTTGAAGAGGAGGAGCGTCGAAAAGCAAAAAACATCAGATATATACATATGAATGCACACTTGTGCATCCACAAACACACACAATATGCACATACACACCCCATATTCACACATATTTTATTGTTGCAGCCATTCTTTTAAAACAAAGCTGTTGTTTTACCTTATCACTTGGTTTTTGTGCATTTCGTCTACCTGTTACAACGTACCCCAGTATGTGTTACAACCTACCCCGGTAGTGGGGTTGGTTGTAACAAAGGACCACCTTGTATTTGTCATCATCTCACAAGTCTGATATGGTTGAAGACATTTAAATTGTTGCCATTTGTAGTAGACAAGTATGGGTACTTTGCCTAAAAGTTTCAGACGTGTAGCTAAAAAGAAAGGTCGTTTTAGGTCCTGAAGAAAAAGGTGTTACAACCACACCCAGTCTCCCCTACCTGTAGATGATTTTCAGGTTGAATATCATTTCAAGTGTAAAATAACACTATGCATTCCTTTATTATTCCTATTAATTGCTACCGATTTATGAAAACACTGTACAAACAAGCTCTCAATAAATCAGTAGATTCCATTTAGCCAGAATCTATCAAGTAGAATCCAGAGAATCAAAGCCATATCCATCAGAATTTTTTTTAACGAGGAAGTGAATCAGATGAAATGTCACGCGATAAGTTGCTACAGTTGCTTTTCTCTCTCCCCTCTAGACATGGACGTCCTCCGACGCCCCAACAGGGCGGTAAGGTTCTGTTTCCTTGGTCTGCTCGTGCTAAGTGCTCTCAGTCTGGTCAGCGTATATGTTGTCTCAATCATGTCCCCCATAGGACCCCAGAGGTTCTGGCGGGGAGACGTTGAAATTACACAGTATTATTGGACCATTTGGACAAACAGAACCATGGGGATCCAGTGGGCGTGGTCTATAACAACTAATCAGAGCCAACCGGTGGTCCCAAGCGTAATTCCTACACCCGATCCTGATCTAGAGAGCGATTTCAGTACCACACCTCACGCCAACAGCTACCATTTCATCTACCCGCGCAACTACCGCTTCATCATGGACGAGCCAGGCGTGTGTAAGACCAAGTCCCCTTTTCTGGTACTCATGGTTCCGGTGGCGCCCCACAACCTGGCTGCCCGCGCCGCCATCCGGAGGACGTGGGGGAACGAGAGCCTGGTCCAGGGCCAGCTGGTGCTGACCCTCTTCCTGCTCGGCCTCCCTGGGGGCTCGGACGCTGAGCAGCAGCTGGAGAACGTCAGGCAGGAGAGCAGGACGCACCGCGACCTGATCCAGAGCGACTTCACCGACAGCTACCTCAACCTGACCATCAAGACCATGGTGATCATGGACTGGCTCGCCACCCGCTGCCCCGGCGCCTCCTACGCCATGAAGATCGACTCGGACATGTTCCTGAACGTCCAGAACCTGCTGGCGATGCTGCAGACGCCGGGCATCCCCAAGGAGAACTACCTGACGGGGATGCTGATGTGGGACAGGCCGGTCGTCCGCGACCGCGGCTCCAAATGGTACGTCCCGGAGGAGATGTACCCCAACTCCACCTACCCCACCTACACGCTCGGCATGGGCTACGTGTTCTCCAACGACCTCCCGGGGAAGCTGGTGGAGGTCTCCAAGGACGTCCAGCCCTTTAACATCGAGGACGCCTACTTGGGCGCGTGTTTGAAGAAGCTAGGACTGGGGCCCACTGGCCCTCCTGATCCGTCTCTATGGAAGGCCTACCTTCACACGTACAATCGCTGTGAGTTATCCTCGGTCATCACCTATATTCTGGGCGGATCTAACCAGCTGGTGGAGTACTGGACTGATTTGCATAGACCTGAACCTCCCTGTAACTCAACGCTGAACTGAAGGAGGAAAACGGATGGATGGTGGCGATGATATCCATGAAAGATGAACAGTTTGTGTGGAGATGAAGGACTTTTCATTAAACTGAGATGCAGTTTGCACCAACATATATGGGGATTTATTTTATTTTACTATCAGAGTGTTTGATGTATTGATTGGTGAAGTTTATTTAATCACAAATGACTCCTAGAGTCCTTCTCAAAAACCTTTACCTACCCTGCCGTACGGATTCGTCACAACGGGGTCAAACCCCACCCACCTTTGATGATTTGCTTACCCCATATTTAAGGAGTAATTTCAGACTCGGTCTGTGTGGTGGCTCAGGCCTAGACCCAAACGCAGACAGCAGAGGCGGGTATAACAGGTAACATTATTTGATGAATCCCAAATCGGCCAGCTGAGGTGATGGACCGGCATGGTATACAGTGGATTCTTCATAAGGCGCAGACAGACTGCAGGCTGAATCAGCTGTGTGGCAGGCAGGGTCTGGTACACGGTGGATTCTTCATAAGGCGCAGACAGACTGCAGGCTGAATCAGCTGTGTGGCAGGCAGGGTCTGGTACACGGGTTATGTAGATACAAACTGTAGATAGCACAAGTGAATAGAATTAGGATGTGACAGTCTGCCCCTTTTACAAAATCCAAAAATGTATTCATGGATTACTCAAAAGCTCAGCTATCCGTGAACAAAGCCAGTTACCACACAACCCCTCCCAATGATTCAACTTCTTTGGAAAGGCTGTCAAGTTTTGTCGAAAGTTGATTTAGTTCCTCTTCAAGCTTGACTGCAACCTTTTATCCTGCTCTCACCACACCACACCCCCATCCCTGCTCCTCTCCTCGCTCAAAAAAAAAAAAAAAAAGATAACGTTGCCAACGGCATGTTTCTTCTTCTCAACTGTGTATTTCACTGGCTACATTAGTTAAACTGACTGGCATCAGAAACAAGACCCCTGTCCGCTAGAATCTGTTTAGTAATCTGTAAGACCCCTGGTTGTATCACTTTTAGCTCTCTTATATATATATATTTTTTTTGTTTGTTGAATTTATCCAATGGCATTGCTTGGCAAGACAATAGGACCCATTGTCTATTGTCAATGTGATCGTTCAAAAAAAAAAGACATTTGCAAATGTGTTTTTGGAGAGCTAAAAGGGATGTTGTAATTTTAAGCCTTAAAATCTTACAGGGGTCAATGGGTCTCCTGATACAGTTTCCAACATAAATGTAGAAATACACTGGTTGTTATTTAAACAATTTGATTGATTATTTAATATGTTTGTAACTGCTCAATAGAAGGGTGATCACTGTTACATTTTATAAGAAATTGCACATCAACAAACTGACAGTGTTTTGTTTTGGTCTGAAAGGGTGTTATGCTTATGGAATACAACATAGGGACTTTAACAACCTATACAATCACTCATTTTCAGTGTGTTCAGTTTCACATTGGACATTACCCCCTGGATTTTCTGTTTTTAAAGTATCTGCCCTGAATAACTTGTTTCTGGATATCCTTTCACCTATAAAATCCAGTTTGCCTAAATTTTTCTACAGAAATTCAACACAGTCCTGTAAGTTGACAAAACATACAATATAGGCTTGTGTAACTGTTTACACTGTAAATGTGTGCACATCCTAAACTACGGGTGTTATTAGACATAACGCTCTACTGAGGCACAAGCACCTTTTCACATTCCTTTTTTTCGGTCAAGCTTGCTGCGCACAATGCACTACACGGCTATAGAAACTCCCCATGCTTAATCCACTATACAACAGTTCAGCAGCAACTTACTGGCAATGTTGCTACAACGCTGGCTGTCATATGAGGAGCTACTTTACCTGGGTATGTCGCATAACCTGCTTTCTGGAATACCCCCCTGGAGTTCTGTGTGCGTGCTGCAGGGGCTGCAGTACTAGCTAGTTAGCAAGCTCAGAAGAGCGCGCAGTTAAACTGCTTTGATTTAGCAAGTGTTGATTGGGATACTGTATTTATTTTAGATTGTATTTATTTATTTGTCAATCTAAATGAATGCACTGACTAATAAAGTCAATTGTTAAAACTCAAACTTTTGTTTTTACTGGGGCACATGCCCCTGTAAAAAGGGTCAAACGACGCACCTGCCCTAAACCTTAATGTGTACACTATATGCTAATAACGTAATGTACACTCAATAAAATTATGGCACCCTTTCCATAATAACATTATGGATTATTATTTATTTTATTGATTTTTTACGGGAACAACCAGTTTTAGAAATATATATTATCTTAGGCCATGAGACAAGGAATAAACTGGAGAAAAAAAATAACTTCAACAAACATGAACAAGAAGCAGGTTTGACTGGTTATTTCTCTGTAGGAATTGTAGGACTGTTGGTTTTGTGAAGTGCCCACACGGAAGTCATGCACTATGGATTTCACAAAACCTAAGGAAACGAGCCATTTGCCAGGAGTAACGGTTGTGTATTAGTTGGAGCCAAAGTCTGAGAGTGCACAATTAAGCATGCAAATTATATATCTTCAAGTTACAGTTTTGCTAAACTCAGGGTGTGTTGTGAGAACTGATGCCAATTCACGCAAATGTTTGCACTCTCTAGGATATATCCTGGTGATAGTTCAGGAAAGGAGCAATAATTGGTAGAGACCAACTAGGGGGCGGTCCTTACCTGTCACAGTCAGGAAAAGGAAAAATCCTTGCAGCCAGGTGTTGTAGACAAAAAGTGAGCGTTTGCCTGGAAAATACCTGTTAACTTACAATCTATGGAGGTGGCATTAGATTCAAATATACCATCTTCAGATATCTGGATCCTTGCAACACCATGATCTAAATAATATGTTTGTGATGTCATGGAAACAAGCGCAACAGACACGACACGGGAAAACAGCTTATAGACCGACATGAGGAACTTAACACATCGACAATGAGGTAAGTGTCAGACAAACCTCCCCCTCAAACAGTAACAGTGACGATTCAAACATTTATGGAATGTGCGATGTGAACAGTCACCTTGAGTTTGAAGCAGGGGGGCAAATCAGGAAGCTGTCATGTTGATGGAGCATGGATGACGTAGTATAGTAGCGGACTGGTTCAAAAGGTGTCGAACCCAAGAGCAGAGTTTAGTTACAGAACTCCTAAAAGTGGTACAAAAAGTGACTTCTAAGGCATAGTAAGAATAGGCAAGGGTCATGGGCGGGCAAGCAGTGCAAAATACAAAGCAGCATAAATAATGTCAAAAAACAAATACCTGGATATAGTTGCTACATTGCCAGGATCAGACAAGCAGTATAGAACCACACACAAGACCTGACGTATGAATGTATGACAGCAACACGTGTGGGTTATTAGTAACCATGGAAACTCTAGAATTGAGTGTTGTGTGCTCTTGAGTCATGACATACACTTATCAATTGCACACATCTACATTCGAACCTGTTTCTTTTCATCTTATTAAATGATCTGTTCAACAACCAGAGAAATCATGAACCATTACAAATAACCCTGAAGATTAAAACAACGTTGCATTCACAGTGTGTGGTATTTTGAATATTAGTATTCACCTACTCCACTATGCAAACAACCACCTAATAGTTTGAACAGCTATTCCCAAGCACCGATGACGAAATCGACATACAATTGAAAGCTCAACAATACCCTCTTCTGGTTGCTGGAGAATATTGAAAAAAACCCAAAAAAACAGCCTATAGTTTTTGATCCACATACCGTCTTTTATCTTTCTCCGTCTCCTTCCAGGCAACAAACTCTGAAGGACATCTGGATAGGACTGCTACAAAGGCACAGATATGTATTTGTCTGTGTCCTGCTTACAGTGTCAATCTTCGTCACCTACATAATTACTGGCTGGAAGAATGAGGGCGACATCTTCGAACTGGAACCCCACGGTCTGAAGACCGTGGGTAACCAGAACCATGCCAAACAAACCCCCGGCTCGACCAATTATTGCACAGAGACTGATCCATCTAGGCCTCTCAGTCCGGTGCCATGGGAGGACCCCGGTCCGTACCACGTCACCTACCCACGCAACTACCGCTTCATCATGGACGAGCCAGGCGTGTGTGAGACCAAGTCCCCCTTTCTGGTACTCATGGTTCCGGTGGCGCCCCACAACCTGGCTGCCCGCGACGCCATCCGGAGGACGTGGGGGAACGAGAGCCTGGTCCAGGGCCAGCTGGTGCTGACCCTCTTCCTGCTCGGCCTTCCTGGGGGCTCGGACGCTGAGCAGCAGCTGGAGAACGTCAGGCAGGAGAGCAGGACGCACCGCGACCTGATCCAGAGCAACTTCACGGACAGCTACCGCAACCTGACCATCAAGACCATGGTCATGCTGGAGTGGCTGAGCTCCCGCTGCCCCGGCGCCTCCTATGCCATGAAGATCGACTCGGACATGTTCCTGAACGTCCCGAACCTCGTGAAGATGCTGCTCGACGCCCCCCGGGAGAACTACACGACGGGCTTGGTGTGGTGGCACAGCCCGGTGCTGAGAGACCCCAACAACAAGTTCTTCCTGCCCAAGGAGGTCATCGCCGAGGCAGAGTACCCGCCGTACCCCCTGGGGCTGGGCTATGTCATGTCCATCGACATCCCCAAGAAGATCTTGGGAGTCTCCTGTCGGATCAAGCCCATCTACATCGAGGACGCCTACCTGGGGATGTGCCTGAAGCTTCTGGGCATCTCTCCGACCGACCCGCCCAGCTTCGAGATGTTCCAGGTCAATCCCCTGTTCGCGCTACGGCGCTGCGCTCTGTCCAGGGTGGTTGCCGTGACGACGAAGAACTTGGCGCAGTTGCTGTGGTACTGGGAGGAGAACAGGAAGCCGGGCGCTGCGTGCCTGAGGTGACTAGGGCATCACTTCCTGTTCTGACAACGGTTGTATTGAAAACATTTTCTGAAGGATATTATCATTTCTCGTTGACCCTTCATATTTGGCCTACTTTAAAATATGTTGCTGGCACGTGTGTGAGTTGTTTGAATGTTTGCTTTTAGAGGGTAATGGGGACATTCTATTTTATTCATTTTTTTAGCGTTTGCTGTTGCATACCTTTTGATAGCCTATGCCACTGTCTTAGTTATAATATGTGCTCATTCTCACCAGTAGGTGGCAATACGAACTATAGGAAATACAAACACCTGGGGAGGGGTATCTTTTCTGCCAGTGGAAAGACATACTATTGTGTTAAAGCCCATTTAATACTGTATAAAGCTGTTGAATAAAGTGTGAGAGACATTTAGTGTAATATTTTGTTTTATTGCTCATATAATAAAAATGTAGTCACACAGGCCCCCCTTGACACACATTTATCTTCTTGCACGCTCCCTCGTTCAGTACCAGCAGTGTGAGCAGCTGTTCAGTACCAGCAGTGTGATCAGCTGTTGTATCTGGTCTGGATGAAGACTGAGCTTCTGAAGGACACTGAAGTCGAGGCATCTGCTGCCTCTCCTCTCCTGTCCACAGGGTGTAAATCACACGTGGAAAACACCACAAACACTGGTTCTCATTTACCTGCTGACTGCCTCCCACACTACAATCTTTTACAGAACCATATTTTATAAAAGTCATAATTTTATGGTTAAAGTTAGACAGTAATGTTAAAGTAAAGTATAGTTTCTGACATGTCACGTTGAGAAATTCCCCAATAGAGGAACAGTGTTTATTATATTTTAAACAGAAATCCAGATTTCATCAAACATTTGATGTGCCACCTCATACACATTCATGTTAAAAATAACGTACTATAGAAAGACAACAGGGCCATGCATGTTTTTTTTTTTTTTATATATATAATTGAAGATTCTTCTCTCAAACAGACAATATCAAAAACTAACATCTCAGGGTACACACAGAAAAACCTTACATTTATATTTATTCATTTACTGTATTCAGAAGCTTCTATCCAAAGCGACTTCCAAGAGAAAGCTTTACAAAACTGCATAGGTCACTGATCATAACAACGAGCCCCAAAACATTGTGGATAGCCAAAACATGAAGCATACTTTGTACAAAGGAAATAGGTGCCAAAGAGAAGACCCATAAGAGCATGGAGTTAAACAAGTTACAAATTTAACAACATGCACCTCAACAAGTGCCAGAGTGTTACCTGTAGAAAAAAGCAAGCAACAATATTTGCAACAACAAGAAAAACAATAAACAAAAATGCATTAAGCATGGTTTCGAGAGTTAATTGTGCAGCAATTTGATCATATGTGTTGACTATTCCTTTGGAATTTAAGGACTGGTTTCATTTCCACTTGTTTGCTTTCTCAAATTTACATTTAGCAGACGCTCTAATCCAGAGCGATTTACAGTACGTACAGGGTTATTCCCGAGGCAAGTAGGGTGAAGGGCCTTACTCAATGATGCAACGTCATTTTGCACACCGGGAATCAAACTGACAACTTTCTGATTAATAGCCCGACTCCCTAACCGCTCAGCCATCTGACCCCTGCAGTAGGACCCATGGAGTTCTTGAAAATAAACTTTTTATTTTGTTAATCGCCAACCAGCCACCAACAGCAGCTGCAAGTCCCCCAGCCACCATTAAAGACCCAAATATCCCATCTTGAGTCAAGATTAACGCAGTCCCAACTATGGCAAGAGTCCCCCCCACACTTCTACCACCTGCTAACAGTTTGGTTGTCAATGCCTCCCTAACTCTCTTATCAGCCTGCTTCTGTCTCAGTCTCTCCTCCTCCTCTCTCCTCCTCTCCTCCTCTTCTCTCCTCCCCTCCTCCTCCTCTCTGATCCTCCTCTGAGCAGCCTCATACATCTCACTGGTGTAGTGTTTCCCTCCATTCCACTCCACCATCTGGTCTATCATCTCTAACAGCTCAGTCACCTGAGTGTGGTGCCCTTCTTTATTGTTGAAGCAGTGATATCTCTTCCCACATGAGTCTATGTGCTGTCGTAGCTCTGGGCATACTTTTAGGGTCTTAGCGACACTTTTCCCACTGAGGTCATCAACATGAGACAGGAGGAAGATGGTATATGTTGAAGTGTTTTCTCCAAAGTTCTCCTGAATCCACTTGACAGTGTTCCTCTCCTCCTCTGTGTACCTCACCCCCAGTCTAACCACCACTAGAAACACATGAGGACCTGGAACTGACATGTTAATACACCTGACTATCTCCTCTTTCATCTCCTCTGGTGAGAGTGAGGTGTCGAAAACACCTGGGGTGTCTACCACCACAACCTTCCTCCCATCCACATCTCCCTCTTCCTTCTTACACTCTTTAGTAACTGACATAAAGGAGGAGTCCACCTCAAAGGCCTCTCTCCCCAGGATGGTGTTTCCTGTGGCACTCTTCCCTGCTCCAGTCTTGCCCACCAGAACAATCCTCACATCAGAAGACTGCTCTGGAGCTGCTTAGACACACAGTGAATTAAATATAATATTAAATATCAGTATACATCAATCATGAGTTACACGTATCATATGGAGATAATTACTGTAGACAGCTGTAGAAAGGGTGTTCTGTTGTTATGGATTATGTTATGTTGTTTCTACCTGATAGAAGAGAAAATAAACATAATCTGAAACCTACCGTCCATATTTTCCCATTGCCTTGACTCAAGAGACGTGTGATTCTCACTGTGGCTCGATGCCCCTGACAGATTTGACCAGAAAGAAAAACATGAAAACGGTTTAAGAATTTGAGGATGTGGTCATTCAGTGCATAGTCATTCAATTTCAGTTAATTTACATATCTTAACGTGGTAAAAGAGATGAG
>NC_140381.1:3985000-3987500 GCF_054491055.1 Hypomesus nipponensis | reverse complement strand
GCTCTAGCCTTTTCAAGGACAATTACCCATAATCCTACCTGTACAGTGGGATATAGCCTACTGACTATCAGGGGAAGATAAATAAAGAGTAATCTGCGATTACATACAAACGTTATAACTCGATCTGGTGTGCTGTAACCCATATTTTCACAGGTGTCTCTCTGAGCTGAATTCTGGCACGTGGACGCGGATAATGCCTGCGCGCTCCCGCCACCTCAGTCGCACCTCCCACCTCCAACTTTTCAGTCAGAGCTCGCCCGGGTCTCTTCAATGAGCGCTATTGTTAAAAGTTGGTGCGCCTTCATACCAGACGCAGAAGTTTAGCCGACTTCGGCTCCGCAACTTGAACGCAAGAGATTGCCTGCTGCAGCGCACGCATTGCTGCGTTTAATTCACATTTTGCGTTTTGGAGAGAAGCACTGCAGGATTTTTGTGTTTTTTTACTGTGACTTCCTCGACACGACGTAAAAGTGGATAAAACCAAATAAGTCTATAGCCTACACGCATTTTTGGGGAGTTTGTTGCGAACTTCGATTCTCTCCGCTAAGGTATGTGTTCCATATTTACACTCAGTTTTCAACCGACTTTGTCCTAAACGTAATGCTCAGGGCAAATTCGGGAACAAATAATTTCCTTTCCACAGGTTGCTCTGTCGACCGCACTCCAAAGGGCACTTCTGTGTTCGTAAGGTTAAGATGCATGCTTTGCTATTAAATCCGAACTTTACCGAGAATGGCCGGTGGAATACTAGATAACTGGGTCCATTTTAAACCAATTATTGATTTTAACGTTTCGCTTTTTTGCCTTTGAATGACGTTTGGAGGGAGTATGTGTCAATATATGAACAACGAATATATCATGCCCTACAACTTTTGATTGCTTAGATTTTGCCTTCTCAAGCAAAAGCGTAGGCAATGTCCACCAGAACGCGTCTAGAAATCCTTGAGTGTGGTCAGATACGGTAGATCATTTGTGTGGCACATAATTACTGTAATCTCACTGTACGAGATTAGGTACACCTCACACTTTCCAGCGCCAAGCGCAAAGAGACGGTGACAGTTTGGAGATGAACCGCGCAAGACAAAAACACACCGGAGATCCTATCAAGTTGTTGTAAGATTAGAGCGCGTTATCTAAATAACCTGCGTTGTCATTTCGGTTTGCTTGTTTAAACCGTAAAGTCAAGTAGGATCCAATAATTAGGCTATTAGGAATGATGGGGCAGAACAACAGAGAGAAAGTGTGAAACTTCGCATATAACATTTAAAAATAAAGGAGAAAATATAAATATAAAATTTAGATGATAGATTTTGCGGTTGTGAATATGTAGTCATGCCAACCACGTCAAGTCCTTCAGCGCGTGCGGTAGCCAATGCAGACCGCAATAAAACATGTCAAATGAAGTTTGGTTTTAAGATACTAAAACAAACTAAGCTCTCATGAACGTGAAGCATGAGTATGGGAAAAGTAAAGATAGAGATGGTGGGATGGAGAGAAGGAGGAGGAGAGGAGAGAGTGCAGGCTTTGAGAGCGAAAAGCAAACATTCCTGACTTGGTGTCTCAGCAATTTAATTACGGAGTTGTGAGATACTACAGGGGCCACTTGGAGGTGAAGGCTTAACCCCACATCTCCCCCCATTTGGAGTTTGGACTAATCCCAGGGGTCAGCTAATAAGTGTTCGGGTCATGCCACCATGACAACTAAATAGGGGGTTACCCCGAAGGAGAGCTCCCCAATCAAAGAGTTAATAACCCTGTGAAGGAAGTTAAGAGGTACAAGATGAAGAGGATTGTGGAAATAGTGTTTGAATGTGTGTGTGTGTGTGTGTGTGCATGCAGGTGTGTTTGTGTGTGTGTGTGTGTGTGTGTGCATGCAGGTGTGTTTGTGTATGTGTGGCATGAGTATGAAAGTGTGTGTGTGTGTGTGTGTGTGGGTGTGTGTGTGGGTGTGTGTGTGTCAGAGAGAGAGACGCACACAGTGTGTGTGTGTGTGTGTTCATCCACCTCTAAGCTAAATAAGTAGCCTGGCTGATGAGCCGTCATTGTGAAAGCAGAGCTGAGTGATCTGACTGTTATCAACAGCATCAGCTCAAATCCCTCTCGTCTTAGCAGAGCTTACCTCTGCTCTGTGGTGCTTAGGTTTAACCCTCTCCCCAGGTCAGTATGTGTGTGTGTGTGTGTGTGTGTGTGTACTCATCAGTGAATTTAGTCCTCGTAGACTCTCTCTCTCTCTCTCTCTCTCTCTCTCTCTCTCTCTCTCTCTCTCTCTTCATTTTATCCTCTTTCCTTTTCTTGTTTCTGTCATCAGCAGTCGTTTAATCAGCCATCCGTCATTTTGAGCTGCATTCAATCTGGACTTATGGACTTTTTTTTTTCTCTCCTTTTCTCATTCGGTCAACCCCTTCCCCCCCCTCCCCCACCACACACATGCCCTCTCTCTCAAACACACACACACACACACACACGCACAGCCAGAAAGTCCAGACTCCAGACCTGCTGC
>NC_140381.1:3960000-3980000 GCF_054491055.1 Hypomesus nipponensis | reverse complement strand
ATTTTGCACGGTGACAGAAAGGCATTGTGACAAGGTGTGTGTTGTCCCTCAGGTTGCATAGCTGGCATCACAGACATATTTCACGAGGACACCAAGACACACAGGCGTCTCGCAGAAAGAGCGGAATGCCAAAGTTGTCAACTTATATTTAGTACAACTCGTATATCACCAACGTTTACAATCCACATGGTTGCATACCCGACTCTCTCTCTCTCTCTTTCGCTCTCTCTCTCTCCCTCTCTTTCTCCCTCCATCTCTCTGTGTCTCTCACTCTCGAAGCGCACGCACACATCAAAGTTATGATCTCCACAGAGGCAGAGTGGGACTGTTAAAATGTTACAAGCAAGAAGCTGGATGATTGGCTGTCACCAACACCAAGACAAGGAGGGAGCGAAGGGGAGAGGGAGCGGGGAGGGAAGGGGAAACAGGGAGGGAGGGGAAGAGAGGGACGAAGAGAGAGAAAGAACAGAAGGTGGTGGAGTGTGTGCGTGTGTGTTTGTGTAACCACAAAACACACACGCACACAAGCGTGTTTACTTTGACATGTTCTGCATGGACATCTCCAGCACTCAGTTTGAGGCTTGGCTCCCATCGCTTCACTGAACGCATGTAGTGAGAGCAGTGTCTCACAGCTCCTAGACTGCTACGGCAAACACACACCACTCCTCCTCTCATGGTCCTCTCCTCCAGACCCTCGAGGGAATCGGAGACACGTATACCCGTTCCCTTCCTCCTCTATTCCTCCCCCCTCCCCGTCCCCTCCCTCCCTCCCCGCTCTTCCTGAGCTTGGTGTTGCTTGTCCTCCTCCACACCTCAGATCCTTTCATCTCCTTCTCCTCTTCATTCTTCCTTCTCTCCTCTCCCCTCTTAACTCTCCTCTCATCTCCACTCCCTTATCTCCTCTTCTCCTCTCTTCCCCCTCCTCTCTCCTCCTCTCCTCTCCCCTCCTCTCCTCTCCCTCCACCTCCCTCTCCTCTCTTCCCCCTCCTCTCTCCTCCTCTCCTCTCTTCCCTCCTTTCCTCTCCCCTCCTCTCCTCTCCCTCCACCTCCCTCTCCTCTCTTCCCCCTCCTCTCCCCTCTTCTCCTCTCCCTCCACCTCCCTCTCCTCTCTCCTCCTCTCCTCTCTTCCCCCTCCTGGGGGTGTAGACAGACAGGGTAACCTGACTCTGACGTACCTCTGCAAAGAGGCCCCTCTCATCCTTTGTCCCTGGCTTCACCCTAACCAGCCTTGATAAGCAACAGTTTAACGCAGAGCCCCAAAACCCAGGAAGCACCTTGTTTGGAATGTGTACGTGTTTGTGTAGAACATGTTGATGTGTGTGTGTGTGTGTCCCCGTGTGTAACCTTAGCCCAGGAAACGTCCCCTAGGGACTGTGTTTTACACAGAGGAACTGCCTACTAGAGGTGTATAGGGTTACTAGTGGAGTGTGTCGGCTTGGTTTGTTGAGCTTGCCGCCGGTGTGTGTGGAGTGTGTGTGTGTGTGAGGGGTGGAATGTATGTGATGATGGATGTGTTTGAGGGCACCGAGGTCAAAGTTCAAGAGTGGAGTGAGGTTTGGCCCATTTGAGATTTTAAGGGGATTGTGATTTGGTGTTTGAGTGGGGATTAAAATGAATGTTTGCACCAGTGTGTTTCACTCTGTCTCTCTCTCTCTCTCTCTCTCTCTCTCTCTCTCTCTCTCTCTCTCTCTCTCTCTCTCTCTCTGTTATCAGGAGGGAAAAGGTTTATGGGGCTCTGCTGTCTCAGATGAGCCAAGTGTCTTTTGGGTAACATAATCCAGCTGTGATCTGTATTTGCAGGGGTGGTGTGTGGGTGTGTGTGTGTGTACCTGGTTTGTGTCAACAGAACAGTCTGCTCTCCCTCCGAATGGCTCAGTCTACAGGTGTACATATCTACATTGGGACAAATAGCAGGAGACACAGTGTGCTTTGTAAGCCAGCTGAACAGAGGAGTCTGTCCGAGTGAGTGTCATCAGAGCCAGTTGGCCTCTGCAGTTCATCACATTAAGGCTACTTAAGCATTCTTTTGTTTGCACACGAAATTGTTTAAGAAGTTTTTTTGGTTTGTTTTTTCTTGTCTCTTTCTTTCTTATTTTCTTTCTTTCTTTCGTTCTGTCTTTGTTTCTGTCTTTCTTTCGTTCTTTCTTTCTTTCTGTTTTTCTTTCTGTCTTTCTTTCTGTCTTTCTTTCTGTCTTTCTTTCGTTCTTTCTTTTGTTCTTTCTTTCTTTATTGATCTCTGTCTTTCTGAACAAGTCATGTGTGACATGACGGACCAATCGAAACAGCCCGGGAAGGGAAAAAAAAAGAAAGGATTATAGAGAGCAAATATGAAATGTAACCTCCCTCCATACTTCCACCCCTCACTTATGTGTTGTTCTTAGGACAGACACAACGCACACAACAGAAGTTGGATAAACTGTGTCTTGTGCAAAACAATAACCCTAACTGAAAAACATCAATTATGTCACCACCTCCAACATAAAAGCTGTCAAACTCTTGGCCAAAACCACCTGGCGAACTATGAACGCAAAATGAAATGATTCGTGATTTTTTTTTTCTCTTTCTCAATCAAAGTGAAACCACACCCACACAAACACACCTTTTCAATTACATTAATCAGTCATTCATTTATTAACCTGCTTAGAGCTTTAACAGACATCTTTTCTCAGAAGGGGTTATTACCGGTTATGGAAAAATCAGAACTTTCATACTCTTCCATGGACTTCTCTGTGTGCAAGTGAGCTTAAGGCAAATCTTCCACACATTGGCTGTGCTGTGTTTTGTTTGGGTTAGGGATAAATATATGGTGAAAGATAAACAATGATTTAATTCTGGTAAAAAGTGGTCAATCCGTATGTTGTAATAGTCTAATCTTATTGTGTGTGTTTGCTTATCAGAGTGTGTGTGTGTGTGACCTGTGCTTGAGTGTGTGTGTGTGTGACTAGTTTGAGCGTGTGACCTGTGTTTGAGTGTGTCCGAGTGTGTGTGTGACCTGTGTTTGCGTATGACTGTGTGTCTGTGAGGGTGTGATGTATACACATGCACGAAGACATGTATTCATATCTTTGTCCCAGGGTTTAGTGTGAACAATACGTGTGTGACAGTCTTGTGACTAACTTGAGTAGGCATAAAGTGAAGGTCACCTGAAAGACTGCACAGCACGGCCAGGTACCTGTGTGTGTCTCTGTGTGTGTCTGTGTGTGTCTGTGTGTGTCGGTGTGTGTCTCTGTGTGTGTGTGTGTCGGTGTGTGTGTCTCTGTGTGTGTCTGTGTCTGTGTCTCTGTGTGTCTGTGTGTCTGTTTCTGTGTGTGTGTCTGTGTGTGTGTCTGTGCGTGAGTGTGCCACGGCGGCTTTTGGTAACGCCGAGCAAACCGGCGGTGCGTCACCGCAAACCCACTGTTTTCCGCTTCCTTCCTCTGAACACCTAGTCAGTGCTCTGAACACCTCGTCAGCGCTCTGCCCCCAGTGGTGAACACAGCTTACTGTAAATTGCGTTACGTCTGAAAAGGCCTTTAGACAATGTTTATGTTGACTGACCCCAGAGAGAGATCCCTAATGGATCCCATACGTCAGGCAGGACTGCACCTCGAGGGAGGGAGCAGAGCGAGAGGAGAACACAGAACAGAGGCAGGAAAAGAAGAGAAGCATGCATATGCTGTGTACGCTATAGCCTACACCCATCTCTCTCTCTCTCTCTCTCTCTCTCTCTCTCTCTCTCTCTCTCTCTCTCTCTCTCTCTCTCCTTGTACGGACTTGTCTTCCTTTCCCTTCCAACCTCCACCTTTACGATTTAACTTGGCTTACTTTACTCTGGCTCCTTATTAAAATAGATTTTGAGATGGGGGTGGGGGGAGGGGGGGGTTATTGCAAATTCCAGTCATACCACCCAGCTCAGTCTGGTGGGATACAGGGGAAGAGGGGGACGAGAAGGGAGGTGGAAAAAAGGTGGGATGAGGAAGGGTGAGAGAAGGTTCAGAGGTTGGGGTGCAGGGATGGGCCAGGATGGGTGAGAAGGGGGGGGGGGATAGAGGGATGAAAATAGAGGAGAGGAAGGTAGGGGGGTTGGAGGGGTGAAAATTGAGGAGAGGAAGGTAGGGGGGTCGGAGGGGTGAAAATAGAGGAGAGGAAGGTAGGGGGGTCGGAGGGGTGGTTTGAAAGACGGAGGATAAAGGAAGAGAGGAAGGGCTCGTGGTTAGAGCACTTGACCGCGGATCAAGAGGTCGCAGGTTCAAATTCCCCCTTGTACTGTAAGTTGTGGTAAAAATATCTGCTGAATGAATGCATTGTTGTTATTTCTATCAAGGGGTAGGAGGGGAGCAGAGAGAAAGGCAGGAGACCGGAGTTTGTAATGGATGTCATGTCTGCCTGTTTGGGTGTGTGTGTCTGTCTGTGTGTGTGTGTGTGTCTGTTTGTGTACACGTGTGTGTCTGTGCCCATGTGCGTGCAAACCCATGTGCAGATTGCGTGTAAGCAGATAGAAACCGTCCTTCCATTTGAAAGATCCATCACAGAGTCTGGACCAAAACACAGCCAAGGAAAACTGAATTTTCAAGAGCAGAAACAACCTCTAATTTATCCATCTGCCATCAGAGTAGGCCACAGAGGCCCTGTGTGTAGTGGGTCCTCTGATCTCAGTCACGGCCGTTAGCGAGAGACGAGATAGGAGAAGGTTTGCCTGACATTTGTGTGTACCTTGACCTGACTCCGACAGTTTCATTCAGATCTGCTGACCCTTCAAATCTGTTAAGCCCTTACAGGGCATCGGGGACACTGACATGGTTTGATGTCGGCCATACTTGTTATATTCTCTGACCGTAAAAACACTGCATCATGGAACTTGATCTCGAACCAGAAGTCTAAGGCGAGCTAGAGGTGAAAAGAGAGCGAGAGGTAGGAAGAGGGGAGGGGAAGGTCATGAGATGGAAGGAGGGAGAGAGGGAGGGAGGTGGGATGGAGTTATACTACTGCGTCAGTCGGACTGTTTATCTTCTCCGCCGACTGAGGTGATTCTCTCCGTTTATGACCCAGCTGGGACCTCTGCAGCTCTCGGTGACCCCCTGACAGTAAATTAAGACCCCCCCTACCTCCCCACCCCACCCCCCCAAACTGTCCAAACTCCATTTCACGGCCCTCCTTTTTCCCTCGGGCATGCCCACAGGCAGACGAATGGTTAGGGCCCCAGTGAGGTTAGGTGTGTGCGTGTGTGTGTGTGTGTATGGGGGGGAGGAAGGGGGTTGACCCTTCACACAGATTTCAGTTTGAGTGACGATGTTTAAGTTTTTGTCTCCCTAACACAGAATTTCATAAACTGTATACACAGTCCATCTGGGGCCTAAGGTCATAGCATCCACACGTGCACAACGGGATAACCTGCACACGCTGTTCCTCCTCTCGCTGTTCCTCCTCTCGCTGTTCCTCCTCTCGCTGTTCCTCCTCTCGCTGTTCCTCCTCTCGCTGTTCCTCCTCTCGCTGTTCCTCCTCTCGCTGTTCCTCCTCTCGCTGTTCCACACAGAAGGTGTATTAGATAGAAAGACCTTCACGGTCATGTAATGAGGTAACCCAAACCCTCAAGTATTTATTTGCACATGTTCAAACGATTCTGAAAGGTTTCAGGGCAGGCTTCAGTTTCAATACTCTGTAAACACACACACACACACACACACTCACACACTGCCCACAGAACACCATGAACACACACTGTACGCAACCCTAAATGTCAACAGAGCAGCTCTCCTCTCGTGTTTTCTCTCTGTTTATTAGGCTCTAGGCCTTTTACTCTTTCTCTCACCCCCCTACCATCTCTCTCTGTTTGTCTATTTCTCTCTCTATTTCTCTCTGTCTCTCTGACTCCTTCTCTCTGTTACCAGTGTCTATGTATGGCGTCCATATGCTTGGCTGTGTGTGTGTGTGTGTGTGTGTGTGAGTGAGTGATTGAGGTAGCATGCATTTGTGTGTGGCAGCTGGGTGTGTGTGTGTGCACGCGCGTCTGTGTGCCTGGGCATTTGAAGACGGGCCAGTTTCACGGCCCTGAGGCTGTGACATAAACACTTGGTGAGAGGCTGAACGTGTTTCTCACTGACCCGTCGACGGGTCACCATGGGTGGGCTGGATTGGGTCATCTGTCGGGCCTCCTGACTCTGGTCCTGGTTGTCTGTGTGTGTGTGTGTGTGTGTGTGTGTGTGTGTGTGCGTGTGCGTGTGTGTGCGTATGTGTGTGTGTGTGTGTGTGGGGTTTCACAGTGACTGTGTGCACCCAAAGGGAGCCAGGTTTGACGTGTGTGTGTGTGTGTGTGTGTGTGTGTGTGAGGTCATACTATAATATTATACTAATATTATACTACTTTAGGAAGTCAGGTGGCTGTTCACTTGCCCTTCAATTGTTCTGCTTGGTGACATTCCTTACAGCTACGTCATGAAGAAAGTCAACAAGGGTGACGTGTGATCAGTCAGTGTGTGAGTGCTTAAGTACGTGTGTGTGTACTTAGTGCACTTAGTGTGTGTGTGTGCAGACTGGAAGTGAGGGATGAGGAAAAGCCTGCTCTGACCTCATTAAACAAACAATAGAAATAAGAGGGAATAAATAAGGAAATCACTTCTGAACTCTCTTAATTTGACGCATGTTCGTGATGCCTCTCTGTCACATTGCGCAATTTTCGGGCAAGACGTTGATGAAAACACAACACAAAACAATTACATTTCAAATTCTGACAGTTACACACAAGCTCATTGTAGTTGGGACCGTGTTGCTGACATTGACCTTTTTCCATTCCTCTCGTCCTCTTTTCGATCCATTCAGGTCTGAAACCCAAGGCTCCCGCCATGCCGCGCTCGCTCTTCCTCCTCCTCCTCTTCCTCCTGTCCTCCTCGGCGTCCTCCGAGGGCTGCCCGGAAGACTGCACCTGCCAGCCGGCCGAATTAATCTTCTGCATCCAGCGCCACTCCAGCAATGTGCCCCGCGGGCTCCCTCCCACCACAAGGAACTTGTACGTCTTCCAGAACGGCATTGCCGCCCTGGCCCAGGACGACTTCACCGGGCTGGGCGGGCTGGAGCTGCTGGACCTGTCCCAGAACGAGCTCACGGAGGTCCCCGACGGAGTCTTCCAACCCCTGTCCTCCCTGCGGAACTTGGATCTGTCCTCGAACGTCATCGCTCACATTTCCAAGGACAGCTTCTCGGGCCTGGTCCAGCTGGAGAGGCTGTATCTCCACGGCAACAGCATCCAGAGCATCCAGACGGAGGCGTTCGAGGACCTGAAGGGGCTGCTGGAGCTCAAGCTCCAGAAGAACCGCCTCTCCGTCCTCCCGTCCCTCCACCTCCCCAACCTCCTCCTCCTGGACCTCAGCTTCAACACCCTCCCGACCCTGGGTCCTCAGGACCTCCAGACCCCCCACCTGGAGTCTCTCAAAGTGTCCACCCTGGGGCTCACGTCCCTGGACGAGGAGCTGATGGCATCCCTGGGGAACCTCCACGACCTGGACGTCTCCCACAACAAGCTGGAGGAGCTTCCTCAGTCGCTGTGGGCGGCCAAGGGACTGATCAAGCTCAGCCTGGCCGTCAACCCCCTCCGGGAGCTGGGCGAGAAGGACTTCCGGAAGCTGGTGGGGCTCCAGATGCTGGATCTGAGTGGCCTGAACATCCAAGAGTTCCCCCAGACGATCCCGCAGCACTTGCCCAGGCTGTCTCAGATCACCGCCGCCGAGAACCCCTTCAACTGCCTGTGTCCCTTGGCCTGGTTCCCCAGCTGGCTGAGGGAGAACGGCGTGACCCTGGGGCGTCCCGAGGAGACCCGGTGCCATTTCCCGCCGGCGAACGCCGGGAAGAAGCTGGCAGATTTGGACCAGCGGGATTTCGGGTGCCCTCCGAGCACCACGCTCCTGGCCGTTCCGTCGGGCGACGACGCGCGGAGTACCCCTCCTCCTCTCCCTCTGCCCACCACGTCCCCGGAAACCACGTACACCAACGCCATCCCCCCGCCACCGCCCCCGCCCAGCGAGGATCCGTCGGCCACGGAAACGGACGTCCCCGACGGACCTCCGCCCCAGCCCGCCCCCAGCCCCTCCAGCGAGGAGCACATCTGCCCCCCGAACATCTGCCTGAACGGAGGCACCTGCCACTTCGACCCCCGGGCACAGATGGGGTGCGTGTGCCCGCCGGAAACCTCCGGCCTGTACTGCGAGAACCTAGAGGAAGAGGAGGAGGCCCTGGAGCCGCTGGCGCGCCAGGACTCCGCGTCGGTCTCGGCCGCAGCGGCGGCGCCGGTGACGACCCCCGACCCCGACGACATCAGCTCTCGGCAGGTGACCTCCACCTCCATCCTCCTCGACCTCCACCGCTTCATCGAGACGCGACCACACATCCGGGGGATCCGGCTGTCGTACCGGAACCTCTCCGGCCCCGACCGCCGTCCCATGTACCTCACCGTCCCCGCCAACTACCCTGAATACACCCTCCGGGGGCTGCGGCCCAACTGCACCTACTCGGTGTGCGCCAGCCCCATGGGGGAGAGAGTGGGCGGCGGGGGCGGCGGGCCCAACGAGAGTGGGGGCACCTGCATGGAGGCGCGAACAGCCGGCCAGCTGATCTCCTCCCCGGAACCCATCGTGAAGGACCCCGCCCAGATCGCCTCCTCTCTCATCTTCACCCTGGCGGCCCTGGCGCTGGTCCTGGCGGTGGCGGTGGTAGCCGGGGCGGTGCTGTTCCTCCGGCGGAGACGGGCCCAGGCCAAGGCCGACCCGGAGCTGGACCCGGCGGAGCTCAGCCCGCTGGAGCTGGAGGGCGTGAGAACGTGCGTGGAGAACGGGAACGGAGGAACCGAGGGGAGCGGGACTCCGCCTCTCAAGCTGGCCGAGACGGAGCGTCCGGTCCTGCCGCCCTCGCCGCAGAACGGCGCTTTGGAGTACGAGGCTCCCCTCGTTCAAGGTCAAGGACGTTGTTCGTCAGACAACAACATCGTGTCTATGAAGCCATCTTACTTCTGAGGCTGAAGCAGGACGTGCTGGTGTGAAATGACTCATGCTGGCTCCCCTTGCTGTGGGAGACAGTGGTTGCAGAGACACCCAAAGGGATCATTTGAACTCAAAAACGATCCCTTTAAATCCACTAGGGATGAAGGGAAAGCGGTGCCCCCGCTTGGTGTTCGATGTCTTCAAAGTCGACAAAGTATTTAAACCGAGTGCAATGGCCAAACCAAGGGGATCTTGGGAAACGGATGTGCTTTTTCGCATTGACTTGACTGTGTCTTCGGCTTTTTTTTGTTATTAAGCTGCATTGTCATCGACGTCAAAAGAACTGCAATTGAATCTGAGCTTTTGCAACTGTGTTGGACCCAAGGGTCAAAGGGAGAATGATGGAAGATTGAAACACACACCTGTCTTTATGTGTGTGTGTGTGTGTGTGGACTCACATGGACTGCACTTGGCGACACAAACGGACAAAGCCATGCACAACAGCCACGCTGTACCCTGGTGTACCAGACCCTCGCACTGACAACACAGGGGGAGTTCACCACTGAGCAGTCCACCGCTGGTGTTGCGCTTTTTGGCCAAAGGTCGTCCGCTTTGCGCCCACCTGTTGGCCGCCGCGTGACGTTTCGAGGCGAGAGAAGAAGAGGGGCATGGGTCCTCTGATGAAGGTGGGCGTCAATCCACCCCCTGCCGGCGCTGCCGTCCGGCCGCATAGAGCAGCATGCACTTTGAAGGCTGGGGGATTTGTTTGGTCTTGTTTGTTTGTTCGTTTTTTTTTGTTTATCGAATTTGATGTGAAACTTTTGTCTGACTGTTTCGGACACATCGCCCATCTTGAACCTGGCCTGGCAACAGCCTTTGTTACAAACGCAACGTTTTATCTCAGAAACATGCTGAGTTCCTTCCATGTTTGAATTGCAAAACAACGGTACGAAAGACTGATGCACGCACGCACCCACCCAGAGGGTGATTGAACTTGCTGTGAAACACTAAATCACCATTGAAGAGAAAGGACATGAGGAGATGTAATCTGCGCCGTGCTTTACTCATGTTTATGCTAAAACTGCTTCCTTGAGCTGATAACTACTACGTATTTTTATGTAATGTGTCTTATATTTTATACCATGGATATCACTGTTGCTGTGTCTCCAGTATTACTGTTGTTGTTTTAACGTGCATGTTCTGCAGAAGAAGAAAAACAACTGTTAGAACTCCAGAACACTCATTACAGTCTTCCAGAACACATACAAATGGTCTCTCTCTCTCTCTCTCTCTCTCTCTCTCTCTCTCTCTCTCTCTCTCTCTCTCTCTCTCTCTCTCTCTCATTTCTAACACTTTTTCACATCATCTGCCCTCTGATCCAACTCCCAACAGAGCCCCATAAGAACATTCCTCTCTCCTCCTCAGACCTCAAGCCTCTCCTTTTGAACGCAGCAGTCCCAAAACGGCTCTCAAACCTTCGTCGCCGCCAAAAAAAAAAAAAAAAAAACTTTATAAGTGGCGCGCACACACACGCTGAGAAAAGAAACCAAGAGCCCGAAAACGTTTTGGAGCCGTTTACTCAAATGTGTATTGGAGCCGCAGGCAGTCGTTTCCTGTTCTGGCTACTGAGAGCGTCCTTCTTACAACATGGCCGCCACCATAACAACCTCAGCTAGGAAGCTTTGTTAGGATGTAGTTATGTTGTTTATGGTCATACCTTCTTTCTTTCTCTCCTCATGTTTTTTTTTTACTTTCTTTCTCTTTCTCTCTTTTTCTTACATGTCATTCTCTCTCTCTCTCTCTCTCTCTCTCTCTCTCTCTCCTCTCTCTCTCTCTCTCTCTCTCTCTCTCTCTCTCTCTCTCTCTCTCTCTCTCTCTCTCTCTCTCTCTCTCTCTCTCTTTTCCTCTCTTTACTTCACCCTGTCCAGGTCTTGGGGTCAGAGAAGGCCTTGGCTGTGTTGGCAGGTCTGTTGTGCTTGCTTGCAGCCAGCTAGACTATGAAAAGTTCAGAGAAAAAGGAAACACAATTTTGATATGTTTATCTTCTTTTCCTGTCTGGAGCTGGGGAATTCAGAACATGTTGCAATATCTCTCTCTCTGTCTCTCTCTCTCTCTCTCTGTCTCTCTCTCTCTCTCTGTCTCTCTCTCTCTCTCTCTCTCTCTCTCTCTCTCTCTCTCTCTCTCTCTCTCTCTCTCTCTCTCTCTCTCTCTCTCTCTCTCTCTCTCTCTTTGGTTCAGCTTCAGTCGATTAAAAAACAAAGGAACTGTGAAGACAGAACATTAAATGTTTTTTTTTGGTAATACCCTGCAACCACTCTGCATAAAACTCACAACAACATTGTTCAAAAAGGCTCTCAATTATATTTTATTTTCTTTTGCCGGCTTTTCTCAATGTTATCAATATTCCAACACCAACATAGCAGCTTCAACTGGTGCATGACGGTCCACCCTCAGACGTACAAACTGGAAGAAAACTTTAGCTTCGGCTTTAGACGGAAAGAGGGACGGAAAATATGTGAAATATTTTCAATATTACATTAATTACCTTCCCTGATTATGTTGGGAAAACTATATTTTTGTGTCTTTGTTTCATGTAAAGTTTTTTTTTTTTTTATGAAAAAAAAAATGGTATGGAATGTTTTTTTTTAAAATATGAATGTGAACGTATTTGCTTCTGGAAAAGCATAATGAGAAAATATAATGTAAAAAAAAGTACAATGTCTCCGTTGTTTCATTTATTGTAACGCTCCACACGCACACACCTACAAATACTACAAACATGCCCTCACAAACCATGAATGCCCTTTCTCTCCACTTCGCTCCACTCACACATACATGTGCACACACCAGACACACACACACACACAACACACACACAACACAACCCCTCTCCAAAGACCACAATTGATGGGTCTTCAGTGATGTTGGTGTGTGCAGTGAAGAGAGGGCTCGTGTTTCCTAAGCGGTGGTGAAGAGCTGACGCCAAAGGAAAATAAGACAAACATGGGTTTACATCACATAAATGAGGGTTCTGTTTGCTCGTTGGAGAGTTGGATTGGGGCCTGAAAACTCACAAACTGTTCCCTTTATGAAGCACTAGTATGAGTCAGGTACATAAAACTAAACTGTTAGCAGACATTACATGGTGAAAAAGCCTTTTTATCAATCTGTCTAACTACTTTTTCCTAAAAAGTTTCCTAATGGACTCATTTTCTCTCTCTCTCTCTCTCTCTCTCTCTCTCTCTCTCTCTCTCTCTCTCTCTCTCTCTCACTGTCTCTCTCTCTCTCTCTCTCTCTCTCTCTCTCTCTCTCACTGTCTCTCAACTGAATCTCTTTCCTTTTTCCTCTGTGTTTACCTCTCTTTCTCCCTCAACACCCACCCCCTGCCCTCCCTCCTCCCCCTGCCCTCCCTCCTCCTCCCTCTGCCCTCGCTCCTTTATCTTTAGGTGCTACGGGGGTCTTGTCCGATTCCTTAACCCTGTAACCCTAGAAACCAAACCAACCCTCAGACATGGAACACGACCCCCTTGCAGGCTCATGCCTCAGGTATGTCCGCCATGTTGCCTTAGCGACGACAGCCCAGGTTGCACAAGCCAGAACCGGTCCAACGAATATAGAACTGAGGTCCTGGCGGTGTAATCTGTTAGTTCGGCTGTCTGAGGTCAATGGTCTGGTATTTTGTTGCCTGTCTGATTTTCATCCAGGCTTATCTTAACATTACAGTCAAGAAAACACATATTCAGGCACACTTGGAGGAGGAGGGGAGGAAAGTTGTTCCTGATGGAACGATGGAAACATTCCGACACTCCATGTTTGCAGATGAAGGCTATTCATTCATTTGCCAGCTTTATGGGTGAGATCTGAGGTGAATGGGTGAGGTGGGAGGTGAATGGGTGAGGTGGGAGGTGAATGGGTAAGAGAGGAGGTGAATGGGTGAGGTGGGAGGTGAATGGGTGAGAGAGGAGGTGAACGAGTGAGAGGTTACACAGCCCCCCCATGAACTCCTCCAACATGGTTGCCATTAGGGAGTGTGTGTGTGTGTGTGTTTATCTGAGAAATCTGGTATTGATGAAAGCACTCAAGAGTTGCTGGGGGTAGAGGAGATGGAGAGAAGGGGGAGAGGTGGAGGGGTGGGGGGTGGGGGAGAGGTGGAGGGGTGGGGGGTGGGGGAGAGGTGGAGGGGTGGGGGAGGGGGGAAGTAACCCAAGTGCAGACAGATTGTTGGGATGATAATAACTTTAACTGGTCTGTGTGTGTGCGTGTGCGCAAACACGTGTGCGAGCGTGTGTGCTCATGCAGAGACATAACTTTTCCATATTACGACCCCAGCACATGCACCACATGTAACGTTCCCAAATGTACGGTAATTTTTCCTCGCTGTTGAAACTGACGTACCTGAGCTAGAACAGGAGAGAGAGGGAAGGAGAGGAGGAGAGACAGAGAGAGGGGGTAGAGAAAAGGAGAGGGAAGGAGAGGGAGAGGGAAGGAGAGAGAGAGAGAGAGAGAGAGAGAGAGAGAGAGAGAGGGAGAGAGAGAGAGAGACAGAGAGAGGGGGTAGAGAAAAGGAGAGGGAAGGAGAGGGAGAGGGAAGGAGAGGGAGAGGGAAGGAGAGGGAGAGAGAGAGAGAGAGAGGGAGAGAGAGAGAGACAGAGAGAGGGGGTAGAGAAAATGAGAGGGAAGGAGAGGGAGAGGGAAGGAGAGAGAGAGAGAGAGAGAGAGAGAGAGAGGGAGAGAGAGAGAGAGAGAGAGAGAGAGAGAGAGAGAGAGAGGGGGGGGGGGGGGTAGAGGGGGGGTAGAGAGAGATTTATGTTTGTAGTCTCTTGCATTGCCTAACAGCAGTCTAGGAGGGCTCTGGCACAAAAGGAACTTGGCACCTCAGCGAAGGATGACGCATTATCTTGCTGTGGGTGTCTTCTATTTAAATCCTGGACACGTGTAGTAAATATTCGGACATGACTGCTCAAAAGCTCTCTTGCAAAACCATCAACTTTGAGGAGACACAGATGAATCTGCATTTCGGGCCAACTTTCAGCACATGGTAAAGCTCTCCTTCGATCGGTTCTCAAATGCTTGAAGACCCCCCCCCCCCCTCCACGCAACACTTCCACACCTCCGAGTTCCTGTACCTCCTTGTCGAGACCTTCGTTCTCATGAGAACCCCCCTCCCCTTGTTCCCTCTGCCTTCCTGGCTTAAATGCGATACACTTAATTCAATTAGCTTTAATCGCCCTTTCATTCAGGGAGTGGAACCCAAAGGTCTCGTCTTACCCAGCCCAGTAATGGCTTCCACGTTCTACCATGTGGAATAAAGACGTTTAGATGGAACTGTTAAAATTCTGGAGGAACGAGACAGAGACCACCCTAGACTAGACTAGACACGCACAAATTAATTAGGAAATGTTGTATTGTATATAGGTGTGTGTGTGTGTGTTGCTTAATGACTACAATAGAGGTAAAGGGTGGAGCTGAGTCACGTTGTCACAGCAGGATGACCTGAGGTTTAACTCATCCTGCCTCTAACACAAATATATCAAACTAGGCTGGAAAACTCACACACAAAAATAAACACACACACACACACACACAAATCCCCCTACCTTTGCACATAAACAGTACACATCAACTGGACCTAAATACTAACATACGTGTACTGACAAATACCAGAGTTTTAACAAATATACCCCCCCTTCCTCACACACCACACACACACACACACACACACACACACACACACACTGCACACCCTACCCTGGGGGCGACCAGCTCGCTTTAAACCTTCCACAGCCAGGGGGCTGGCGCTCTTCGCCCTTTGACCCCTCAACCCTGCACCCTGACCCTGAAGGAAAGGGTCGGGCACCAACAGCCTTTAATATGCCCGATTGTAAGACCAGGTAGGGGTGTGTGTGTGTGTGTCAGGATTGTGTCAAGTTATTTTGGGGAACTCTCAGAATCCTGGCATTTCTTATGTGTGGTTGTCCGTCTCAATCTCCCTTTCTTGTCCCCCCCTTTCTCTCCTCCTCCTTCTTGTTGAACTAAAGAACGTTTTCTCTCTTGCCATCGCTCTGCCAACTCTTGCTATTTTCCCCATCTCCTTTCAATTCCTCTCTGTCCTGTTCTCTCACGTAACACCTCATCCCTTCTCCCCCCTCCATTCCCATGATCTTGTTTCCCCCTCCTCCCCCTCCTCCCCCTCCTCCCCCTTCTCCCCCTCCTCCGCCCCAGGATGTCTGGTAAGTGTTATGCTTCTCCCCCCTGCTTCTAATAGCTGCCAATAAGAGCTGTCGCATTGCCACCCAAGTAACAATTCTGGCTTTTATTGGCTGCTCTCCTGCCAAATGAGACGCAGGTTTGAGCCTGCAGAGTGCCCTGGGAGGAAGGAAGTGGGCGGGGCTTAGATGGAAGGTTTGGAGATAACAGATGTGTTGTTCTAGGAACAAGAGGGGAGAGAGAGAGAGAGAGAGAGAGAGAGAGAGAGAGAGAGAGAGAGAGAGAGAGAGAGAGAGAGAGAAAGAGAGAGAGAGAGAGAGAGAGAGAGAGAGAGAGAGAGAGAGAGAGAGAGAGAGAGAGAGAGAGAGAGAGAGAAAATACCTCCCCACTGCCCCAGGGCAGGTTGACTCACACTGGTCTGGTAGACCAACTGACCCCAGAGCTGATCCCCAATAGTTGAAAAAGACATTGCTGTCTCTTTAGAAACTTGTGTCCAGAGTTGGACATTTGGAGGTAAGGAACATAAGACTTGAGGTAAGGTGTGGTGTTCAACGAAACTCTGAGCACGGGTGTCTGTGCTCCCAAGGGGCTTTTTCAAAGTTAACCACAGTCCAGTGGACATGCATATGATATCATTCTTGTTACAGTAAGTAGCACAATTCCCTGCTTCATAAAGACATTTCCAAAAGCAGAAATATTTGTGAACGCAATCTGCGCAGTATTACATGCTTCTTAATCTCTTACCAAGCATCTGTGATTTCCAAATCGAGCCTGGAAATCTAAACCATTGAAGCCTTTACAAGTACTAGCGCAAGGGTACCCTGACAGCTCAGGGAAGAAGTGCTATGAGGGCATGCAGTCTTCTCTTCCCTCCCTCCCTCCCTCTCCTCCTCTGTTTCCCTCCATCCAGCTTTCTCTTCCCTCCCTCCCTCCCTCCCTCCCTCCCTCCCTCCCTCCCTCCCTCCCTCCCTCCCTCCCTCCCTCCCTCCCTCCCTCCCTCCCTCCCTCCCTCCCTCCCTCCCTCCCTCCCTCCCTCCCTCTCCTCCTCTGTTTCCCTCCATCCAGCTTTCTCTTCCCTCCCTCCCTCCCTCCCTCCCTCCCTCCCTCCCTCCCTCCCTCCCTCCCTCCCTCCCTCCCTCCCTCCCTCCCTCCCTCCCTCCCTCCCTCCCTCCCTCCCTCCCTCCCTCCCTCCCTCCCTCTCCTCCTCTGTTTCCCTCCATCCAGCTTTCTCTTCCCTCCCTCCCTCCCTCCCTCCCTCCCTCCCTCCCTCCCTCCCTCCCTCCCTCCCTCCCTCCCTCCCTCCCTCCCTCCCTCCCTCCCTCCCTCCCTCCCTCCCTCCCTCCCTCTCGGCCTGAATTGGCCTCCATGTTGTCATGGAGTATGGGAACGTTTGGCCTTCAGCGCTTCCAGCCCGCTGAAAGACACCTAGGAGGTCCACGTTCTCTCTCAAAGACAGTCCCCAGTCTGTTCCAGAACAATCCACCTACCGTTCTATCTTGACTATAGTCCTTTCTCTAAGGACAAAGAATAGTGTGCTCCCCAGCCACTTATAGAATGTACACAAATGTTTAATTATGTTGGGCCATCCTAAGGACCCATGGTTGGTATGTGTGTGTGTGTGTCATTAGTATATTGTGTGTAAGCAGGTGCAGAACAAGCAGACTGAAGGGAGTAGTCATAGCAACCAGTTCAGTCAAGACACTTACGTGATTCATTTCACCATTTATTGATATACATGAAAAATAGGTTTAACTTTGGCGGAATAGATGTACATGGGGAAGCGCTCCCTGCCTTGACTGCAGCATGCATGACATGAGGCAGGGAGCAGCGAGTTCAATCCCCCACGGGGAGCACAGACAGACCACATGGGGAGAAGGGGGTGGTGGTCAAGTCAAGTTTATTTGTATGGCACATTTCAATAACAAGGCAATTCAAAGTACTTCACATAAAACCATTAAAAGCATCAAAACCTAATGCAAAAAAAAAGCTGATTTAAAGGGCTGAGCACACGGCGATGGGTGATATGCTGCACTCTGACCGAGTGGCTTGTCTAAACTCGATTCACTTATTTGGACAAGTTACTTAACGCAAATACAAATGCCTGTACTGGGATGTGTATTGAGAGCATGTCAGTGTGTTAAACAGGAGAGCTAAACCCAACTAAATCAAGTCAATGAGAAAAAAAGACACTGATATGCAGGTTTTCGATACATATGTGAGGTTGTCTCTTGCTGTGGTCAAGAAGTCACACAGCGGGCCTTTGACGATACACGTATAGACAGCACAACGCTGTGAAGACATTCAGAGCAGGCTGGCCCAGACCACACCCACGATGCTCATCCATCCCTGGGCTCAGCGTAGCACTCGTAGGGCCGTGCCAGCTTGCCCACACTGTGGGACACTGTTCTCAGGTCCAAGTCCTCCGCAGGTCCGGTTCCTCTGAGGGAGAACCGCCGGAGCACGCTGACGAAGAACAGGAAAATCACCGTCTTCGGAATCCCCATCCCGTTTCCGAGGCAACCCCTCTTACCCAGCCCGTACGCCAGAAACCCGTCCTTCTCCAGGAAGAGCCCGTCGTCGTCGAGGAAGTTCTCCGGGTCGAAGCGGTCCGGGTTCTTGAAGAGCTGCGGGTCGGACAGGACGGAGGAGATCAGGGGGAAGACAACGGTGCCTTCGGGGATGAGGTGGCCGTAGAAGTCCTCGTCGCAGTTCATCTTGTGGGGCACGGCGAAGGGAGCCAGGTCCATGGTCCTTTGGATCTCGTGGATGACAGCGTTGGTGTACGGCATGTTCGCTCTGTCGCTGACGGCCGGCGGCCTGTCCCGGCCAATCACCTCGTCGATCTCCTTCTGGACCTTCTCCTGGATCAGGGGGTGGCCGATCATCAAGAGGAAGGCGTGGGCTAAAGCCGAGCTTTGAGTCTCGGTACCAGCGGCAAACAGATCCCAGACACAGCCAAACATGTTCTCGTAGTGGAACTCTGAGTCAGGCTGATCCTTCTCCTCCAGCATTCTAACCAGGAACACTTCCAGGAAGTCCTGGGGGTTGGAGGTGTCCAGGTTTTTGAGACGACTGTCCGCTTCCTGTATCAAAAATGCTTTGACTTTTTCAATGCTTTGGAAGGCCACCCTGTGTTTGCCAGGAAAGAGACCGACGACACCGGGGAGAAAGTTGTACAAACTCCCTGTTCGGCTCAACACGAAATCAAAATACAAATAGACGGCGTCGTGAAACAGCCGAAACGTCGGATGGTCGAGTTCAAACCTTCGCCCCAAGGACAAGGAACAGAAGAGGTTGATGATGGAATTGTACAGGAGCTTCTTGGGGTTCACCGTGGAACGTCCGCCTTCTCCGAAGGCCCTGACCAGCTGCTCAGCCTCCTCCTGAGCCCTCTGCTCCAGGCTCCTCCCCCCCCTCGCACCGAACCCCCTCAGGGAGCCCTCGGAGAAGGCCCGCAGGACCTTCCACCTCGGCCCGTTGCTGACCCCCACCCCATGGCCATTCTGGATCTTCACGTTGACCGGGGGGTTGGCTCTGCCGTTGAAAGCCTCCCCCTGAGTGACCAAAGCTTCCCGGATGGCTTCGTAACTGCAAATGACCACCACCGCTCTGCTTGCCAGCCAAACCGTAAACACAGAACCGTACGTCTTGCTGAGTTCCATGTAGGACCGATAGGGCTGACTCATATCTATTTGGAGCATGTTCCCGAAGATGGGGACTGGAGCCGGGCCAGGTGGTAAACGTCCTTGGCTGGTAATCTTGTGTCTTCTCCGGTACGAACAGTTGACCAGCAGCAAAAATAAGGTAACAGCCCCTATGGTTATGGTAACTGTGTTGTTTTGCAGTGTTAGCACAAGGTCCATCTTGAAGTTTGCTAAGAGAGACACTCAATGTGTTGTTGTTGTTGTGAACTCTCCCTACAACTCTTCACTGCCAAGTGAATCTCCTCTCTCCCTACGACTCTTCACTGCCGAGTGAATCTCCTCTCTCCCTACGACTCTTCACTGCCGAGTGAATATTGAGAAGGAATACTCTCAGGTGCTCACACACGTTCTGGAATAACCTTTATCGATTGGCTACTGGTTGTCATGTGATATTTGCAGCCGGAGATTGGTGGGCGGAGCTTGGAAGATCAACACCAAAGGCTTAAGGTTAGCGTGAGGATGCTTCGGAGAGAGAAAAACAACTTTTCCACCGATGAGATTCCTCTCTCCGTGCGCATATGTCGTGTTGGCCTTAAGTTTGTCATGCTACAACTTGAACCAACACACTCACAGAAGGAAGATGAGACAAGTCTGAACAAAATACGTTGCTCAACTAACCAGTCAGAAGGAGCCCCCTCGCATTGTTTAGCCAAGAATTCAGTTAAACCAGTAATTCCACTTTGATTACATGGTCATTTAAAAAACACAACATTCCTGTCACTGCTAAAAGTGACAAGATGCAGGCAGTCCATAGCGTAAAATAAGTGGTTCTGCAAGTAAGTAAAGAGTAGGCCTACTGTCAAAGGACTGTTGCTGCGTACTTAAACAGTTACAAGAACAGTGAAGCCAACCCAGTCTCATACTTCTGCGTATCTATGACATATAGAGTATCAACACATTGATACCAAGGGAAAGGGCTTCACGTGAGAACTTTCCATGGAACCGTGACATGGCTTGGGGGGTGTTAGACAAATGGGGGGTGTATCAAAGACAAATACCACACCCTCTTTTGCTTGATTGCTTCATCACTGGAACAGTTTTTTTGAGAAACATGTTTTGAAGTGATGATCAAGGAAAAAGGCTTCACACAAGAACTTTCCATGGAATCGTGGAATGGCTTGGAGGGTGTTGACAAATACTACAC
>NC_140381.1:3927500-3952500 GCF_054491055.1 Hypomesus nipponensis | reverse complement strand
ACTGAACAGACTAGATGATTATCACACGCACAGACCAAGGAATGTCTGTGTAGGAGGGAGGGAGGGAGGGAGGGAGGGAGGGAGGGAGGGAGGGAGGGAGGGAGGGAGGGAGGGAGGGAGGGAGGGAGGGAGGGAGGGAGGGAGGGAGGGAGGGAGGGAGGGAGGGAGGGAGGGAGGGAGAGAGAGAGAGAGAGAGAGAGAGAGAGAGAGCATGCTGCAGACTTAAGACAATCTTACCACCTGCTGATAGAACGTCACTAACAGTTGTATTGTAGAACAGGTTTACGCCAAACATGGGAAATAAACTTGAATTTTGGACATTTTATGTCCAAGGCAGACATCTGAGAGACCTAAGCAGCCAGTTTGTGTCCAAGGTGGACATGTAGGAGAGCTTAACGCCCATTGTGGCAGCACTGTGTGTGCAACCAGTGTGAAGAGCAACAGAAGACCCGAAAATCCGCTGAGTCAGACTAGAAAAGCAACGGCTCGTAAACAATGAGGAGAGAAAGGGACCAGAAGAGACAAGTGGGAAACAGGAGAGAGAGAACGAAAAGACAAAAGAAAGAGCTAGAGAGAGGAGAGAGAGAGATACAGAGAGAGAGAGACAGAGAGAGAGACAGAGAGAGACGGAGAACAAACTCTCGACTGACCCTCATTCTTCCTGTCTTTATCCTCCTCAAAGGAAAATGCCCCGAAGCCACATGGAGGCATTAATACAGCTGATAGTTTTGATTCTCTCTGTTTCTCTCCTTCATCCTTCCTCACTCCTCCTCACTTTTCCCCCCATCACAGATTGTTTCTTCATGGGCTCACTCTCTTCCTTATTCTCACCTTCACATCAGCTCTGAGTCCGGAGCGACCGAAGGGAGACGTCATCATCCATGACACCAGCATCGGCACGGCTCCCAGTGTGACCTCAGAGCCACCGGGGGAGACGCCGGGAGACACCGGGGGAGACGCCGCTCTCCTCCCGCCCTCTCCCAGCCCGCTAATAACTGAGGCCTTTCACCAGGCGCAATTCCCTTAATTTTGTTTTGTTGTTTAGGGGGGGGGGGGGGGGGTGGATGGTGGGGGGCAGGAGGCCATGGGAATGCAGGAGGAGCTGGCATGCAGGGGGGCTAGTTTATGTGACTGGTGGGAGTTACTCTCAGGCACCATCGCGCAGTAAAAACATGCACTGATGGAGAGTGTGTAGGGTAGGTAGGAAGTGTTTATTGTAATTGGAGAGATGTGTAGTGTAGATGGGGAGTGAGTATTGTAGATGTGTAGTGTAGATGGGGAGTGAGTATTGTAGATGTGTAGTGTAGATGGGGAGTGAGTATTGTAGATGTGTAGTGAGGATGGGGAGTGAGTATTGTAGATGTGTAGTGTAGATGGGGAGTGAGTATTGTAGATGTGTAGTGTAGATGGGGAGTGAGTATTGTAGATATGTAGTGTAGATGGGGAGTGAGTATTGTAGATGTGTAGTGTAGATGGGGAGTGAGTATTGTAGATGGGGAGTGTAGATGGGGAGTGAGTATTGTAGATGTGTAGTGTAGATGGGGAGTGAGTATTGTAGATGTGTAGTGTGGATGGGGAGTGAGTATTGTAGATGTGTAGTGTGGATGGGGAGTGAGTATTGTAGATGTGTAGTGAGGATGGGGAGTGAGTATTGTAGATGTGTAGTGTAGATGGGGAGTGAGTATTGTAGATGTGTAGTGTGGATGGGGAGTGAGTATTGTAGATGTGTAGTGAGGATGGGGAGTGAGTATTGTAGATATGTAGTGTAGATGGGGAGTGAGTATTGTAGATGTGTAGTGTAGATGGGGAGTGAGTATTGTAGATGGGGAGTGTAGATGGGGAGTGAGTATTGTAGATATGTAGTGAGGATGGGGAGTGAGTATTGTAGATGTGTAGTGTAGATGGGGAGTGAGTATTGTAGATGTGTAGTGTAGATGGGGAGTGAGTATTGTAGATGTGTAGTGTAGATGGGGAGTGAGTATTGTAGATGTGTAGTGTAGATGGGGAGTGAGTATTGTAGATATGTAGTGTAGATGGGGAGTGAGTATTGTAGATGTGTAGTGCGGATGGGGAGTGAGTATTGTAGATGTGTAGTGTGTAGTGCGGATGGGGAGTGAGTATTGTAGATGTGTAGTGTGTATGGGGAGTGAGTATTGTAGATGTGTAGTGCGGATGGGGAGTGAGTATTGTAGATGTGTAGTGTGGATGGGGAGTGAGTATTGTAGATGTGTAGTGCGGATGGGGAGTGAGTATTGTAGATGTGTAGTGTGGATGGGGAGTGAGTATTGTAGATGTGTAGTGCGGATGGGGAGTGAGTATTGTAGATGTGTAGTGTGGATGGGGAGTGAGTATTGTAGATGTGTAGTGCGGATGGGGAGTGAGTATTGTAGATGTGTAGTGTGGATGGGGAGTGAGTATTGTAGATGTGTAGTGTGGATGGGGAGTGAGTATTGTAGATGTGTAGTGAGGATGGGGAGTGAGTATTGTAGATGTGTAGTGTGTAGTGCGGATGGGGACTTTTTATGTATGTGTGCATGTCGTCCCAAATGTGTTTAGTTTGTGTGTGTGTGTTTGGATAGTCTCTCCCATCTGATGAGGTCATCATCGTGCGTCAGATGGGCGGGCTGCCGGGCGCTGTCTCACAGCTGCTGAGCATCAGGTTGGAAATCCCCTCATCCTGAGTGAGAGTGTGTGTGTGTTTATATGGAGAGGGGTGTATTAACAGTGCAGGGATGGGTTGTGGCTGAGTGTCTCTGTTGCATTTGGCACTTAGACTGTGTGCTTAGGTGCAAGTGTGTGTGTATATGTGTGTGTGTGTTTGTGAGGTGTGTGTGTTTGTGAGGTGTGTGTGTATCTGTCAGCATGTTTGTGTGTGTAGGTGGATGGTTACAATCCTGGGACTCACATGTGCACGCAGCGTGTGGTTTTATGCAACCCACTGAGAGAGGCGTGTGGCACTCAACGTGTGTGTGTGTCTCTGTGTGTGTGTGTGTGTGTGTGTGTCTATGTGTGTGTGTTTGTGTCCTCCCTGAGAGGCCTCTGTGTTCCTAAGGGGGTAAACTCCCACTTTTCTTCTCTTCCCTCTCTCTCCTCCTCTGTTTCCCTGCATCCAGCTCTCTCTCTCTCTCTCTCTCTCTCTCTCTCTCTCTCTCTCTCTCCCTCTCCCCCCCCTCTCTCTCTCTCTCTCTCTCTATCTCTCCCTCTCCCTCCCTCTCTCTCTCTCTCTCTCTCTCTCTCTCTCTCTCTCTCTCTCTCTGTCTCTCTCTCTCTCTCTCTCTCTCTCTCTCTCTCTCTCTCTCTCTCTCTCTGACTGACTGACTCCTCACCCTGAGCTCACCCCTGTGCCCCTGCACACTCTCACACACCACTCCAGTGTTTATACAGAGAGAGGCCTACAGGGCCACAATTGCTCTCTCTCCATCACACACAAACACGCAGGCACACACACACACACACGCACACACACACACACACACACACACACACACACACACACACACACACACACACACACTGTGTGTTTCTTTCTTTCTTTCTTTCTTTACTTCTTTACTTCTTTATATCACTCTCATATATATATATATATTGCTTGACAGAGTTGTTTGATTGCAGATCGTTTGATTGATTGTTGTTTGACCTACGGCCTTGTTCCCCCCCCCCCCCCCCCCCACTCCCTCTTCCCAAACACACAAGACGAGGGCGAGGGGGATGAAAAAGTGAGAAAGATGGAGGTATAGGATAGGAATCTGTGATTTAACCAAGCGTCTCATTCCTTCATTTCCTCTCCCCCACCACCTCACTACTCCCTGTAATTGGAAACAGCACTCCCTCTATCCCCTCCTCCCTCCCTCCTCTCCTCCCTCCCTCACTCTACCTCTTCCCTCCCCTCCCTCTCCCACCAGTTCCTTTCCTCTTTCCCATCCCCCTCATCGCTCTCCCCCTCTCTTCCTGTCCTCATTCCATTGGCTCATGTCATTCTAACATTTTCTGAGAATATATCTGTGTTCATTAAGATCTTGAGGTCCATTTTCTTTTCTCTTTTCAGTCAATGGAAGACAGCACAGTATGCGTATAGTACTTCATTTGTGGAACCGTTACTGTACATTTGCAAATCTAATCTAATGTTCGTGTTTGTTTTACCCTTTACATGGTCTTAACCAGCACAGAACGTCTCAAGTTTCTAAACACACTGATGTGTGTGCCATACATGAACAACACAGGTGGCCCATGATAACCTACCAGGGAGATGCAGAAACACACACCAAAACACGCCAACACACACACACCAACACACACACCAAAACATGCTTGAAAGCAGGCACACAAACACACAAGCACACACTCAGTCAGAAGCCATCTGCAGCTAAATATAGAACGGACTGTGAATGGTTTAACCAGAGGTTGTTGTTTTTTCTGTTACTTTTTGAACGTGTTTTTCTCTTTTCTCCGTTGCAGGGGATCTTCCCACGGCCTGGCTGGGCTCGGGCCAGGACTAGAGGAGGAGGCCCACAGCAGGACCAGAGGAGGAGGAGGACCACAGCAGGACTAGAGGAGGAGGAGGACCACAGCAGGACCAGAGGAGGAGGAGGACCACAGCAGGACTAGAGGAGGAGGAGGACCACAGCAGGACCAGAGGAGGAGGAGGACCACAGCAGGACCAGAGGAGGAGGAGGACCACAGCAGGACCAGAGGAGGAGGAGGACCACAGCAGGACCAGAGGAGGAGGACCACAGCAGGACCAGAGGAGGAGGAGGACCACAGCAGGACCAGAGGAGGAGGAGGACCACAGCAGGACCAGAGGAGGAGGACCACAGCAGGACTAGAGGAGGAGGAGGACCACAGCAGGACCAGAGGAGGAGGACCACAGCAGTACCAGGCAGGATGTGTTCTCAAACCATTGCGAACACATCAGATGCAATACAGTACACACACACACATTCAGTACTGATACATGCTGCCCACACACATACAGTACTGGTACATTCTGCACACACACACACACACACATACAGTGTGCACACGTGTATCCCCACACATTTGTGTGTGTGAGAGAGAGAGTGAGCAAGACAGACTGAAAAAGAGCAAAAGAGAGGGAGAGAAAGCATTGTGTTTGGTCGTGCATGTGTGTGTGAGAGAGACAACAATACAGTGTACGTGAGGCCAGTGAGAGATGAAGAGTGTGTGTGTTTTCTTGTGACACAGAGAGACTGAGAGAGAGTGTGTGTGTGTCTCGAGGGAAACCGTTATTGTCTACTGTTGTGCCAGGGTCCTGTGAGGATATTGTTGGGTTATTATAGAGGCAGAAGAGTTCAGGGCTAATTCTCTTTGTTACATTGGGGCTAGTGTGTGTGTGTGTGTGTGTTCCCCATCAGAGAGACTAACTCACTCCAGTGAGTGTCATGTCAATTGGACAGGTGTGACCTAATATAATTAAAGCTGGTTTAAACAAGCAAACTGTCAACTGACATTTTTTGGAAAGGAAAACGTTTCAGTTTTTGGCTCGTGACTGGAGTCATGAACTTTTATAAAGACATTTGTGAAAGATGACATAGATTAAAGTGAGCTCAGGCCCTGGACGGGAGGAGTTGTCCCACTGACACAACACTGCTGTTTAAACCCAGAAGGACTGTTAACAATACTGAATGAACGATGGAACGTAAAGTGGCAGAGTGGGAGGGAAGATTAAAGGAGGGAGGGAGGGAGTCGTCCGGGTTATGGGAGGAGATCTATCACAAACTGTGCTGGAACGAGAACGAGGGAGGAGAGGATGAGTGGAATCGGGGAAAGTACAGGAGACGAGGAGAGAGGGAGGAGGAGGAGAGAGGGAGGAGGAGGAGGAGAGGGAGGAGGAGGAGAGAGGGAGGAGGAGGAGAGAGGGAGGAGGACGGGAAAGAGTGAGTCAGGGTCAGGCCTTGGCTTAGGGTTGAAGAGGTAGCAAGAGAGAAAAAAAGAATGGAGAGGAGAGACAGATGGAGGGAGAAGAGAGAAAGATGGAGAAGGGAGGAGGGAGAGATGGAGGGAGAAGAAGAGAAAGATGGAGAAGGGAGGAGGGAGAGATGGAGGGAGAAGAGAGAAAGATGGAGAAGGGAGGAGGGAGAGATGGAGGGAGAAGAGAGAGATAGAGAAGGGAGGAGGGAGAGATGGAGGGAGAAGAGAGAAAGATGGAGAAGGGAGGAGGGAGAGATGGAGGGAGAAGAGAGAAAGATGGAGAAGGGAGGAGGGAGAGATGGAGGGAGAAGAGAGAAAGATGGAGAAGGGAGGAGGGAGAGATGGAGGGAGAAGAGAGAGATAGAGAAGGGAAGAGGGAGAGGGAGGATCCTACTCGTGTTTGTCCCTCCTTTCGTTCAGAAACACCTCATTCCTGAAACACACAACCCAGATAGCCAGGTGGATGAGAGGAGAGGAGGACTGGGTGGGACAAAGTGGGATCCATATATGTGTGTGTGTGTGTGTGTGGTTATGTGTGAGTGTGTTTGTGTGTCTGCCAGGCATGTCCAAACAAACAAGAACAACTGAGAAACAAAGAGCCAGACTCTGGAGGGATGAGTAGGCTGTGGAGCCCAGCGTCCGAGCCCAGTCCCCTCGCCTTCACCAGCCATCATCCCAGCACACAGGCTGGCCCTACTCTCTCACACACGCCTCCACTGTAACAGGACAGAAACACTTCAGCAAGCTTGATTTCACCAAGACCGCGAGAGAGAGAGAGAGAGAGAGAGAGAGAGAGGGAGAGAGAGAGAGACAGAGAGAGAGAGAGAGGGAGAGAGAGAGAGAGAGACAGAGAGAGAGAGAGAGTGTGGGAGAAATAGAGGGACTAATTGAAGGGTAAAGGGAGCGACAGAAATGGATGGTTACAAAAAAGAAAGAGAGAGAGAGAGCGAGACCTCAACACCAGACCAGGATATTAAAGTAATCAGGGGTCTTTCAACCCTTTCAACAGAGTAACCAGAATCACCACCAGGCGTGTCAACATTCTGTTGTTACGTGACTTTGCTCACAAACAAGATCAGTGGATTTATTGGTGGGCTGCGGTGGTAAGAACACCCACAATACACTTGGTTCTTTATGCGTCGTGACCAATCAGGGACGTCTCTCCATCGTGTGCCGCCATGCTTGGATGCTTCGTCATGACTCGGGGGCTTTACAAATGTTGTTCTCGGTTGTCCTGGGGTCGTGATTGGGAACAGATTCTTGACGATGAGAGGTCAAAGGTCGCATTCAAGGATGAGGGTATCCTCTTGGAATTGGGAAACCCGGTTTGACCCCCCAGCCTCCCACCTGCTCCACATTGCTGTGGTCCTTATCACTTTCGTTAACCATCATTTCATCGTTTCTCTCACACTCTTTGTCTGTCTCTTTTTCACTCCATACAGTATCTGTATTCCTATTTTACCCTCCCTCCCTCCCTCCCCCCTCTCTCCCTCTCCCTCCCTCCCTCCCTCCCTCCCTCCCTCCCTCCCTCCCTCCCTCCCTCCCTCCCTCCCTCCCTCCCTCCCTCCCTCCCTCCCTCCCTCCCTCCCTCCCTCCCTCCCTCCCTCCCTCCCTCCCTCCCTCCCTCTCTCTCTCTCTCTCTCTGTCTCCCTCTCTCTCTGTCTCTCTCTCTCTCTGAACTTGGTCCTTGGTTCAGGCCCTGGACTGGGCTGAACTAATGAGAGGAGTGTGTCAGTGACCTGGGTTTGAGGATCCTGGCATAGGATGCTGATTACAGACTGTGTGTGTGTGTGTTTGTCTGTGTGCATGTGCGTGTGTGTCTGTTTAAGTTGGGCGTTGCACGTTTATACAGGCCTGCAGCTCCGACAGAGCTCATTACTTCCTCCCGAAAGCCCTTGACAATGACAATGGTGTTGACAGACCAATGGGATGTTTCCTTGTATTCTTTGTGTACAATGTCTTTCAGGCACAGCAAAGCTTGCTCTTCACCCCTGTCCAAACAGCTGGAAATCAAGCCAGGCAATTACAGACTCCTCAGCAAACACAGACACCTGTGATTTGATCCCGTTACATCCCTGCTCCAAGTCCTTCCTGTCTAATGTGTGAGAGAAGACCACAGCGATCGGACTGGGGTAACACTCACCTGAGAGAAAGCTCAACAGACTGTGTTCGAATGGGGGGGGGGGGTCGTAAAGTGTACAATGCGCTCGGCGTGTGAGAACCATCGCCCCCTTTTTTTGTTTACAAGCTGTGAAAGAGGAAGAACAGCTGGTCACCTCGGGAAAACAAGGTAACAAGGTGCACCGTAAAAGAAAACGTTTTTACACTGCGGCCATGGCAACGGCAGTTGATTTCCAGCTTTCCCCCCTGGAAGCCATTTTGTAAGTGGAATATTTGTATTTTCTCTTCTTCTGGATAATGTGTACATTCTGGTACTACGCTACAACTGGCAACATAAAAAAAACAGATCATTTATCACGGTTTCCAGCCTTGTTAAAAGCCAGTCTGCCTGAATCCTTTCAGCATCAGCCCCACCAGCACCCCCCCTACTCCCCCCCACCCACCCAACTTGCCTTGGCACTGTCTGAACAAGATTATTGATGTTGTTTTTGAAGCCTTGCATTCTTGAAGTGTTAAGGGGGGAAAATTGTTTGAAAAGTGCCTGTTTTCGCAGCGTTAACAAAATGGGAGCAGACGATTGGGACAAAATGTGTTTCTCATTATGGGAGATGTGGGACAATTACAGGCATAACAACCATGAAGCCAGGACTGAATCCAACGGAGCGTGCTAACAGTGCAGACAGTGTACACATGCTGTTTACCCCGTGTGCAACATGTCATCACTGTGTCTCTATAACTTCAAAGTTATAAATAAGGTTATAAATGAGTCCCAGTTATGAGTTTTGCCCAGATTCAGGTGTGGTACCTTGCTCAGGTACACAGTATTACTGTTGTTGTTGGTGAGGCATTGGCCTAATGGATGAACCAGACGCGGAAGGAGAAAAGTGCTGAAATGTAGTATACAAGTATGGGTCTGAAAACCCACATGGATGGGCCCGTGATTTCCCAAGCGTCTGGAGAAGCGTGTGTTGAAATCAATGCTGCAAGGCTGTGGTATAACATATATCTCATGGCCAGATCTCTCGACGCTCACCAGCATTTGACGTAGATCCATAGCAGGACCTGAAATCCACCTCTGGACCTGGCTGCTGCTTTTTATCACCACATTCCAGACTGTCCTGTTTCCCCCACAAAGTCAGTGAGGTAAAGTCTGCCTGTCTGCCTGTGTGTGTCTGTGTGTGTCTGTCTGCCTGTCTGCTTGTCTGCATGTGTGTGTCTGTCTGCCTGTCTGCCTGTGTGTGTCTGTCTGCCTGTCTGTGTGTCTGCCTGTTTGTCTGCCTGTCTGCTTGTTTGTCTGTCTGTCCTTCTGTCTGTCTGTGTCTGTGTCTGTCTGTCTGTTTGCCTGTTTGTCTGTCTGCTTGTCTGTCTGGCAGCTCTTTCACTGATCAAGTATTTAAAAAGCCCTTCATGAGGATTCAGCAGAGTTGTCTGCTTCCCTCCCCTTTCCTTTCCTAAACCAATGGACACGTTGTCTTTACACACATGTGGAGAGCTGGAATAATGTTCTGGGAGTTGGAGGAATGAGTTCCATGTGAACATCAAATTAGGGAGAAAGTATATGTGTGTGTGCTGTGTGCCTTCTCTGTATGTAAGGTCATCAGAAAATCTAATAAAGCATGCTAATACTGCTAACTCTGACCTGTACTTCTCTCTCTCTCTCTCTTTCTCTCTCTCATCTCTCTCTCTGTCTCTCTCTCTCTCCCTCTCTCACACACACACAGTCAGAATTACACCGACACAGCTGTTAAAACAAGACAGAACCCCTACAGACAATAGTATGCTATACTTTTCATCCCCTTTAGTGTAAGTCAACACACACACACACACACACACCCTCTGGAGTTAGCTGCATTACTGCAACTCTGGTCGTTCGTCCAGACGTGAATTTTCCAGTTTCCCCCGCAAAGGAAATGAACACTGATGTTGTAATCAGTACTCTCTCTCTTTTTATTTCTCCCTCTCTCCCCCTGTCTTTCTCCCTCCCTTCCTAGATCCTGACAATTTGGACAAACATTTAGAAAACATTTCAGAAAACTCTCCACTCCAAAAACATCCTTCACCACCTCCTCCTCTCTGCCAATCCTCCCCCCATATCCACTTCTTACTTCTCTTGTAGTATGTTCAGCTTTGTGCCTGTAATTAAGACACGCACTCCAAGAAAAGACACTCCAAGAAAAGTTTATTTGCATACCCCGCTTTCTCTCTGTCTCTTTCTATTTCTCTCCATCCCCTCTCACTTCCTCCCTCATTCCCTCCCCTCTCTCTTTTTCTCTACTACTTTTACAATAGAAGTAACATGTATTTTGTCCCGTTTATTGTCACAGGTCAATAAGTTCTTAGTCCTGTCCTAGCATTCCTTAGCTATAAACGTGTGAAGGAAAAGCACCAGAGGCACCAAACAAACTGTCCCTGCTTCATCATTACCACGGTTAAGACTGGCTCCCTTCCACACAGAGAGAGAGAGAGAGAGAGAGAGAGAGAGAGAGGGGGGGGGGGTAGAGAGGGGGTAGAGGAACAGGGAGAGAGATAGATAGAGAGAGAGAGAGAGAGAGAGAGAGAGAGAGAGAGAGAGAGAGAGAGAGAGAGAGAGAGAGAGAGAGAGAGAGAGAGCGAATGATGGGGAGAGAAAGAGACAAAGCTGGCGAGAGAGCAAAGCTGAAGTTGTCGAGTCTGCTCTGTCTCTGTATCTTGACACACACACACACACACGCACGGCTGCCTCCATACCAGGACCCCCAGAGCCAGCTCTGTGCACTCAGCAGTGTTGACATCAGCAAAGTTTAAACAGCAACACACAGCCCAGATGAAGGAGGCAGCTATTGTAAAACTGACAGACTGAGACTCCCTTAACCCTGCGACTACCCTCACACACACACCTGCTCCCTCCCTCACTCACACACACACACATGGCAAACAAGCACATACACACACAGGGCAGACACACGCACAAACGGTAACACACATACTCTCACACACACACACACACAGACACGGTTGTGTGGGAAACAACTAGGGAGACAGGCTGCGTGTGTGTTTATGGTTCCATTCTAAATCTGTTGAGGCAGAATCTTCTCCCCGCAGTCTCAGCAATCTGGACACAGAATAAAGGAGGAGCGATGAGAGGATGGGGAGAGAAGAAAGGAGAGGAGAAGAGGAGGAAGACAGTGTTTCATGCTCACAGGCTGTTTCGGTTTGGTTGGGAGAGAAAGGATGAGCTTCAATCGCGGTCACATGGTTATGGGTTCACCATGACAACCCTTCATCACCGTAGTGAACCGTGAACCACACAGCTGGTCTTCTCACAGCATGACCTCAGACCAGATCTGATGTTCCATGCTGAGTTGGGTGTGATATTGGCCATCCTGAGTCAACCTGGGTTAGCTCCAATGAGAGGCTGGAATGCACAGCTGACAGCACTGATGTCATGCACCTGAAAAAATGTGTGTGTGTGTTTGTGGGTGGGAGGGGTTATTGGTGTGTGTGTGTGTGTGTATAACATGTTTGTTTCCATACCTCTGCAGTGGTGATCGATGTGTGTTGATGTACCTCATTTTCTGCATGAGCCACGACTGGTGATAAACAGCTGGACTTGACACTCGGGGTCAAAGGTCAAAAGACGAGAGGTCTCCGCATCTACGGTCACCATGGTCACCACGGGCCGTGTGGGTTGTTCCCACGACAACAACGTTGGAATCGGGACATGGATCAGTAGGTCAGGAGATGTAAACACACACATAGAAGGACCAAGCCACATCACTAGAACGTCTCTAGAACCATCTCCTCTGACCTACAAATAAACCTCAGGACCTTCACACAGCAGGACAACAACACACACACACACACACACACACACCCGTTGCCAGTCAAATAACAGAATCCAGAGAGCTAAATGAGAGAGCTGAGGGCTGGGTTAGACCGAGGTGATTCACGTCTCCCTTCCATCTCTGGCACTGACTGATCACTCTCCACGGTAACGACAAACAAAGTGATCTATTTCGATAATGGTGTAATTACGGCCTGTTGGTTTATGCGTGCGTGAGATAGAGACAGAGAAGTTGTTTGAGAAATTGTGCGTGTGTGTGTGTCTGTGAGTTTGTGTCTGTGATTACAGCGAAAAGCGGAAGATTCCCATCCGTTATGCTGAACTAGCAGTTATGAGCACATGACAGCACTGCTAACAGTCCTCCTGTCATTATAACGGTAACATAACGGGTATCTGTGGTCAGGAAGAACTGACCACAGATAACCATACTGGATATCAAGACACACACACATTCCCGACCCAACATAAGAGTTACGGCCCGGTGCATGTGAACACACACACCACACACATACACGTGAGACTGGAGCAGAAACCCACCTGGAGCTGACTGTACCACACACACACACACACACACCCACCCAACAGAACAGTTCTGGGCCAGTATCTGGTAAACAGGAAAAACTGGGCACAGATACTCATACTGAACAAGTCAAGACACACACACACACACATTCCCGACCCAACAGAAAAGTTCTGGCCCGGCGCAGGGATCCATAAATCACACCAGAACAGCACCACACCCTGCAACGACACAGTGTCTTTGTGTGGAAGCGTAGCATGTCTCAGTTCCCTGGTCCAGGGATCTCTCCCTACGCCTGTCTCTCTCTCTCTCTGTGTGTGTGTGTGTGGGTGTGCGTGTGTGTGTGGCGGACCAGACTGCTTAATCACCAGATGATTTATGGCCCGTGGTTTGAGCTGTGTGAGGGGAGACTGGAAAGACAAGCAGAGGAGAAACTGGAAGAGGAGAGACCAGACTAGGAGAGACCAGAGGAGACTGGTGGTGGATGTGTAGGGACAGAGGCGTGGGAGACCAGAGGAGAGACTAACCTTACCCCTTACCGGAGGAGGATGCGTGTGTGTGTGTGTGTGTGTGTGTGTGGGGGAGAGATACTTCAGGTGATGCTGAGAGAGGAGATCTCCCAGGGTGAAACATCACACTGTGTGTAGGATCCCCTGGAGCTGTCAGACCACCTGACCAGGAGGAGATTAGAGATGCATGAACGTGTACAACACACACACACACACCTGCACACACACACTCACACACACACACACACACACCCACAGATGCGTCTGCAGATCCTGTTCTGGGCCCAACGACCAGACAGCTGTGGGTCCCTCCCTCTACAGAACACCTCTGGTTCCACTAAACCTCAGAACCTTGACGACTGTAAGCTCACTGGATCCAGGGTAATGGATGTCCCACGCTTTCCTACACGCAGCTACAACCATAAATCTACAGGCAACAAAACATCATATGTTGTTTTAGGAAACTAAATTGATAGTTTCGGTAAAGGCAAGCTAATACTTATTTCTGACATTCTCTGTCTCTGTTACAAATTTCAGTCAAATTACACTAAAAAAACATTACTGGGCATGATGTCATCGGTTTGTGTGCACTATGTCGTTGTGTTCCGCTGGTTGACTGCTGCTGGATGAGGAAGGAGACCCGGGCCAGAACGTCCGTCAGAGGTCCTGGGTTCTACGTGAGGAACATGTGGTTGTCAGTAAGGAACATGTGGTTCTCAGTAGGAACATGTGGGAGTGATTTAATGATGTTGCAATCCCATATAAATCAGAGGTCAATGCTTAAATAGGAGAAGAGTCAAGGAACATCTCCTTGACCTCTCGTGATGCACACACACGCACACACACACACTGCATGTGGCAGTAATCTAGAGCCCCAATCAGTAGAGCCAGAGAGGTTGGGGTGAAACTAAGACTCTGATTGAGGGGAAATTGAGGAAAATAGGAAACAGACTACAACTAGTGTTGTACACACACACACACACACACACACACTCTCATTATGGTCAATAATTACTGGGTCAGTCCTTAAACTGCATTTAATTGCCTGGCTTTTACCATTAACCCCATTATGGCTTTGATGGCCACAGAAACCAACCGGAATGGCGCACTCCATTCTCTTAGAATAAGCAGTTCTTAAGTTTTGGGGTTCCACGATGATTCATTTGCTTGTGAGAACACTCATCCTCAGTCTCTCCCAGTCCTTATCACCACATAACACACACACACACACATTCTCTCTCTCTCTCTCTAACAAGGCAGCAGCAGCAGCTGTGTAATCATTAAAGACTAGACAGCAGGCCACCTAAGTTCATACCAAGGTTGAAGTTTTAATGAGTTTTAGGCCCCCAGCACTAATAAAAGGTCGCTCACCCCCCCACATCTCTCTCTCCTTCCCATTGTGCTGGCTCTGAGGACCAGCCCGTCTGACACTGTGTGTACTGTACAGGCACTGTGAAGGCCTTCTATTAAAAGGACCCCATGCTGCAGCTTATTTCCTTTTCCCAGTCACCCCCGGCAACCAGCTGCCAGTCAAACTTGATTGACAGGAGTCTTTTGTGTTGGCGAAAAGGCAGAGTCAATGTAACTTCCTGGCCCCTATGCAGTCAGGAAGGCAGAGGTAGAAGTCCGGTTCTTCTTCACGAGCCTTTAGTCTGTATTGGCATGCTTCTGTGAAGGTAGGTGCGAGGGAGAACGTGTTTACCGTGGTGCTGCCTATGTCTTCATGTCTTCATGAATTGGACGTGATGAAAGAAAAGACAGGGTAGAGAGAGGGAAGGAGGGAACTGGTGACGGCAGAATGATAGGCAGTGTTACGGAGAGAAGAGAGTGAAGGGAAGAGAGAGGAAAGAGACAGAAACCGAGCGAGCGCAAACGATTGTCGAAAGAGGCAAAGAGGAAAAAGGGTGAAAGGAGAGAGGTGAAAGTGTAAAAGTGATTTTAACAAAGTAGGATCTGTGAGATGGCAAGATTGGAGCCACACACACACACAAACACACCTGGTGGGTTGAACATGAACTCTCTGTTTGTTTATATTACTCCTGCTGCTTAAACACAAAGAGGCATAGATTATTCCCCTATCACCCGGGAGATCTTAATAACTACCATGAGAGAGAGCAGTCCTCCAGCTACCCAGCAACTGGGCGCAAGGGCCTGGACAGCTGGAACCACATTAATATCAGCTTTGAGGTCATAGACATCAGACACAAGTGTCACACACACACACTCCCTCTCTCTCACACTCCCTCTCTCTCACACTCCCTCTCTCTCGCACTCCCTCTCTCTCGCACTCCCTCTCTCTCGCACTCCCTCTCTCTCGCACTCCCTCTCTCTCGCACTCCCTCTCTCTCGCACTCCCTCTCTCTCGCACTCAATGCGGCAACCGCTTGACGTCACGGACAATCCAAATCTTCCATTTCTCAAGTAAAACTTTCTCCACCTCTCTCTCCCTCTGGCGTTTACGCCATCGTTTCTCACCAGCTGAACTGGCGGAGGACAGCTTGCCTCGCTGGAGACACGGTGACTAACGAGGTGGTTTGAGATTCTGACTTCTGGGAGAATGGGAGAGCAGAGGCTGCTGGGACCGGGGGAGGACGGAACCACGGAACCGCGGAACCCCAGCTCCCGGTGACATCATAATGAGTGGACGGACGGATGATTTAGCAGCAGGGGCAGATGAGGTAGGTGAAATAACAGACTAGTGCTGACGGGGATGGGAGAGAGAAGGGGGAGGAGGGGAGGGAGGCAGGAGGGGGGAGTGAGGAAGGCAGGAGGGGGAGGGAAGCAGGCAGGAGGGGGAGGGAGGCAAGAGGGGAAGGGGCATTAGTGTGGGCAGAGGTGGTGTGAATAGAATAGAGAAGGGTTGTGCACTTTCATCCATTTAATGTATCGTTCATGACTCAATAGCACCACCTGAAGTTCTTTCCTGGAAAGTACATCTTCTACAGTGATAAACTATACACAGCATAGTATTTACATAAATACAGTTTATGTAATTCAATAACATATCAATACACAGCTCTGACAACGAAGTGAAACACATTAAAAACCAACTTGAAGATGCCATATTTTAGGAATTTATTATTTTAAATACGGGCGTGTGTGTGCGTGTGAAAGTGTTGGGAAGTACAACACTACATTATAAATAAAAACTAACAGCAGTCTCTCAAGCCAACACCTGTCTTCTCACACTGTCTCTCTCTCTCACTCTCTCTCTTTCACTCTCTCTCTCACTTTCTCTCTCTCTCACTCGCTCTCTCTCGCTCTTTTTGTTCTGCCTTTCAGGAAATGAATCAGGTCTGGGGTGGGTGTGGCTTCTAGGTGGGTGTGGCCTGTTCCAGGACTGTGGACCTCGCAGTCCATGCGTCCAAACTCCCTCTTCCCGTCCCTCGTTCTCCGTCGGAGGGGACGATATGAGGAAGGACCCACCGCCACCCCCCCCCCCCCCCCCCCTCCCCAGGGCCTGCCATCACTGCCCGGACGACTTCTTGTCTGGGGAGGGAAAGGGGGACAGGTCAGAACCAGAAGGAGAACCAGGAAGAGAAGGGGAACCAGGAAGAGAAGGAGAACCAGGAAGAGAAGGAGAACCAGGAAGAGAAGGGGAACCAGGAAGAGAAGGAGAACCAGGAAGAGAAGGAGAACCAGGAAGAGAAGGGGAACCAGGAAGAGAAGGAGAACCAGGAAGAGAAGGAGAACCAGTAAGAGAAGGAGAACCAGGAAGAGAAGGAGAACCAGGAAGAGAAGGAGAACCAGGAAGAGAAGGAGAACCAGGAAGAGAAGGAGAACCAGGAAGAGAAGGAGAACCAGGAAGAGAAGGAGAACCAGGAAGATGCTGTTTCAGCACAGCCTAGACAGCCACACCCAGGGGGTGGAGAATGACCTGCAGTCTGTCTCTGTGTGTGTGTGTGTGTGTGTGTGTGTCTGTGTGTGTGTGTCTGTGTGTGTGTCTGTGTGTGTGTGTGTCTGTGTGTGTGTTGGGGGGGGGGGTCCTGTTCATGTTTACAAGAAAACAGTCTTTTAAACGAGTTTGTGAGAGTCAAGTGACTGAGCGGTGGCTAAGCGGTTAGGAAATCGGGCTAGTAATCAGCAGGTTGCCTGTTCGATTCCAGGCTGTGCATAATGACGGTGTGTCCTTGGGTAAGGCACTTCACCCTACTTGCCTCGGGGAGGAATGTCCCTGTACTTACTGTCAGTCGCTCTGGATAAAATCGTCTGCTAAATGAATAAATGTAAATGTATGTGTGTGAGTTGATCCTCATGATCAGAGACTGACGAGTGATCAGGGTCCTACCTGGGGTGTGGCTATCAGCTAAACATGTTCTTGAGTTTGGAGAAGAAGCCTTCTTCCTCCTTCTGAGGTTTAGCTTGAGAGGCCTGACCACCGCTGCCCCCTCCTGGACACAGATGGGTACTGCATCAGCACCCAAATCATTCACCACTATGGACAGGATCTTTGCATAGTGAGTGTGTGTGAGTTTGTGAGTGTCAGTGTCCTACCTGAAGGAACAGTGACTCCGTTGACCGTCCCCTGTACGTCAGTCTCTTCCTCTGCGTAGCTGAGCAGTAAAGATCGCTGTCTACGACTCAACTTCCTGAAGGGAGGGGAGGGGGAGATGAAAAGCAGCAGAGGAAAGAACAGAATATGGAGGCTTATGGGAAAGCAAGAAAACTCCGACAGCTGATCAGTGATCCAGACGTGTGTGTGCGTGTGTGTGTGTCGTACTTGGGGACTCTGATCTTGATGTGGATGTAGTGGTCTCCATAGCTGTAGCTGTTCAGTCGCTGGATTCCCTTCCCTGCCAGACGGATCTTCTGGTCGGCCTGGCAACCAGCTGGGATCTGGAACACGGTCACCATGGAGATGATCGACCTGTCCATCTTTCTTTCATGTCTGCCTGGCCCTAACCCCTGTCCATCCCTGCATCCATCCTTCTCTTCCTCCCCCCTATCTTTCATACTCTCTTTTTTCCATCATCATCCCCCCCCTCTCTCTCTCCCCCCCCTCTCTCCCCCACCCCTCTCTCTCTCTCCCCCACCCCTCTCTCTCCCACCCCTCTCCCCCCCTCCTCTCCCCCCCCCTCTCCTCACCGGTATGGTGATGGTCTCGTGGAGGCCCTGAGTGCGAGCGGAGCCCCCCAGGATGGCCTGGGCCACGGAGATGTGGGCGTCGGAGTGGATGTCCGCTCCGTTCCTCCTGAACACAGAGCTCTTCTGCACCTGGGGGAGAGAGAGAGAGGAGGGACCATCACGACCTCCCCTCCTTTGGATTGGACCGTTCGCCCCTTCTACAGCTAAGTCAGGTGGCTGAATGGTGAGTAAGTAATCAGTTGCCGGATCGATTCCCGGCCACGCCAATGACGTTGTGTCCTTGGGCAAGGCACTTCACCCTACTTGCCTCGGGGGGAATGTCCCTTTACTTACTGTAAGTCGCTCTGGATAAGAGCGTCTGCTAAATGACTAAATGTAAATGTAAGCTCCTTCATGCACCGCGCAGACATGAGACATGATTAAGCATGTCCGTTCATCTCTCTGAAAGAATCCTTCTGACGGGATGTCGGCCGGGCGTTCTACTCACCCTGAAGGTGATGTAGATCTCTTTCTTCCCCACCGGCATCTTGACAGTCTGGCCGTCCTCCACCCCTGTCAGACGGAACGTGCCGGAGCGTTACCCCCGGTTACACCTCTCGTACCCTAGTCTTGTTTTAGTCAACGTTACATCTGCCCTTGGCAGACGGTCAGCGATCCTTGACAATCCTCTCTTTCTCTCCCCTCTCCGTTTCTCTCTCTTTCTCCACACACACACACACACACACACACACACACACCTTCTCCTTTCCGTGACAAACGAATACTACCTGTCTCTTATCCTCTCTATCCCCACCCCCATCACACACACACACACACACACACACACACACACACACACACACACACACACACACACACACACACACACACACACACACACACACACACACACACACACACACACACACACACACACACACACACACACACACACACACACACACACACACACACACACACACACACACACACACACACACACACACCTTCTCCTTTCCGTGACAAACGAATACTACCTGTCTCTTATCCTCTCTATCCCCACCCCCATCTCACACACACACACACACACACACACACACACACACACACACACAGTCGCTCTCCTACCTGCGGGCACGGGCACGGTGAGGGTCTGTTTCTGCTTGGTCTGGCCCGACCCCCGGCAGTTGATGCAGGGTGTGATGATGATGGAGCCCCGCCCCCCGCAGCGCCGGCAGGCCGAGCGCATCAGGAAGGGCCCCGTGTTGATGGACTCCTGCAGGGGGGGCGGCAGAGACGCACTTAAGAGCCCTGAGATGTGGTTGGCTTTGGGGTCAGTGGGTTAAGACTCAACACTGGGGGTTACGGGTTCAAAGATAAGAGATTGGAGTCGGGGGATGAGAGGATAGGCCAGGGTTATGGGTCCATGTCAGGGCCAAGGGTCAGAGGTGATGGGTCGAAGCCAGGGTTAAGGGTCCAGACTAGGGTCAGGGATGAAAGGTCAGGGTTCTGTCCTCACCATGCCGGTGCCGTTGCAGTAGTGGCAGTGCTGGACCTTGGTCCCCGGCTCGCTGCCCTTCCCCTCACAGCGGGGGCAGTCGTCCTCCAGGTTCACCGTCAGGTTCACGCTGGCTCCCTTAGCCGCCTGGGTGAAGGTCAGCTCCATCACAAACTGGAGGGTGGAGTTGAGGGAAGGTGGAGATGACAGGAGGTGGAAGTATATCGATAAAAGAACAAACAGAATATATAAACAGTGAGTTACCTCCATTCCCACAAACCATTACTTCCTACACTGCCATTTAGGGCACCATATTTGTAGTTCTACAGCGAGCTAGTTGTAGTCCTGAACAATCAAGCCCCCCCACCCCCCCATCCCCCCCCCCCTCACCTCGGGCCTCTGCTCGAACATGCTGCCGAAGTCTCCGAAGCCCCGCGCCCCCCCCGTGAACTCTCCGAAGATCTTCCTGAAGAGCTCCTCGGGGTCCACACTGGTGGTCCCGGTGCGGTAGTACTGCTGCCCCCCCGACCCCCCCCGCCCCGCCTCGAAGCCTGCTGCTCCGTACGTGTCGTACTGTTTCCTCTTCACCTCGTCACTCAGAACCTGGGGGGGGGGGGGGAGGGGAGTGGGGGGAAGAGGGGCGGGGGGGGGGGGGTTTGAAATGTCAAAAGCTGTTACTGTCTTTTCTAAGAAAGCGTACTAGGACATTGTTCAATGCTTAATTCTTGATTGGTTTCTGAAATGTGTGTGTGTGTGTGTGTGTGGTTGTGGCTGTGTGCGTGTGTGTGTGTATCTACCTCGTAGGCCTCGGCTAACTTGGCAAACTTCTCCTTGGCCTGGGGGTCGTCCTGGTTGGTGTCGGGGTGGTACTTCTTAGCCATCTGAACAAGGGGGACACAATTACCACGACAACATCAACACGGAGGTTCCACACATCAGCTCTCTCTCTCTATCCACGTCTCTCTCTGTCTCTCGTCTCTGTCCATCTCTACCTCGTTTTCTCTCTGTTTCTCCATCCATCTCTCGTTTTCTCTCACATGCCCTTCCCGATGCCCATGCCCCCTCCCCAACTCCCTCCACCCTACTTCTGTTTGTGGGCTATTAGAGACACCTGAGATATTCTCTCTCCCTCTCTCCCTCCTCACCTGGTAGTAGGCCTTCTTAATCTCCTTCTGCGTTGCCGCCCGAGGGACCCCCAGGACATCGTAGAAGTCCTGCTTGTTGCCATAGGAACAGCTGGTGTGAAAGGGGTGGGAGCTGATTCCGTGACCGGGAGACTTCCCTCCTACCGAGAGAGAAATATTGACGATGACCAAGTCATCATGACAGTGTAGGCAACGGTATGAGTATTAAGTATGCATTGGAGTATACTCTATGCACCAAAAATAGTTCTCGCGGCTTGTAATTGGCTCATCATCATAATAATAATCACTTCGCAAAGTGGGAAATTAGAGAGACTTGATCTCACACTGTTAGTTCCTCGGGGATCAAGCTAATGGTCCTCGAGACCGCCCTACTGTATCAGTGATTGCCTCATTCTCCGAAACGTCTTGCTCCCTAGTTACTAGGACTTGGTGTGGAACTTGCTGGTTGTTTGATAAAAGTGCCTTAACACCAAAAGACAGTTACATCATTCAATGGTGCAGTTCTTAGTTAGCCAGTAGTATTGTAGCTAGCTAGTTGTTCTTTTCAACATGCGCAATCCAGACAACATAACCACCGTTTGCATTGAGTGGCATATACAAAAGTTGACCTATATAACAAAAAGCATTACTGTCAACCAATATTGCTAGCTTGTTGCAAAGTTTGGCTGTTGACAACTCCAACATTAACCCCTCACTCTCTTACCAGTCAAAACTCTCAATGTCACGGTATTTCGGAGAGACCAAGAGCCTAAATTGCCCGCTATCCTGCACCGATGCATCCGCAACATCGATGCAACAACAGCTTCTCCATGTCGTGCGGTTAGAAGCAACGAAAAAGCCCGTCGATGTCCCGAAGACACCGCTGTTGATAACCAGCGTGTTGAACAGCGGACAGCGGAGGACGCCATCTTTGCGTCACTACTTGTCAAAGGCCTACAGTGTACTGCGCATGTACTGGGTGATCGGGGATTTACAGACTCTCTTCGATCTATGCAGCAGATGGCGCCATTGAGGAGGGGATAATTTACACGCAGCAAAAAAATTATTTCGTGAACTTGTTTGCTGTCAAACTGCCTTTATGTCATATATCGTATGAAACTCAAGATGGCGCCAAGGCACCTGCGTAACTTCTCCGATCTTGTTGGATGGATTTGTCTAGACAACCCCTTTGTCTATTTGGTGAGGGGGGTTCAAAGGTCATTGAAGAGGGCGATTCTAAAGTTCAAAGTTCTCCCGCTGCCTTTAGAGGTCAAGACCAATTCTAAATTGTGTTTCTTTTGTGCGGTTATAAAACGTAACGTTTCTGCACCGTGGGCGGTCGCAGAGCTGACAGCAGAGCTACCAACACGAAGACTCAAAGTAGCTACTAGGCCTACTGCTGGTCAAGCTGTCATCTTTTATTGTGGTCCAGAGAAAGAGAGAGAGCTAGAGAGAGAGCTAGAGAGAGAGCTAGAGAGAGAGCTAGAGAGAGAGAGAGAGAGAGAGAGAGAGAGAGAGAGAGAGAGAGAGAGAGAGAGAGAAAACAGATGGAGATAGAGGGAAAGAGGGACAGCTGCGCAGCAAGCCTGACGGAATGAAGATGAGTCATGTCACCATGACGTTGGGGAAGAGAGGAAGAAAGGAGAGAAGTGTCCACATGAAGGAATAACATGGGAGTGTTTCACACTTGACTTGGAGTTGAAATATGAGTTAAAAGATATGCTTCATCCCTCTCTCTCCATATATCTATCTGTGCTCTCTGTGCTCTCTCTCTCTCTCTCTCTCTCTCTCTCTCTCTCTCTCATACACACACACACACACACTCTCATTCCCAGTCACTCACTCTCTCTCTTTCCAGCTAATCCCCCCCCATCTCCACGGCAACCTGCACAACAGCATCCCAGCTGTGTGTGTGTGTGTGTGTGTGTGCGTTTGAAGAATGCCCCTCCACAGTCATCTGACATTTGCCACTCAGTAATGTAAATACCTCCAGCCCACAACAGGCTCTGAGCTGCTACGGAGAAATGCTCAACACCAGCTATCTATATCCTCCCCTCCTACCTACATAAGGTTTACCCCAAAGCGCTAACAAGGCCTGATGGGAGTTTCTGGGTGAGCTAGTTTCTTTTAAGGGGGTTTGGGTGTGACTTTGATTCTTAGAATGAGCTAAGATTGAAATTGATTTAGATTTTGCACTAAAACAGTTTAGTTTCTTCCCCACACCGGAAAAGGGGTGAATGATGTGGATTGTAGCTAACAGAAGTTTAATCACATCAAGGCGGGTGTTCTGATCTCTCACTCTTCTACCCCAGACGGCCATCAATCAGAAAGGTCATAGGTCAAGCAGTCATGGGGAGGGCGGGGCAGTGGGATTGGCACCCCCACTCCCAATTGGCTCTGCTCCCCGCCCGTCATCACTCCCCATTGTGATGTCATAAAGGACCCGACATCAAGGCTGTGGGGCTGCAGCCCCGACGCCCCATGTTGTCTGTCTGTCTGTGTGATTGTGTGTGTGTTCACATGTGTGTGTGTGTTCATATGTGTGTGTGTGTTCACATGTGTGTGTGTGTTCATATGTGTGTGTGTGTGTGTGTGGAGGGCAGCGACCTCAGGGTAGGAGATAGAACCCAGCAAGCCTGACCCAGATCCCTCACACCTCCGCAAACACAGGCTTGGCTGGGCTGGATTAGGTTTGGCTGGGCTGGGTTAGGTTTGGCTGGGAAGGGTTAGGTTGAGTTGGGCAAGGCAGAGTAGGGTAGGCCTGGGTCTGGGTGTTTGGCTGAACATGAGGCACGTCATAATCTCCCAGTGCTGTTTGCAGATGAAACTTCCCCTCCCTTGCTCTCCTTCTTGTTGTTAGGGTGGAGGGGGTGAACATCACAAGACTGGTGTCTGCTCTGAGCGGTCCCCTCCCTCCTCCTCAGCCTGTCTGACCTTTTAAGGTCAAGATAGAGGAGAGGAGCGAGGGATGAGAGAAAATGAGAGATTGTGGGTTGGGGGGGAGGGGGGGCTGAAAACAAATGGATGACTTGATGACTTGCAGGAACTTCTCCCAGGGAGAAATACAGTATCTGCATGCAAACGGTTAGTGTATACTGTGTGTGTGGTGTGGTGTGTGTGTGTGTGTGTGTAGTAATGCCTCATATGCAAACAGCTGCCTGTCAGGCCTGAGGGCAAAACCTCTGCAGCTATCAACATCTATCAGCAACGTGGAGTGTGATAGAAAGAAACGGAATGAGGGAGAGAGAAAGAGAGATCGGAAGAAAGAGGGAGAGGGTGGGGGGTGGGGGGGTGGGGGGATGCTGAGAGTCACATCACGTCCCTTCTGACAATACACACTCGGTTCTGTTTTGGAGATTACATTGCTGTTATGGAGACGGCCTGTACTTCTGCTACTGTGCATGTGTGTGTGTGTGTGAGTGTGTGTGTGTGACTTCTAACACACCCCGCTGGCTCCCATATATCTGATGTATCTGTACAACAGAATCATTGTGTGTGTGTGTGTGTGGGTGCATGAGTGTGTCAACTCCCTCCATGTAAGTCATGCAGCTGTGATTTCCATGACTATCACCACAACAAGAGACAAACACACACACACACACTCTCGCTCTCACACACACTTTTACTACCCACTACTATCTCCTTCCTCTATTTCCCTATCTGTTCCTCTACTTCACCGCCTGCCAGGCCCTCACCCTGTCCTCCACGTTGCTCTCTCTTCCCTCTTCCTCTGTGTACTTCACTCTTCTCTCTCCTAATCCTCCAGTCAATATCAAAAAGTCTTTTCAAAAGTAGTCAAATAGTAGTATTTGAACAGAGCTGTTGTGTATAGCTCTGCATTGCTGTGATTTATTTATCAATTACGTATTTACATGTGATTCCATAATTCTAATCTGTCTTCAAAGGCATCCATCTGTTTTTACACCTCACACTCACCTCTGTCTTTTCGTCCACGTCTATGTTTCGATCCGCTGCCGTGAGAAAATGCAAAGAAACTGAAATTACATCATTCTTTTTTTTTTTTTTTTTTTTTTTGTAAAGTATAAAACGTCTCAGTACTCTATTGGAACCCAAGTGTGTAAAAATAAACAGACTGAAAGAACCGTCAAGGGGCTGAGTTGATGTTTGCTCTTTAATCAACTCCTCCATTTTGAATTATATGCTTTTGGGGGTTTTGGACCGATTGAAAATAGTAATGTTCACTCTGGTCTCTCACAAACACACACTGGCACGACCACACGCACACACGTACACAACCATTTACTGTGCGCAGTGCTTAAATAAAGCCGGTTTGGGAGAAAGGACGTCTTTGTGTGGGCGCGTTGCGTCAGCTAATACTCCCAGTCAGCAGCAGGGACGTTAGCTCGGCCCCTGCAGCCCTGCGGTGGAGACCCTGTTTGGGGTGGCTGCCAT
>NC_140381.1:3905000-3922500 GCF_054491055.1 Hypomesus nipponensis | reverse complement strand
CACTGTCTTTTGTCCACTGCGCTGTCAGAGCGAGGAGAGAGAAGGAGCAGAAGAAGAGAGGGATGGAGAAAAGGGGAAGTTGCCTTTTGTCAGCCGAGAGAGACAGAGGCGTCCGAGGGAGATGGTTTATGGGCGATGAAGGGCAAGGCATTGTGGGATGTTTGATGGGTCGCTGCGTAGCATACACTCCAGCGGCCTCGCTCTCTCTCTCTCTCTCCTTTTGTTGCAGACTTCAAAAGAAGGAGACTCCACCTCACATGGCTGACACTGGTCATTTATGCCAGTTCTGAACATTTCCAAGATCACATATCCTGACAGCATAGGTGATGCCCAACTCCCCCCCCCCTTCCCCCCACATCTCCACACACACACACACATATACATTTTACCTTCAACTTTCACGTTGAAACTATTGTCCTCACCTACAGTGGCATCCTCTACCTCCTGCACTCTTAAACTGGGAGTTGGAGGAATGAGTTCCATGTGAACATCAAATTAGGGAGAAAGTATATGTGTGTGTGCTGTGTGCCTTCTCTGTATGTAAGGTCATCAGAAAATCTAATAAAGCATGCTAATACTGCTAACTCTGTACCTTTCTCTCCCTCTCTCCCTCTCTCTCTCTCTCTCTCTCTCTCTCTCTCTCTCTCTCTCTCTCTCTCTCTCTCTCTCTCTCTCTCTCTCTGTCAAGCTTGTCCTTATGTCATTCACAACATGACCTGATTTCTTACTCCTGTGCGAAAACTCCCCTCGTCACTTTAATCCCCTGGAGGCTACAGGAAATGGATTTGTTGGACTGACTCCGAATAAGAAGGAAATTCTTCTCCTGTTCTAACTGATCTCCCAAATATGGATTTACTCTTTAAATTACATATTAAAAATATTGTGAAAAGTTTTATACATTTTATACTTTATATATTTCTGGTTTAAATGTTAGAATCTGGCCACTTTGCAAATGGCTTGAGTTTTAGTTTTTTAAGGGGCTTTTCCTGTGGTTAGCGTTTAGCTTAGCATGCTAGCCTCCATGCTAATCGTGTCACCAAGGCTTTTAATGGCTTTAGAAGTTAATGAAAGTAAAGCATAGGAGGATTATAAAAAATGGAGAGAATCCGGTAGACTGAAAAAAATGAGTATAATAGACAGACTTTGTCTCTCACAGAAGGCTTAATCCGTGGTTTCATAGCAAATGGGTTTGAGGTCTGGATGGGGCATCAGGAGAAAGGATGGAAGGGTATACTGAGAAGGCAGGGGCGACGCTCTTATGCATGGCCCCGTAATATGATGTAACGAAGAAAGAAACGTGACAATAAAAAAAAACATATGGGTAGACACGCACACACACGCACACGCACACACACGTGGGTCTAGCTGTGTGCGTCTGCAAAACACAGAACACACAGATACTGTGTGTGTGAGGCCAAACTTACCTCTCTCCCAACTCCCTCGCTTTCTCTCTGTCTCACACGCACACACACACACACACACACACACTCTCTCTCTCTCCCGCCCCCAGCTGAGTGAGTGACGGACCCACACAGCGATCATCTATGAGCACTTAGTTGTCCCGCTCCTCCATTCAGGAACACCACTCATCTCTTTGTCTCTCTAAAACAAACTCAGGACAGACTCACTGGCTTCCAAAGACAATTCGGTGGTGATGGAGTCCATGATGAGGGGTTTTGTTACTGTGAGTGTGTGTGTGTGTGTGTGTGTGTGTGTGTGTGTGTGTGCGCGTGTGTGTGAGTGTGTGTGTGTGAGTGTGTGTGTGTGAGTGTAGGGGTGGGAGCGACTTAAGAAAGACTTTTTGTCAATGGGTGGGAGTTCTTTATAAGTGTTTCTTTTTCTTTTTCAAGGCTTTGAAGATTTAAAGGCTCTGAATGGTCAATGGCTGTAGGGAAGGATGGTTTACTGGTGATGGGGGATGGAGATGAGCAGTGTGACTGTGTGTGTGTGTGTGTGTGTGTGTGTGTACTTGGGAGAGGTAATTTGATAGTGATCAAGCACCAAGTCCCCTTAGGCACCTATGTCAAGAAACAACCACCATTCTCTCTCTCTCTCTCTCTCTCTCTCTCTTTCTCTCTCTCTCTCTGTCTCTCCCTCTCTCTATCTCTATCTCTCCGTCTATCCTCTACCCCTCATTTTCTATCCTCTGCCTACCTTTTCCTCACAACCAAATCAAACGGTGTATTGCTAGATCTTCTTATCCAAATCTGTAAATGTGCTAACCCAGAACAGAGCGGCCACAGACTGGTCAAACTCTTAACCAGTTAAGCAAACTTTTCGTTGCATCCCAAGGCTAGCGCACACACACACCTCTGATTTCCAGCAGGGTGATTCGGAACAGCTGCGTTCCAGAACAGCTGCGGTTCTAGAACGGTTCTCGTGTTCTAGATCAAGACTTTGTTATCGTTCAACAATTGCGCAATAGACCCAAAGGCTTTTTGCAGGAAATGAGCTTGTTTTCCCCGACAACCCAGAATAATGAATCAAATCCTAAATGGTTGTTTATTCCTCTCTTCTCTGCCTCAGGGGTGTGTGTGTGCATGCGTGAGTGTGTGTGTGTGCAGGTCGGTGCACTGTTTGTGTGCGTGCAGGGTGTGTATGTAGAAGTTACTTTGTGTGTGTGCGCACTCACCCTGTACCAGCCGACTGGCGACAGACAGGCATGCGCTCACGTGAGCCTGTGGTTTACCTGAAGGCCCACAGGCAGGGAGACAGGAAGCAGAAGAACACGCCACAGGAAATGGACCAAGCGGCGGACCAGAGAGGATTTGTCAAGGTGCAGGTCCTCCAGGGAAGAACACCACCTCCAGCAAGCAAGACACGTTCCTTCATGGTCCAGTGTACCTAGATGTGACCTTTCCTAGGGGCGCTAAGGACACGTCCTCTAAGGGGACTGCAGAAAGTTATGGAAACAGAATGATTTAGCGTCAGTGGTGTCTGTAGCTGTCCCTAGCTGTCTGTGTCTCTTATAGGGGTATATTTGCAGCCTTTACGTGCCAGCTCACGACACGAAGGGCACAAAGAGTTGAACAACTTTTAGAACCCTCCCTCAGTTCGACACCCAGGATTCCATCCAAGATGAAAAAGAGTTCTGGAAGACAGAACGTATCAGACCCCCATCCCATTATTACCCCCCCCCCCCCACACACACACACACCTCACTGATTAAAAGTAAACACACACACACACCTCACTGCTCGCCAACACGTCCAGTGTGGTAGATTGGTTCATTATGGTTCTCCTCTTCCCAGATAAACAGAGGGACGTTCCCAGCTCAGTGATCAGACCTTTCCCACGGTGTTACCAACACCGGATACTGGGCGGGAATGCCGAGGTCGGCGTTCCGGAATCGCACCTGAACATTTGCCGCTCTGGGAAAACAGGAAGTAGATATCTGGGTGTGTTTCTCTGGGGGAAAAGTGTGCGGATGTCAGCTTGTTGGAGAGGATCGTTTGAAGGTCCGCTTCCGAAACGCAGCTTGTCATATTCCTAAACTACACGCACACCTTCATGGAGATGTTCAGTTGTAAAAGTATATTTGGTTTTAGACCAGAATACAGGCCCCTTGGTTTTCTCCATATATTGGTGCTGTGTTATTAGGAAATGGGAATTTATTAAGGTTAGTTTGTTTAGGATATAAATGAGTATCTGTCATATGTGTTCAGTATGCAGGCGGTGATTCTGGAACATTCCTGAATGGAAATCAGATGAACATTAATGAGAAAATACTGTTGCAACACGTTGAAGAATTTCCCTTTTCACCCGGCTCCCGTTCTGCTTGTGATAAAGCTCCGATGTTTGAGTGCACAGTGCACCATTTACAAGCCATTCACATCGTGTCAACGCACGTCGTTAAAAATAACAATTTTATCTTCCGTCAATTAGTATCCGACGAGCATCCGATTCCATGCTCCTGCGCGGTAAACCCTATTCATTTCAGGTCACGATTAGACACAGATGCAGTTTTCCGTGTGTTGGGATAAAAAAAAAAAACGAGCGCAAAGTCAGCTAGTTTAACTCGCGGACCAGGGATTGGTTCTACGCCACAGTAGAACTACTGTACACCACGGCAAGCTTAGAGCCCCTGTACTGGAGGTGAGAGTCTGGCTGTGGTTAACCCCTGATCACAGGTCAGGCATGGTTTGGTCCCCTCGCTGGCCGAGCTGGGTGGATGACAGCAGGGTAATCTGATCTCAGATCAGCGTTCGGGAGAGGCTAACAGGAGGCCCAGCTGTAAAACACTGAGTGTTTCAGATGGGGCACTGCAGACAGTAATCTGCTTTGTATCGCAGGGCTTTGGCTCGGGAGGTTCCCGTCCTCTTTCTATTTATTTTCTCTCTCTCTCCATCTCTCTCCATATCTCTCTCTCCATCTCTCTCCATATCTCTCTCTCCATCTCTCTGGCAATTTCTCTTTCTATTACTCACTCTATCTCTCTGTGTTCCTTCTATTGTTCTCTTTCTCTCTTTCCGTTTCTATTACTCTCCCTCCCTCCCTCCCCTTCTCTCTTTGTCTGTCTCACTATCTCTCTCTCTTTCATTCCCCCTCTCGCCTTTCAAACCCTCTTACACACAATCTTATCCCCATCTGTCTAGCTTGCCGTCTCTCCTCTCCCTATTCTTCCCTCCCTCCTAGTCTTATCCCACATCTGTGAAGTACTCCTTCTCCTTTCCTCCCTTTTTTCCCTCCATCCCCTCCCCTTTCCCTTTGTCATTCTCTCTCTATATCTCTCTCTCTCTTTACTCCCTCTCCCTCCATCCCCCTCTCCATCTTTCTCTCCATCTCTCCCATTTGGAACAGATTTAACCATAGCACGTGTATACTCAAATCTCCCCTCCAGGTCCATGTACAACTGTGGATAAATCTAATGCACGCAGGCCATGGGTCTTTACAGTAACATTACAGCTCCCATTTGCACACAGTACTCTTTGTCCCATGCAAAACCCACTCAATTATGAAGTTTATGTGCTGTGTTAAGCAGTTAGGCCTTCAAGTCCAGGGTCTGTCAGGAAAGCCAATGTCTACACGACGTGTCTGCCAGCACGTCCAGGAGAAATACCCTCGACGAGTGTCTTACGTAAACGCAACCTCGAGCGAATAACGAAGCCGGTGTTTCCGTCCGTCGGTCTGCGTCTCCTCTCCTGCCAACCACAACCTGACGAATATTTGTTTTTGTCCTTTGTTTGTAATGAATTCAGTTTATTCTGTGACGCTTATTGACTCGTGGACTTTTATGTCGTCATCAACATTTGACATGAGAGTATAAAGAACTGTTGGAGCGAGAGCGTGGGCTGCGACCGCGAGGTGGGCTAATAGTTTAATCACAGAGGGAAGGGATGAAGGATCGGTGAACCACAGTTTGGATTCTGGAAAAGGATTATGGGTAAGAGTTTGTGGTTTCTAGTTTTGCAAAAAAGTTACCCCAAAATAATGTTCAATATTACTGGTGGTAGGGCAGTGGATACTTTGAAAAAATCGGTGATGTTATGTCAATTCGATCTAATATTAGGCAGTTCAAGTGAGGGTTGAAGCTCAGGAAAGCTAAGATACCCTACAGACAGATTACTGTTATTCACTCAGATGAATATAGGTATTATTTATAGAACGTGACATTTCACAGCAAACACGAGAGACTCAATGTACCTCAACTCAGCCAAATGAGCTGAAGAGTAACATACTCTCTTCCTTTACCCTCTCTTCCGTATTTTCGTTACTTTGGTGACATTATCCCTCCATCCCTCCTTATCCCTCCCTCCTTATCTGCACACTGTAGGTACAGGCTTTAGTGAAATCTCCTGAAAGCTGATAAGTTCTATGAGGGCTCATTTCCTCTCTGTGAGAACCAGAGGATCGTGTTTTCATACGAGGCTCCTTTCCTCTCTCACTAAGGAGCTATGCATTAGGTCATGGTGAAAAACATTGACTTTGTAGTCAAACGTTTACTTTAAACACAGCCTCTTCTGACTAACTCTGTTGTCTCATTTTAACAGGGAGCATAGATTAACGGTGTGACTTGAGATTGCAAGAGTGGGCTTAATAGCCTACCTCTCTCTCCATCTCATCCCCTCTCAGTCACTTTCTCTCTCCTTCTCTCTTCCTCTCTCCCTCTCTCTCTCTCCCTCTCTCTCTCCCTCAGCCACCCTGCTTTCACTTTTATTAGAGAAGGCATTCTCAGTTACAAGTTCACAGGGGTTTTAGGTTCTCACACTCAAACACACACTCTCTTTCTCTCTCTCTCTCTTTCTAACTCTCTCTCTCTCCCCCCCCCCCCCCTCTCTCTCTCTCTCTCTCTCTCACACACACACACACACACACTCCCTCACTCAATGACAAAGTGCATCAACAGACCAAGAAGCCGGTCTATAACATATCAGCCATGGTATTTTAAAGGCAAATGGAAGCCAAAATTAATATAACATGAAATACATATATAAATAGTTTTATTAGTATCTGCAGCTTGTATAATTGATTTCTACCTTTCCTTTATAAGGATAATATACCAGAGGTAGAATCAAGTGATAGAAAATTATGATGGTAAAAAGAGGGATATATAGTATGTGTGTGTGTGTGAAAGAGAGAGAGAAAGAGAGAGAGAGAGAGAGAGAGAGAGAGAGAGAGAGAGAGAGAGAGAGAGAGAAAGAGAGAGAGAGAGAGAGAGAGAGAGAGAGAGAGAGAGAGAGAGAGAGAGAACATCTCTTGGAATACAGAAAAAATCTCAATCCCATCATTCAAAAATGGAACCTTCTGGAATGCCTGGAAAGATTCCCTACTTTGTGTAATTCCAGCGCACTGCACCATTGTATTCTCTGTAGACGTCAGTGCCAGGAAAACTACAACTCCCAGATCCAGTTCTCTAGTAAAACCTCCTCTCTTCTTTCCCACATTAGTTCAATCAATTTTGGGGGAAAATCTGTCAATCATTCAAGACATGTCACACCGACTCCTTTTAACCCTTGTGTGGTGTTCGGGTCTGTGGGACCCGTTTTCAGTTTTTATCAAAAGAAAAATCATATGATTAATTATTTTTTCAAACTGAGACTCATTGGCCTTGGCTCATTTTCTGTGAAGAACACATATCAGAACACATTTTCAATGACCACACACTGTACACCCCCCCTACACATTTATATTACATACGGAATGTTCGGGTCCACTGGACCCAGGGCTGATAAGAGTGTGGAAATTGTGTACATTCACTCTGTCCTCCTCCTTTCTGGGCCTGTTGTTAGAGTGTGTGTGTGTGTGTGTGTGTGTGTGTGTGTGTGTGTGTGTGTGAAAGAGAGAGAGAGTTTTGTAGTTCTGCCCCTGCCGTTCCCGCACAATGTTGCAAAATTGTTGACAGATTCAAGCACCGACACCTGTCTGCTCTCACATTTTACTGTCTTGCGGGAACCAATCTTTATTTCCTCATACTCTATCCCATCTGCAAATTGGGGGTGGGATAATATAAATATAGCTTTGCCAGTGTGATTAGTTATCACAACTGATCAAGATGGCCAAAAGAGTCTCTGCTCAGAGGGCCATGCAATTGATTTTGGAAGAGAGAGAAGCTTTTGATGATGATGTAGAGTAATTTCTGCAAATTCAGAGTCGGACAGTGACTTTGAAGAAGAGGATGAGATTGAGCATAAGCTAGTTCCAAAACGAAGACGAGCCCCAGGACCAACCGGTCATTAGTCAGCTCAAGGACCACCCCATCAGCAGCCAGCACCACGACCAGAACAAGCCCGTTAGATAGCAAGTGAAGAAATATGGATGTCAAAATATGATGAAATTGAATGGCCTTCTAGCCCATGAAATGAGCCACAACGCATGGCTGCCAATGTGATAAGGATGCATCCAGGGCTAACACATGAGTAACAACACATGGTGCCTACTCATGTGCAGGACATCAAGTCTTCTTTTGAGCTTTTCATCCTAGATTCCATCCAGAAAATGATTCTGGATTGCACTCATTTAGAAAGAGGGCATGTTTTTGGAGAAAGGTAGAAAGAGATGGACCAACCCCATTGACATGTCTACTTTGGGGTTCTTATCCTTGCTGGACTTTTCAGGTCCAAATGGGAATCCACTGAATCCCTGTGGGATGCAGAAACTGGCAGATAACTTTTCCGTGCAACGTCTCAGGAAAACTTCCACATAATTTCCAGGATTATCCGATTGGATAACCGAAACGACAGACCAGCTCGATGGCAGAGAGACAAGCTAGCTGCCATCAAGACAGTGTGAGACAAGTGGGTCACTGCCTCCCCCTGTTTTACGACCCTGGGCCTAATGTCACAATTGATGTGTAGCTGATGCCATATAGGGGCCGCTGCCCCTTTAGGCAGTATATCTAAACCTGCAAATTATGGTATAAAGATCTCTGCTACCTGTGATGCCACTTCCTCATATGCTTGAAACTTACAAGTCTACACAGGGAAGCCTGATGGAGGAAAAAATCAAGGAATGAGAGTTCGGCTTGTGTTGTGTAAACTGACTTGAATGGGTTACATTTCTAAGGAAATTCAAATTGCCTAAATACAAATCTATAGTTATGAAAAACCTCCTTCATTTGTAGATTTGTTGACTGTTTTTCCATTCTGAATTTGATTATAACTGATTTCTTTCTTTTTTTACATGTTACAAACAAAAAACGAGTAGCACTTTAATTCATTCATGTAATCTAACAAAAGTAAAGCGCAATTTTTAACAATATATGCTGTTTATATTGCTTGTAATTGGGATGAAGTAAACATCTGTTGAGTATTTTAACTTAAAATATTTGATTGTGAGGAATTAAAACCCCCAAAATGCAGCGGGTCCACCAGACCCACGAACACTGGCTGAGTTACTAAAATGTGAACACCGCACAAGGGTTAAGGAAGTATTTCTTTTCTCCTGGATTCCTCTAGTAGAATCTAACATGGTTCATAATTGTAATGTTTTGGTAATTTCAGAGATGTCAGTTGTAGTTTTTTTCAGTTTTGTACATTGCTTCACCCTACAATCTTCCCTATCTGACGACGCCCCTTGACACGAAATGGACGAGTCCTTTCATCTTTTGACACAAAATGGCTGCAGCATCATCCATGAATGGAACTCCTGTGACAAGCGGACTCTGCAGCATGAAAGTCACTGTTCACAGAATGGCGACGCAGGAAGAAGATGCTACGATATAGTCCTTTCTCCCCTCCTCTCCTCTGTTCCCACGCTGTCAAGTCCCTCCATCTTCTTCACCTCTCACCTGAGAAGAAAGAGAGAGAGAAATACATGAATTCTACCCATATCAGCCTGGACCACAACATGTTCAATAATCCTTCCAAATGTCATTTATTCTCATCACCAATACAATTAATTTTCTCACCATCACCCCAATCCTGTAAAATCAAGATTTTGAACAACCATTTCCCCAGTATACCAAAAAAACAGCCCTATCATTACACCTTCTCTTCCTGTGTCACTGATTCAGAGATCTGATTGGTTGACCCACTGATTGACCGGTAAAGCCAGATCATCGATTGGCTACAAGGCTAATTGCCCTACCTCTGAGACAAATGTTGAGCTGTAACATCACTGACACGTTTTACCACTTGCCAGAGCCAACAAGAAGAAAAGGATTGTTTTGGCTCTTTTTGCGTTTTTTCTTTCTACCTGTACTCCTCTGGTGCCCTGTGGATAGAGACTTAGGGAGAGAGGGAGGGAGAAGGGGATCTTTGAGGGAAAGAAAGGGAGGGGTGGAGCGCAGTGAACAAGTGGCCATAAGGCCCTGGGGAGGTTATTCTAACAGGAGAGGACCAGAGTAGATACCTTAGATCTGTTATCACTTCATATTAGTCAGAGAGAGACACTAAACAGACAGTATCCCATTCCCATTCACCTGGGAAAGACACACACATGCAAACATGCACACACACACACATATATACACACAAACACACGCGCACAAACACACACACAAACAAACAACAGAGACTGCATGCTGAAATACAGAAAAGGAAAACAGTGTTCGTTCGCACACACCGAAAACACACAACAGTGTACACACACAGAACTGAAACGTGACACACACACACACACACACTCTGTTCTATGCTACTCACCGTTGTCTGTGTTTTCCACAATGTGGCGTTTGGAGGTGCACATGCATTCCAGGTGTTCCTCCAGCCTCACCTGCACCTCCCTCAGTTTGGGACGCCTTCGCACATACTCCACCTTAGCCACCTGGAGGGAGGGGGGGGGGGGCAGGGGAGGACAGGGAGAGGGATGATTGAGCTGATGATTGAACACGCCACACACTACACTAACTCTTTTTTTTTCTCTCTCTCTCTCTCTCTCTCTCTCTCTCTCTCTCTCTCTCTCTCTCTCTCTCACACACACACACACACACGCACACACACACACACACACACACAGAGCGAGGACTATTCAAACTGCTCAAAGAGTGATTGCACAAGCCCTCTGTTTCAAGTCTGAACAGACTCAGATAAGAGCAGGAGCAGAGGAGAGGAGGAGAGGAGGAGAGGAGGAGAGGAGGAGAGGAGGAGGAGACTAGGAGAGGAGAGAACAGGAAAGAGGGCAGGAGAGAAGAGGAGAGGGGGAGAGGAGGAAAGGAGGGAGGATAGAGGAGAGGAGGAGAGGACGAGAGGAGGGAGGATAGAGGAGAGGAGGAGAGGAGGAGAGGAGGAGAGGATAGAGGAGAGGAGGAGAGGAGGGAGGATAGAGGAGAGGAGGAGAGGAGGGAGGATAGAGGAGAGGAGGAGAGGAGGGAGGATAGAGGAGAGGAGGAGAGGAGGAGAGGAGGAGAGGAGGAGAGGAGGGAGGATAGAGGAGAGGAGGAGAGGAGGGAGGATAGAGGAGAGGAGGGAGGATAGAGGAGAGGAGGAGAGGAGGGAGGATAGAGGAGAGGAGGAGAGGAGGGAGGATAGAGGAGAGGAGGAGAGGAGGGAGGAGGGAGGATAGAGGAGAGGAGGAGAGGAGGGAGGATAGAGGAGAGGAGGAGAGGAGGAGAGGAGGGAGGATAGAGGAGAGGAGGAGAGGAGGAGAGGAGGGAGGATAGAGGAGAGGAGGAGAGGAGGGAGGATAGAGGAGGAGAGGAGGAGAGGAGGGAGGATAGAGGAGAGGAGGAGAGGAGGAGAGGAGGGAGGATAGAGGAGAGGAGGAGAGGAGGAGAGGAGGGAGGATAGAGGAGAGGAGGAGAGGAGGAGAGGAGGAGAGGAGGAGAGGAGGAGAGGAGGGAGGATAGAGGAGAGGAGGAGAGGAGGGAGGATAGAGGAGGGAGGATAGAGGAGAGGAGGAGAGGAGGAGAGGAGGGAGGATAGAGGAGAGGAGGAGAGGAGAGGAGGGAGGATAGAGGAGAGGAGGGAGGATAGAGGAGAGGAGGGAGGATAGAGGAGAGGAGGAGAGGAGGAGAGGACGGAGGATAGAGGAGAGGAGGAGAGGAGGAGAGGAGGAGAGGAGGAGAGGAGGAGAGGAGGAGAGGAGGGAGGATAGAGGAGAGGAGGGAGGATAGAGGAGAGGAGGAGAGGAGGGAGGATAGAGGAGAGGAGGAGAGGAGCATAGGAGAGGATGACAGGCAGCCTCAGTACTGACACTTTAGCCTGAACTAGAGAAGAGCCTCTGGCTGGCAGACAGGTTCACCTGGGGTGAGAAAGAGAGAGAGAGAAGGGAGAGAGAGATTGAAAGAGAGAGGGTGAGGAAATGAAGAGTAGAAGAAGGGGAGAAAGTGAGAGTAAGACAAAGAGAGTGAGAAACAGAGTGGAGGTGTAAAAAGAGAGCTGAATAGAAATCAAAGGAAAGTCTAATCATCCTACATGTTATCACATCCTGTAACAATCATGAGAAACAATCTCACATCTGGCACTAACACACACACACACACACACACACACAACACTGAAGATGGCCTAGGACCAGAAGTCTGGTCCTGCAAAATAAACTGTGCAATGTACACAAACACACACACACACACATTCTAAACCCACCCTTGTGATTTACTTCACACACGGCTGGACATCCCTTGCGGGTGTGTGTGTGTCTTTGAGGATCCCAGGATATGGGAGAGACTTTACATCTGATTTCCTGTCTGACTCACACACACAGATCACTTTGATGTCACACAGAGTATCAGAGACCAGAGAGGAGAAAAAAAAATCAAATCCTTCCTCCATACCTCCATCCCTCCTTCCTCCATCTCACCTTCCATTCCTCCCTCTTCCATCCCTCCTTCCTCCATCTCTCCCTCCCTCCTCCATCCCTCCTTCCTCCATTTAACCCTCCATCCCTCCTTCCTCCATCCCTCCCTCCTCCATCCCTCCTTCCTCCATCTCTCCCTCCATCCCTCCCTCTTCAGTCCGCTTCTCCTGAATCCATTCTCTATTTCCCTCAGTTTATCCCTCTCTCCCTCTTTCGCCTCCACTCAGTAGAGCTCATCATCAGTCCAGTCCTCTATCTCTCCATTGTTCTCCCCCACTCAAGCCCCCTTCTCACTTCCTCCTCTCAATGACAGTTCCTCTTATTCACTCTTCCTCTCTCCTTCTTCTTTTGACCCCACCCAACTCCTTTCTTTCTCTCACTTCTTCTTTCCTCGTCCTGTGTGTGCGTGTGTGTGTGTGCGCTCTGTCTGAGAGACAAATAAGCCTGCTCCACCCTGGTCAGTCCAACAAAGATAGAGAGAGAGAGAGAGAGAGAGAGAGAGAGAGAGAGAGAGAGAGAGAGAGAGAGAGAGAGAGAGAGAGAGAGAGAGAGATAGAGAGAGAGAGAGAGAGAGAGAGAGAGAGAGAGAGAGAGAGAGAGAGAGAGAGAGAGAGAGAGACAGGGGAAATTGCTTTTCGGCAGTATTTCAGTAAAACAGTGAGAGTTGAAGATATGGGGACACGGACGGAGGAGATGAAGAGATCGAAAGATGGAGCGACGGGGCACAAAGGTCCGAAATCAAGATCTGAACAACCCTCAGACCGAACTGATCCGATACGGCTCTGCTATGCTACTTTGGGCGCGTTTGTTTTAAGTCATCGGCCTGGGTCCGAACAGACAGGCTGGCTCTGTGGAGCTTCAGTGGAGCAGCTCCAGACAGGGCACAGTGGGTCCCCAGACACTCTGGGAGGAGGGGGAACCCAGACAAGACGGGACACTGCTCAAACACAAACAGCCCCTGGCGTGTGATCACACACTCACAAGGAATGGTGCACCGTCCAGAAAGACACATTTATCCTGAAGTAAACTGTCTGAAAACACTCATGTGGCTTGGACCTATTTTTTATACTCTCTCTCTCTCTTTCTCTCTCGTTCTCTCTCACTCACACACACACACACACACTCAGCAGGCACCCAGTTGGCAGTGTGCAAGGGCTTGTGTGTGTGTGTGTGTTTGTGTGCCAGGCCTGGCAGAGATCAAAGGGAAGCTATTATGTTCCTGGCCAAGAGAGGGAGTCTCCCTTTCTCTCCTCACACACACACACACACACGAGCCAGGCTAGAATGTTTATAGTGCAGCAGGAATCGATTGTTTATAGTGTGTGTTTGTGTGTGTGAATTCCCGTGTGTGTTTGTGTGTCCCATCTTGACATTGTGGTGGCCTGTGCATGTTTGTTAGAGTATGTGTGTGTGTGAGTCTCACCTTGACGGTGCGGTGGCGTGTGCGTGCGGGCAGGCAGCACATGTTGCCGGTGTTGCAGCAGCCGGTACACCTCCTCAGCTCCACGCAGGGCGGCCACACCAGGAAGTTAGCGGCCGTGGAATCCACCTGGCTCCTGGAGATCTCGTGGATCACCGTCCGCGCCTGACACCCGGCCGGCAGAGCCTCCTCCACTGACCGGGTCCAGGTCGAGGGGTCAGAGGTCAGATTGCTGTGTCTTCTGTGTGTCTGCGGGCTTCTGTGTGTGTGTGTGTCTGCATGTGTGAGCGCGTGCTTGTTTATTACGTGTGTGTGTGTGTGTAATGCTTGCCTGTGTGAGTGTGTGCGTGTGCATGGTGTGAGTGCGTGTCGATGTGTGTGGGTGTGTGCGTCTCACCGACAGTGCTTCTCTTGCGTCGTGTGTGTGTCTGGGATCTCTTCAGGTCATGGTACCCGTGGGAGAAGTCCTTGTGTTGCGTCTGTTTGGTCTCCTGGATCACCTCATTCTCTGCACGCAGACACAACACACAAACACACACCACACACACACACACACACCACACACACCACACACACCACACACACACACCACACCACATACCACACACACATCACACACACACCACACACACATCACTGTCTATTACCCACCATGTACAGAGCCATTCATAAACTCCTCGACTGCAGAACGGAAGTGGTAGTCGGTATCGCCGTGACAACACCACAGATATGATGAGCGCATGCACCGGAGCAACAGCAGTCCAGGTAGGCGGCTCCGGGTAACCATGGTTACCCGGGCGGGAGGGGAGGGGAGGGTGAAGAGAGGTTGAGAGGCTAGAAGGTGAAGTGTCTCAGGCCATCACAGGTGTGTGTGTGTCGGTGTGTGTTTGTGTCTGAACTGGAGTTTGGTCTTTCACAAGGTCTGAGGGATTGATATTGAAAGGAGTGCATGTGTGCTTGCATGTGTCTGAACTGGAGTTTAATACTCCTTAATAAGGCCTCATGGATTGGGGCAGAAATGATGTGCCAGTCTTCCTGTAAAAACACCTTCAACACTTGCAGCTATAAAACCAGAGACACATTAAGGTTTCCAGTCATCAAAACATCATCAAACCTTTCCACTCTGCCAACTGCCCCCCAGGAATGCAGACTGATTCATGTGACACTAATGGCATGCAGTCTGTGTGCATGTGTGCATGTTTGAGTGTGCGTGTCTGTTCTTGTGCGTGTATTAGCAGTAATGTGTTTCTGTGTAATGTGTTTGCATGTGTCTAGGTGTGTGTGTGTGTGTGTGTGTGTGTGAGTTTCATTCCCGGATATGAGCCTCTTTGTCTGGGGAGAGCTGTTTTAATTCAATTATAAACACTTAACACTCACACTACGGCTGCGTCTTCTGTGTGTGTGTGTGTGTGTGTGTGTGTGTGTGTGAGTGTGCACCTTGGCCTACAGGCAGGAACTCAATTGCTCTGTGTGTGTTTGTGTGTTTCTGTCTGCATGCATGTGTGTCTGTCTTTCTCGCTGTGTGTGTGTGTGTGTGTGTGTGTGTGTGTGTGTGTGGGTGTGTGTGTGTGTGCTGAATACAAAGCTGCCCTCCCTCTCTCCCTCTTTACTCTCTGTTCTCTCTGACACACAGGAATTTGAGCATGAATTATACATAACAAACACAGCGGACATTCAGGCCTCCCCTCTACTAATAATGGCCAGCATGACAGCAGTATAATGAAGTTAGCCACTTGACCCCCAACACACACACACACACACACACACACACACACCACCCCGCTCCAATAGAGGGCTATCCCACCCGTCATTTGCATTTCAATAATCCCACAATTGACAGTGGTGCAACACTTGGTTAAATAAAAAATAATAATAATGAAGTCAGTGTTGAATCAAATCCAAGCATGAACTTAATAACAATGTTCTGCATTCTCTGCTTAGAAAACAATTTTATTTTTGTGACAAGACATTTTCTATGTATGTCACTTCTCATTTTTGATTCAAAATGATACTAGGCCTTGTTGTAGGCTTCGTTATCAAATGACATAAACTTTGTTGTAAACTTGCTGTCGATTTTTTCAAAGATTCAAGCTGTTGGCTTTACGTTTTAAGAAGTAGGCGTCTTTGATGTCAAATCTCAAGGAACGTTTGACAGGTGTCAGGGAGTTCACGGAGGCTGTGAACGCGCGGGGCCGCGAGCAGCGGGACAGGTCCCCTCGTCCCCTAGCAACAACCGGCGAGACGTTTTTTTGTAGTCAGTCTACTATGGAGACGTACAGAATCCTATTTCCTGCGCGGTGAGCCGCTCAAACTAAACTCTTTATTTCACAATGTCGTTCACTGCCCAACATAATAGCAACAAAGACCAAAAACACACTCCAGCAAACACAAGCACTATAACTGTGTTGGTTAGTTAGATTCACCGTTCTTTGATCTTAAAGTTAAGCAGCACGAGCTTCGTCAGAGTGCACACAGACAGCCTATCAACAGGTTTGAACAGGAACGTTTAAATAAAGCGCTTTACCTACGGAGTCTATCTCCAGGAGCCGCTGGAGGTCACTGATGCTGCGGATCTCGCTCCTGGATAGACGGTCCAACAACTCTTGTGGTAGCGGGACCTCCTGGAAAGAAGTCCAGACAGCATCATCCATTAGCCTGCATTCTTCAGCCAGTCCAAACTACACAGACACTGAGCTGTAAATCTCATTTTTACAGATAGTCCTTGACAATTAAAGTTGACTCAAAACATGGAATGTGTGCGTGTGTGATGTTTTATTATTGCTTGGGGCACTCGTGAATTGTGACGGAAGCTTTCTCTGTTTTGAGAGCTGGAACACCATATGCGCGAGGATGTGGGTCTGGGTCAATACGTTGTCAACACAATTGTGAACATTGGGCTTCTACGTTATTTTAAAAAGCGTAAACCTATGTGATGATACAAAAAACTTTAAACACATAAACTAATGCGCCCGACAAAACATCCATGTGGACGTAGCCTACCTCAGCGACGGTGCGTAAAGGGCACAGGACGCAGACAAGGAAGTGCAGGAACGCGGCTCTCATCTCCTCTTAAGTCCGCTTGAGTAGCAAGACGACGTGACTGAGGACCAGCGCAGGAGCAGAGGCGTCGCTCCCAGGACCCGGCAGCCGAGAAGCATCCCTCGGGAGGGGCTGCTGCCTCCGTGGCGGTGAAGAGTTGTGGAGCCTGGAACTGTTCGATTCTTCTCTGGTATATCCCTTCTTACTCCAGTTTAAAATTACGTGGGGTGCGAGTTGGTGTGATGCCGTTCTACTCCTCGTTTGGCTGCAACAGAACAGGTGATTGGTCGAAGTGTTGCAACCGGTTATAAAAGCACTTGTGAGACGTTCCAGAATCAAGGAATACGGTCATTGTGTAGATAATAGTCCACTTCTCATGAAAGTAACTCATCCATGATCCCCGTCCTAACTCTTATATGCATGTTGGCACTTGACGTACATATTATAGGATACTCAGTCAATGCCGTGCATTAGACGCCTTCCAAAAAACGTGAAACTTTATGTCCCGTTGCTGTCTTCAAGTTGAATTGACGACGTTTGTAAGGATGAAAAACTTCCCGGTTTGAGTTCTCGCAGAGTGTTTTATTGCAGGCCCGTGCGGACGTGTGATCTTCGTGGTGAATGAAGTCGCGAAAGCTTTGAGTCATAGGATATAGCTACTGTCTGGCGTTGCCGCGGCGCGCGCCGCCGGTGCACTTTGACGGGCTTGCGCCTTCTTCTAATCGTGAATGAAAGAGAACTTTGGCCAAACCCAAAGCTACTCAACCGTGCGTGCTGGCGTGCACTAACGTCGCAGACCTATCTAGGTCACGTTTATCTCCATTCCGGGACACACATACATGTTAGGGATGATAATGATGATGATGA
>NC_140381.1:3850000-3895000 GCF_054491055.1 Hypomesus nipponensis | reverse complement strand
GAAGGAGATGGTCTCAGTCTCACTATTAGATACCTGGAGAGGAGAGGAAGAGGAGGAGAGGAAGGAAGGAAGGAAGGAAGGAAGGGGAGAGGAGAGGAGAGGAGAGGAGAGGAAAAGGAAAAGGAGAGGAAGGAAGAGGGAGAGGAGACGAAGAGGAAAAAGAAAGGAAGGAAGAGGAGAGGAAGAGGAAAAGGAGAGGAAGGAAGGGGAACAAAGGAAATGAGGAAGGAAAGAAAGAAAGAAAGATAGAAAGAAGGAAGGAAGGACGGAAGGGGAGAGGGAGAGATCAGATCAGAGATTTGTGTCCCAGTCAGCTTTCAGGCATTTTGACCAGAGTGGTTGTTGTGGTAACGGCCGTGTCCAGTACCTTGAAGAGGTGAATGATGAGGGAGGCCCTGTCTTTCAAGTTGTCGACCACCTCAAAGTTGTTAATGTAGCGGTCCACAGAGTTGGTCAGCTGGATCACACACACACACACACAGTCAGAATTCACAGATGGAGTCACAGTCTCCATCTAGTGGACGTGAGGAGACATTACACAGTCTGGTGTTCGTGTCCAACTTTACCCTGTCCAGGTCTGCGTTCTCTGGAGTGAAACCAGAAGGAAGACTGATGTCCAGCACTACCATTCTGACCTCCCCGGGGCCCAGTGCCCTGAGGGAGGGAGGGAGGGAGGGAGGGAGGGAGGGAGGGAGGGAGGGAGGGAGGGAGGGAGGGAGGGAGGGAGGGAGGGAGGGAGGGAGGGAGGGAGGGAGGGAGGGAGGATAGATTGATGGACAGATAGATGACAGGAATGACAGGGTGACAGGGTTGTGAAATGGGAGGATGGAGAGATGACTAGAGTGAGGGAGGGAGAAAAGAAACTAGGAGATAAAGAGAGGAAAGAGAGAGACCTCTACCTGGTGTTGATGGTGATGGTGTATGTTTTCAATGCGTCAGCAGGAGGATTTTCTGTATCAAAGAAACATCTTTCATTTTCTACCAAGACATTGGTAGACATTTTTGTTCCACTTTTCAAAACTTTTTTTTCAAAACCTTTCAAAACTAAAAATGTTCAACCTTTCAAACTTTTTATCCCCCTGAAAAAAAAAAAGTTTTTCCCAAAAGTTTCGAAAGGTTGAAAAAATATTTTTTTATAAAAACTTCTGAAAAAAAATATTAATGACGACAAAACATCTTGAAAAAACAGTCAGGGTCAAGGTCAAGGGGGGTGGCCTACCACTAGATTCCTCGAGGGTCACGTCCAGGTGAAAGTGCTCGCAGGAGGCATTCTCTGTCACCTCAGGGAGCTCGTTATAATACGTCACCACCTGGGGGAGGAGAGGGGTCAAAGGTTACCTCAACAGGAAGTGAGACGATGACTCATCATTATGAGAACGAGCACAAACTCTACACAAACATACCAACTGCAGTTACAAGTCACATGAAACGTAAGAATCAAACAGTGTCAAACAATCCATCTGAAACGAGGAGACTGTATGTGTGCGTAGCGTGTGTGTGTGTGGGAGGGGTGATGTCACCCTACCTCCATGACCCCCTGACCCTGGCCCTTGGCCTCCACACTGAATCCCCGGTCCAGAGGAACCTACACAGAAGCACCACAGAAGAAGAGACGGCTCACACACAAGCCCCTGGCGGAGGTGGCGGCGACGGCGACGGGTGTTGTGCCTCTCTAGCGGGGGTGTGTGTGCCTGCCTTGGAGGAGCGGGACAGGTACTTGTTCTCGGAGGTGAATTGGTGCGTCAGGTCGGAGCGGCCGGCGACTTTGATGGTGACCAGCATGGTGGGGTTCTCCAGGGGCGGGGCCATGGTCAGGTACTGAGACAGGGCCTGGAGAACCACCATGGTTGGCTGGAACGTGGGGGGGGAGGGGGGCAGAGAAAGAGAAATCAAAGCGAGGTCACGGAGAAATGAACAAAACACAGATTTTTTGGGGGATGTCTCTTCTCCAAATGTACTGTGCGGTTTTTGTTTGTGTGTGTCTTCTTGTGTGTGTGTGTGTGTGTGCGTACCTGCGTGGATCCGTAGCCGCCGCCCCTGCCCCGCTGTTCGTTGAGCCACCTGAAGGGGGCGTGAGCGTCCTGTTGGGAGCCCTTCATCAGCGCCAGCAGGGCGTAGCCCGTGGCTTCCAGAGTGAACAGGTGGCTCTCGCTGTCTGGCCAATGGCTGCGGTCTGTGGGCGGGGCAACGGCGGTCGAGTTTGGTTGAAGTAAATCTGAGTCTTGCTTGCTAATCAATCACCCCCTGTGCAATACACACACACACACACACACACACCATGGTGTGGGCCTACCTGGAGCTGCAGCTTTGAGCAGGTGTTCTCTGTAGGAGCTGGGAGGGTCTACCAGGGACAGGGCGTAGGAGGTGATGGCCACCGTGTAGGGTCTGACCACCAGGGGCAGCATGCTCCTCAGGTAGGAGGCTGTTTTACTCATTCCAGCCTACGCAGAGACACAAGGGGAGAGTGTGTGTGTGGAGGAAAGCTGTGTGTGTGTGTGTGTGTGTGTGGAAGAAAGCTGTGTGTGTGTCTGGAGGAAAGCTGTGTGTGTGTCTGGAGGAAAGCTGTGTGTGTGTGTGTGTGTGTGTGTGTGTGGGGAGGAAAGCTGTGTGTGTGTGTGGGGAGGAAAGCTGTGTGTGTGTGTGTGTGTGTTTGTGTGGGGAGGAAAGCTGTGTGTGTGTCTGGAGGAAAGCTGTGTGTGTGTGTCCTACCTCCAGCGATCCACACTTTATGTTAGCAGCCGTGGCCTCAGACAGAGCTATGAAGATGAAGGACGCCAGAGTGGTCTGAGCCTCTGCTCCCCTAAGACCTCCCTGAGAGAGGAGGAGAGAGGGGAGGGGAGGGGAGGGAGGGAGGGAGGGAGGGAGGGAGGGAGGGAGGGAGGGAGGGAGGGAGGGAGGGAGGGAGGGAGGGAGGGAGGGAGGGAGGGAGGGAGGGAGGGAGGGAGGGAGGGAGAAAGAGAAAGACAACATGAGTGCGTGTGTGCGTGTATGTGTGTGTGTGCGCGTGCGCGTGTGTGTGTGTCTCACGGTCATGTAGGTGTCGTAGACGGGGTTGTCCTCTCTGAAGGCTCCGTTGTGCAGCTGCTTGTTGTTGAGCAGGTAGAGGACAGGACCACACACGTGCTGCTCGTCCACCCTGACCTCCCTGATCCTGGAAGCCATGGAGAACACCTTCACCACATAGGCCGTGATCCTGGGGGTAGAGAGAGTGGGGGAGAGAGAGTGTGGGTCAGAGAGTGTGTGGGTAAGACAGTGTGTGAGAGAGAGTGTGGGTAAGAGAGTGTGGGTCAGAGAGTGTGGGTCAGAGAGTGTGGGTCAGAGAGTGTGGGTCAGAGAGTGTGTGGGTAAGACAGTGTGTGAGAGAGAGTGTGGGTCAGAGAGTGTGGGTCAGAGAGTGTGGGTCAGAGAGTGTGGGTCAGAGAGTGTGGGTCAGAGAGTGTGTGGGTAAGACAGTGTGTGAGAGAGAGTGTGGGTCAGAGAGTGTGGGTCAGAGAGTGTGGGTCAGAGAGTGTGGGTCAGAGAGTGTGGGTCAGAGAGTGTGGGTCAGAGAGTGTGGGTCAGAGAGTGTGGGTCAGAGAGTGTGGGTCAGAGAGTGTGTGGGTAAGACAGTGTGTGAGAGAGAGTGTGGGTAAGAGAGTGTTTGTGTATGTTTGTGTGAATGTTTGTGTGTGTGTGTGTTTGAATGTGTGTGTGTGTGTATACATGTGTGTGTGTTCTGTTATATTTTATACCTGTGTGTTGCTTTGGATAAAAGCGTCATCAAATAATAATAAATAATAAAATGCTAAATGAATCAAACGTTGATGTAAACGTGAGGCGATCGTACCATGTGCTTGTGCCTTCATTCCTGTAGGGGGGGTAAGAGTCATCTTTTTTACGATACATCAGTTGCCTCTCGTAGCCTGGGGAGCAGAAAACAGAGGCGCTTCACCCGCAATCCATCTTCCATCCAACCCCTCCCTTCTGCTTCTATTCGTTCCCTCCTTCCATGTCCACAGACATCCATCGCTTCATCCACCCATCCCCTGTTATCCTGCCTCCTCCCTCCAACCCCTTCCCTTCATCCAGCCCCACCACCTAGCCCCACCTGTCTTTTCTCTGTCTATCACCCCTTTTAGCTACCTCTATCCTTCCCTTCATCCTCCCTCCTCACCCAGCCCCCTCCCTCCCTCCCTCACCTCGGGTGATGTAGTCGATGGCCTCCTTCTTGCGCTGCACCCCCACCTTGGCCCAGTCGTTGGAGCGGTCCAGGTAGAGGTTGGCGATGAGGGGCAGGGTGATGCCGGCCAGGTTCTGCTCCACGCAGCCTCCGGGCATGCGGATCAGAGAGGCCAGGGAGTCGGAGGTCAGCGAGTTCTCAATGGCGTCGGCCAACGGAGACCCTGGAGGGGTCGAGGACAGCAGGCTGACGGGTCAGTGTGTGTCAGTCGTCTGTGATTGTGACCTGTGTGTGTGTGTCAGTCGTCTGTGATTGTGACCTGTGTGTGTCAGTCGTCTGTGATTGTGACCTGTGTGTGTGTGTGTGTCAGTCGTCTGTGATTGTGACCTGTGTGTGTCAGTCGTCTGTGATTGTGACCTGTGTGTGTCAGTCGTCTGTGATTGTGACCTGTGTGTGTGTGTGTGTCAGTCGTCTGTGATTGTGACCTGTGTGTGTCAGTCGTCTGTGATTGTGACCTGTGTGTGTCAGTCGTCTGTGATTGTGACCTGTGTGTGTGTGTGTGTGTGTCAGTCGTCTGTGATTGTGACCTGTGTGTGTCAGTCGTCTGGGATTGTGACCTGTGTGTGTCAGTCGTCTGGGATTGTGACCTGTGTGTGTGTGTGTGTGTGTGTCAGTCGTCTGGGATTGTGACCTGTGTGTGTCAGTCGTCTGGGATTGTGACCTGTGTGTGTGTGTGTGTCAGTCGTCTGTGATTGTGACCTGTGTGTGTGTGTGTGTGTGTCAGTCGTCTGTGATTGTGACCTGTGTGTGTGTCAGTTCTCTGACGGCGACATGTTTGTGTGTCGGTTACAGTACCAATGATGTTGACGCGAGTCTCTGGTTTAGAGTTGGGCACAAGAGATTGGAGATCCACTTTCTCCACTGTGACCACCTGTGTCCCATCTGAACAACAACAACATCAACAACAACACAGTGATGTGAGTATTTAGTCTGAGGTTTGGAAGGTGTTTCTCGTCCTTAAGGCACTCCACACTGACCACTGTCTCCCTTTGCAGCCGGGTCAAAGATAAAAGTCTGGATCTTGGTCCTCTCCACCCCCTCCACCTGTCGGGTGGAGAGATGGAGTTTGAGTCCCGGAAGACAGGCGAGACTGACGTCCTATCAGCATGCAGAGCTGACACCTGACTGTCCTATCACCATGCAGAGCTGACACCTGACTGTCCTATCAGCATGCAGAGCTGACACCTGACTGCTCCTAAGTCCCCCCCCCCCACTCACCACCACACGCAGCTTCTTCTGGACGCGGTCCCCTGTAGGGAGGTGTTTGTCGAGGGCTGCCACCTCAAGGACGAGGCTGCCGGCCTCCAGGGGCACCAGGGTGAAGGGCACGGCCACGGAGGAGCCGGCGGGCACACGGACGTCCTGGGTGTGCGGAGCGTGGTACGCCAGGCTGCACATCACCTCCGTCCTGGCCAGCACCACGCGGACCTGGGGAGGGAGAGGACGGAGTCCCATGGGAGGGTGCTCCAGTCTGTGTGTGTGTGTCGGTGTGTGTGTGTGTGAGTGTCTGTGTGTGTGTGTGTGTGTGTGAGTGCCAACTCACCTCCATGTCCGCCTTTCTGTAGTTGTACACGACCGCCTTGATCTCCACGTGCTCGTTCCTGGCCACGGAGTGCGGCAGCCTCAGGTCCACGAAGAAAGACTTGGACACCTTCACCTTGTAGGGATCGGCTACGCAGAAACCTGGGGGGGGGGGGGGGGGGGGGGGGGGGGGGGGGGCGGGGGGGCGGGGGGGCGGGGGGGAGGGGGCACAGAAGGTCTGAGTGTGTGTCTGTGAATGAGGGAAAGAGAGGAGGGGGTGGAGGAGAGAGAGAGCAGGTTGGAGGAGAGAGGGAGAGGAGGGTGGAGGAGGGCAGGCGGAGGAGAGAGAAAGAGCGAGGCGGGGGTGGAGGGGAGAGAGAGGAGGGTGGAGGAGAGAGAGTGTGTGGAGGAGAGAGAGAGAGAGAGAGAGAGAGAGAGAGAGAGAGAGAGAGAGAGAGAGAGAGAGAGAGAGAGAGAGAGAGGGAGGATGGTGGAGGAGGAGGGAGAAAGAGAGAGGCGGGGTGGAGGAAAGACAGAGAGAAAGAAGTGCGTGAAAGAGAGGGAGAGAGTAGACAGAAAGGTAGAAAAAGAGAGGATGGAGAGGAGGAGAGAGAGAGCTTGTGTGTTAGTAAAAGTGCGTGTGTTCTACCTGTGAGTGGGGAGGAGCTGATGGCCAGTATTCCCCACTCTGTGATGCTGTCAGGCAGAACGTCTCTCACGCTCAGCGATGCCATCCTGAAGACAAATTAACAACATCCCAAAGTCAAAACACAAACTAAGAATGACAGAAAAACTCACATTCTGTATATTCTCACGCACGCATACTTACACAGATGAATAATTAAAGAAACACACACACAATGTAAGATAAGCAGGCCACCATCTCCCACTATTGATAGATCATAGTTCATTATCTCAACTTGATAACAAACCTAGAGGTGAAGTCAGGCGTCTGGGCCTGTGTGTGTGTGTGTGTGTAGGTGTGTGTGTCAGTGTGTGTGTGTGCGTGTGTGTGTGTGTGTGTGTCAGTGTGTGTGTGTCAGTGTGTGTGTGTGTGTTCTTCCAAGTTCTGTCAGACAGGACTATCCACTATGAGGCAACAGTTGACATGTACAGTATAGATCAACTCCACGGACAAATCTAACTCCCCACTTCTACCTTCTAACTTGAAACAGAAACATTCTCATATCGCCATAATAGTCCACCACTCCCTACCCACAAAACACAACAAAACCCTAGACGAAGGGCCCAAAACACGTTACTCTAAACACCTGCACAATCCTTTCGTCAAAGACTATGATTTGAATGATTCTGATGACAAACAGAAACCAAAACAGACCTACCCGTCGTGACCTGGTGTGGTGGGCAGTTTCAGGTCTCTCCACATCCAGGACTCAAAGAACTGGACCCTGAGGCTCACCTCAGACACGTCCAGCATGTCCAGGTCCTCGTCCTCTGGCCCCTGAGGCATGACGGGCGCGTAGTGGCGTCCACTAACACTAATCCCTGGGCGTCCACTAATCCCAACTTCAGATAACATAAATTCACGTGCTTGTGTGTCGTGGGATTCTACCCCCATGAAGTATATGAATCCGTCTTGGTCTTCGATGTTGATGGGGGTAGTGGTGGGCGGGGGGGCGGTGGTGCGCGGCCGCCGCTCGTCAAACTCCTGCCCCCAGTAGCGGGCGCAGCAGCGGCGGAAGGGCAGGACGCAGGCATCCCAGTCCTCGGTGATGTAGAGGGAGCGGCGGGTGCAGGAGTAGGGCATGGGCACCGACAGCATGCCGTCCGCGCAGCAGCGCCTCTGCAGCTGCTCCTTGTAGAGGTTTTCTGGGGGAGGGGGGGTGGGGGACGAAAAGGGAAGGAGGGGTGGGGGTTAAGGGGTTGAGAAGGGGGGAGGTACGCCGAAAGAGACCGAAGACGAGGATGGAAAGGGCTTGCTCTCTATGTGAACGGACGGCACATTTTTTTTACATCCCCTATGGTGGATGACCCGGAGTAGCGCGTCCTCCTCACCGAGTTCAGCTCTGACCTTCAGCAGCTCGACAGAGCGCCTCCTTCTGGACCGGCCTGGACACTGCAGGGCTGGAGAGGAAGAGCACAGGCGGCACTGTCACACCACACAGCCCTGAAGAGCACAGGCAGCACCCGGTCACACCATCCGGCTCTGCTGTGCCCCCCCCCCCCACTCAGCGCTGGATTCGTATCATGCTGGTGAACAGAAGCCTGTGTGTGTACCTTGTCTAGGAGGGGTGTTGTCCCCAGTGTTGGAGAAGAAGAGGAGGCCTGCGTCTGTGAACACCCCCGTGCTGGTCCGGCCCCCTCCCCGGGTGCAGCCCAGGTCCCCCTGCTCCACCACGTCCCACAGCTGGGGGGGGGAGGGGGGAGGGGGGGGAGGGGAGGGAGGCCAGGGAGGAGGGGGAGGGAGGGAGGCCAGGGAGGGAGGCCAGGGAGGGAAGCCGGGGAGGGAGGGAGGGAGGGAGGGAGGGAGGGAGGGAGGGAGGGAGGGAGGGAGGGAGGGAGGGAGGGAGGGAGGGAGGGAGGGAGGGAGGGAGGGAGGGAGGGAGGGAGGGAGGGAGGGAGGGAGGGAGGGAGGGAGGGGGAGGCCAGGGAGGAGGGAGTTAGAATCGGGAGGGGGTTTCGAAGGGAAAGGGTTGGACACAAACACACACTGCACTACTGCGCACGCACACACACACCTGAACCAAAAAAAAAACACCTGAACACACACACACATCTGAACACACACACACCTGAACACACACACCTGAACACACACACACACCTGAACACACACACACACACCTGAACACCTAGCCACGTACCTTCTTCTGGTTGAGTCTTTGTTTGTTCAGCAGATACACAGCGTTGTCCACGGCGACCAGGCTGACGCTCGCTCCGGGGTCACCTCTGATCTGGAACTCCAACGAGTTCTTTGGCTCGTAGTTGACAGGCAGACTTCCTGGAGCAGGACCCACAGTCAGCTGAGGAGAGGGGAGGAGAGGAGAGAGAGGAGAGGGGAGGAGGAGGGAGGAGGAGGGTAGAGGAGAGGGGATTGGAGGAGAGTGGGAGAGGAGGGGGAGGAGGAGCGGAGAGGAGAGGGGAGGAGAGGGGAGGAGGAGGGTAGAGGAGAGGAGAGGGGATTGGAGGAGAGTGGAAGAGGGGAGGGGGGGGGCGGAGAAGAAAGGACAGGAGGGGGAGAGGAGACGAGAGGAAGAACATGCATTCAACCCACAAACAGGAAGCCAGCATTTCACTTCCTGGGTTCATGACCTCCTCACTCACCCCGCCCACGCAGGTGTCCATGACGTCCACCCAGACAGAGTCAGCGACCACCTCCATACGTCCCGCCCACGGGAGGGTGTAGAACGCCACCACGCGGAAGGAGGGCATCATCTCCATGGTGACGGTCATTGTGGTGCTGGTCAGAAACTGGTCCTTAATATCCAGGCGCTTGGCAACCAGGATCCCGCCTTTGGTTAGCACCTAGGAGGGTAGATTAGTTTTTGTTAGTTTTTTTATTTCTGTGACAACATCCACATATGTTCATAGAAGCGAGAAATCTCTTGATTCCACGGCCCTCAGACTGTGAATAACAAACAACAAATGAATAAACTGTGAATCGTAAAACGTGTGGAAAATGAGGTGTGTGCTTAGCTTCCAGTGCAGGGGGGGATTTAAAACCTGGAACCTCTTGGTCAAACAGTCAACGGCTCTAACCACTGAGCTACACCCATCCCGGATCGCAGGTGGCTTCGACTACAGACCAGGTAGGTGAGATGGGTGATGAGCTTCCTGTTGTTGTCGTCGGCGGCGGCGACGGTTGCCGTCAGGGTGAAGGTGTCTCCCTTGGAGACAGAGCTGTGGGAGACCCTGAGGTGCAGGTAGTTCTGGTTGTGCTGGTCGAAGGCCTGGTAGGGGAACACGGTGATCTGCTGCCTGGCCTGCTGCTCTGCTTTCAGACCCTTCACCTTGGTCTCCACCTGGGGGGAGGGGAGGGGGAGGGGAGGGGAGGGGAGGGAGTACATGAGGGGGGAGTGGAGGGAGTAAATGATGGGGGAGTGGAGGGAGTAAATGATGGGGGAGTGGAGGGAGTAAATGATGGGGGAGTGGAGGGAGTAAATGATGGGGGAGTGGAGGGAGTAAGTGATGGGGGAGTGGAGGGAGTAAGTGAGGAGGGAGTGGAGGGAGTAAATGATGGGGGAGTGGAGGGAGTAAATGATGGGGGAGTGGAGGGAGTAAATGATGGGGGAGTGGAGGGAGTAAATGATGGGGGAGTGGAGGGAGTAAGTGAGGAGGGAGTGGAGGGAGTAAGTGAGGAGGGAGTGGAGGGAGTAAATGAGGAGGGAGTGGAGGGAGTAAATGATGGGGGAGTGGAGGGAGTAAGTGAGGAGGGAGTGGAGGGAGTAAGTGAGGAGGGAGTGGAGGGAGTAAATGAGGAGGGAGTGGAGGGAGTAAGTGAGGAGGGAGTGGAGGGAGTAAATGAGGAGGGAGTGGAGGGAGTAAATGATGGGGGAGTGGAGGGAGTAAGTGAGGAGGGAGTGGAGGGAGTAAGTGATGGGGGAGTGGAGGGAGTAAATGATGGGGGAGTGGAGGGAGTAAATGATGGGGGAGTGGAGGGAGTAAATGATGGGGGAGTGGAGGGAGTAAATGATGGGGGAGTGGAGGGAGTAAATGATGGGGGAGTGGAGGGAGTAAATGATGGGGGAGTGGAGGGAGTAAGTGAGGAGGGAGTGGAGGGAGTAAGTGAGGAGGGAGTGGAGGGAGTAAGTGAGGAGGGAGTGGAGGGAGTAAGTGAGGAGGGAGTGGAGGGAGTAAATGATGGGGGAGTGGAGGGAGTAAGTGAGGAGGGAGTGGAGGGAGTAAGTGAGGAGGGAGTGGAGGGAGTAAATGATGGGGGAGTGGAGGGAGTAAGTGAGGAGGGAGTGGAGGGAGTAAGTGAGGAGGGAGTGGAGGGAGTAAATGATGGGGGAGTGGAGGGAGTAAATGATGGGGGAGTGGAGGGAGTAAGTGAGGAGGGAGTGGAGGGAGTAAGTGAGGAGGGAGTGGAGGGAGTAAGTGAGGAGGGAGTGGAGGGAGTAAGTGAGGAGGGAGTGGAGGGAGTAAATGATGGGGGAGTGGAGGGAGTAAATGATGGGGGAGTGGAGGGAGTAAGTGAGGAGGGAGTGGAGGGAGTAAATGATGGGGGAGTGGAGGGAGTAAGTGAGGAGGGAGTGGAGGGAGTAAGTGAGGAGGGAGTGGAGGGAGTAAATGATGGGGGAGTGGAGGGAGTAAATGATGGGGGAGTGGAGGGAGTAAGTGAGGAGGGAGTGGAGGGAGTAAATGATGGGGGAGTGGAGGGAGTAAATGATGGGGGAGTGGAGGGAGTAAGTGAGGAGGGAGTGGAGGGAGTAAATGATGGGGGAGTGGAGGGAGTAAGTGAGAGGGGAGTGAAGAGAGTAGAGATATTTCACACGCACACTTAACTCACAGTGATAGTGTGAACTTCATCCTCCTTGGACATGGTGACGGAGGTCTGGAGGGTTCCAGCCGTGAGCGTCAGGTCTTCGGTCCGCTTGCTGGTCAGCTGGACGGGGATGTTTTCAGCAGGAGAGCCATCATGGAGGCTCACCTGCGCCTGGAGGAGAGACACACTGCATCAGAAATGTGATGTTTTATTTTGGTCAATAGAATAGTATAGAGTAGATTAGAATAGAACATTACCGAGATAAGGAAGGGCAAGCCAGGCTTGAAATACTTTTGTGTATCTCTGAAGGAAATGACGTAAGGAGAGTCCACGATCTTAATGCCAGACTTCATCGCTTCAACGAGGTCACTTCCTGTGGAGAGGGCAAATGAGGAGGTCACTTCCTCTGGTGTATTTGAACCCTAAAATTTGTTTTTTACTAGGATACATTATTCATTTGTTAATCGATAATGCTCAGAGAGTTTGTTTTTCATGTTTTTAGTCATGTTAAGTCATGTTTTTATGTCGTGATGGTTTACGGAAAATGGCTAAACGAAATATTTGCGTTGGGGGTGAAGATCATGTTGACTCTGGGTGCCTCTGTGTTTACTGAACAAAGTACTGTGTCATCATCCACAGTTAATAAGAACTGCAAATAACCAGACATCCAGGCATACAGACAGACAGACAGACAGAAATACAGACAGACAGGTAGTCAGACAGACAGACAGACAGACAGGTAGTCAGACAGACAGACAGACAGGTAGTCAGACAGACAGGTAGTGAGACAGACAGGCAGGCAGGTAGTCAGACAGACAGACAGGTAGTCAGACAGACAGGCAGGCAGGTCAGTGTAGGTACTCACCAGACTCAGTCATTACTGAGGCCTTGATGTAGAGGGAACAACCAACCAGGAGCTTGATGTCTGGGTAGACAGCCTGAATCTCTGCCATGGTTAGAGTCACTGTGCCTGGATCCAACTGAGGACAGAACAGACAAATCATCTTCTGATTACATGGTTGGCCGGAGTCAGGTGGCTGAGCGGTTAGGGAATCGGGCTAGTAATCTGAAGGTTGCCAGTTGGATTCCCGGCCATGCCAAATGACGTTGTGTCCTTGGGCAAGGCACTTCACCCTACTTGCCTCAGGGAGAATGTCCCTGTACTTACTGTAAGTCGCTCTGGATTAGAGCGTCTGCTAAATGACTAAATGTAAATATATGGTTGGTTGGTTGGTTGGTTGATTGGTTGACTGGCCAGTAGTTATTTCATGTAATGATATCTTGCTGGATGTGTTTTGCTAAATATATAAATGATCAATAAGCAATCGTACAATTAACTAAACCAACAGAATGACTACCTGACAGACTCACTGGCGGTTTACCTCAGTGATCTGCTTGACTGTCGGTAATCTCTTCTTCAGGTTGTCCCTCTCAACCCCAAACACCACATAGGCTGTTCCTTTCACGCTCTTACCATACAGGTAGCTGAGAAACACACACACAGTTAACACTCTTACCATACAGGTAGCTGAGAAACACACACACAGTTAACACTCTTACCATACAGGTAGCTGAGAAACACACACACAGTTAACACTCTTACCATACAGGTAGCTGAGAAACACACACACAGTTAACACTCTTACCATACAGGTAGCTGAGAAACACACACACAGTGAACACTCTTACCATACAGGTAGCTGAGAAACACACACACAGTTAACACTCTTACCATACAGGTAGCTGAGAAACACACACACAGTTAACACTCTTACCATACAGGTAGCTGAGAAACACACACACAGTTAACACTCTTACCATACAGGTAGCTGAGAAACACACACACAGTTAACACTCTTACCATACAGGTAGCTGAGAAACACACACACAGTTAACACTCTTACCATACAGGTAGCTGAGAAACACACACACAGTGAACACAGGCCTGTCAGGGAGTCACATCATAGTCTAGGTTAGGGTGTGGGATAAATGACACTGTCAGATGCTGGTCTAGACGACACTGACCTGGCTGTGATGTCCACCTCCAGTTCAGTGTCTTCCACGCTGAAAAAGGGCTTCTTAGGTGTCAGGGTCACATTGAACGCTGGCAGGACTGAAAGAGTGACACACACAGACACACACACACACACACACATAAACACACACACACACACATCAGGGGATATTAATCCCCCAGAGAAAGGGACAGTGTGTACAAACCAAACCTCATCTTACCGTACTTCTTCACTTCAAACTCAGCTGTGAACATGTTCTCCACTGAAGTGTCAAACTTGGCGATCACTTTCCATTTCCCCTCACTGTATATGAGCAACAAGGTACAGTCAGAGCCAATGAAATCCTTCAGTGAACCACATTTTTCTATTTGTCTATTGATGTTTCTGCTTGAAGATATTTAGTCACCAAAGAAAAGTAAATTAGAGGACACTGAAATGGAAGACAATGACAAAACTACGCTTTGTAAAATGACAAGCGGGAAGTTAGACCACACTATGGACACCTTTAACTTGCCTAACATTCTGTATGAAATTTGATTTATGCTGATATGTTTTAAGATTGCATACTTTACGTGGTCCGACAGCTGGAAATTGTCGGGGTAGACACCGTTGGTGGCTTTGACTGACCTCTGATGGACAGTCACCCCCTCTGCATTCTAGTGCACACACACACACACTTTCAAGTGAATTTGCACTATTCAAATCTAAGTTTGATGTAAATAATACTCTTGCTATGAAAATACCTCCAGTTGGACAGTGAGGTAATCTTCAGCGGACTGGAAGGCTGGAGTCGACAGGAAATATCTGAACAACACTAGACAGAGAAGAGAAGAGATGCACCAGTAGAGAGAGAGAGATCGAGACGGAGCATCTGTTTGTTTGTTTGTTTGTTTGTTTATTTGTTTACCAGTGTCCCCGGGGTTGTAGATGGGTTTGTCTGTTTGAATGAAGATGTAGCCCTTCTGGAAGGTTACCATGAGGACCTCGTCGTGCCTGTAATAATTTCCAAATTCGACGCGCATATATACAAACTTGTTCTTGGTGTCTTCTCTGTTCAGTAGCTGTGAAGAGAGCTGAGAGGACAGGCAGAAACGCACATTGAAACATCAGACTGGCGTGTATTTATACCAACATAGTATAAATGAGAGAGAGAGAGAATGAATGAATGAATGACACAGAGAGAGAGCCAGAGAGAGTGAAAGAGCAGGAGAGAGACATAGAGAGAGAGAGAGAGAGAGAGAGAGAGAGAGAGAGAGAGAGAGAGAGAGAGAGAGAGAGAGAGAAAGAGATAGAGAGAATGAATGAATGAATGAAAGACACAGAGAGAGAGCGAGAGAGAGTGAAAGAGCAAGAGAGAGACATAGAGAGAGAGAGAGAGAGAGAGAGAGAGAGAGAGACATATAGGAACCCCCAGGTGTTGAGCAGCACCTGTAACGTCTTGAGCGTGTTGAAGCCGTTGTGTGGGCCCAGCTCCACCGTGTCCTGCAGCAGCAGCTGGGCCTTCAGGGGGAAGTCCATCACGCTGATGGTGACCTGCACCGTGCTGCTCACGCCCTGGGCCTCCAGGTACACGCTCTCCTTCCTGTCTGTCCTCAGTAGGTTAGGAGCCAGGACTATGAACCTGGGGGAGGGGGGATGGGGGGGGAGACAGGGAGGGGTGGGTAGGTGGAGGGGAGGGTGTGTGGGGGGGGGGGGATGGGGTGGAGGGGAGGGAAGGGGTGTGTGTGTGGAGACATGGAGGGATGGGTAGGTGGAGGGGAGGGTTGTGTGTGTGGGTGGAGGGGAGGGAAGGGGTGTGTGTGTATGTGGAGACATGGAGGGATGGGTAGGTGGAGGGGAGGGTGTGTGTGTGGGGGGGGGGTGGAGGGGAGGGAAGGGGTGTGTGGGGGGTGGTGGAGGGGAGGGTGTGTGTGGGGGGGTGGAGACATGGAGGGATGGGTAGGTGGAGGGTGTGTGTGTGTGGGGTGGGGGGTGGGGGGGTGGAGGGGAGGGGTTGGAGGGATGAGGGGAACTGAACTTCATCCTCTGAACAGAGTAGTACCCGTGCAGGACTAGTAGACTGCTGACAACTGTTTTGACGGGCAAAAATCTAGTCTACTGTGAATGAATTTTACCTTGGAGCGTCACTGGTATGTTTCGTCGGATCTCTGGGTTTGGCGCTGGGTACATAAACAGTCAGTTCAGTCAAATGAGTCTGTTCTCTTCTCAGCTTGAACGACATAGCTATGGCCAGCATCATACAATAGGAGGCTAAGATAAGATATACTATAACGTCCCCAAAACGGGAGTTCTGGACAGTTCCACAAAAGATACAAGAATAAACCAACATCTCAACAGCAGAGTGGACATATTGACTACGAGCTACTGGTTTCAACGATGGTTTAGTGATTTTGGTGCTGTAGGACCACGGACATACACATTTACTTACAACTGTTGTTTGATGTAGTCTTCAAAGTTCATAAATCTGCAAGTCACACAAGTTTAACATTATGCTGACACAAAGAAATCAATCAAACCAATCCATCAGGTCAAATACATCCATATGTACAGGTACACATGCAGTCAGAACTGGAAGTGTAAAAAGATGATAGGTAACTTAAGATACACCTATATGAACAGGAGATTAACAAACATGTTTATCTTAGTTGTAGCTTCGTAGCCTAAGTCGTAGAGACAACTTACTGGCTGCTGCAAGTGTTTAAAAGGACGAGAATCCCAAACCATGGTAGAGTCCGTCCAGCCATCATGCTTCTCTGGAGCTCTGCTCAACTGGCAATCCCTCTCCCTCTCCACCTCACTTCTCCGCCCCTCCCCTCGCCCCCCACCCCTCCTCTCCTTCCCACTCCTCCCTCCACAACCCTTCCCTCCTCTCTACTCACTTTCCCCCTCCCTCCATACCCCTCCTCTCCTCCTCCTCACTTCCCATTCTCCCCTCCCTCCACGCCCCCTCTCTTTCTCACTGCTCCCTCCTTCCCCTCCTCTCCTCCTCCTCACTTCCCATTCTCCCCTCCCTCCACGCCCCCTCTCCTTCTCACTGCTCCCTCCTTCCCCTCCTCTCCTCCTCCTCACTTCCCATTCTCCCCTCCCTCCACGCCCCCTCTCCTTCTCACTGCTCCCTCCTTCCCCTCCTCTCCTCCTCCTCACTTCCCATTCTCCCCTCCCTCCACGCCCCCTCTCCTTCTCACTGCTCCCTCCTTCCCCTCCTCTCTCCTCCCCTCCTCGTGGGGGACAAGGAACATGGTTGAAAAAGAACACACCACAGAATGGCTCAAAGTGGCAGTGCTTTATTTTACAAAGGAGATCACGGCAGCTCTGCGTACCAGAGACTGTCTCCTGTCTTCCATACAGTCCACGCAGAACCAGGGTGACAGAAACAACATGTCGATAACGATGGACACTTTCAGAACACGGCTCTATCACACAATTTAAATATACAAACTCGATAAAAGAAAGAAAAAAAACTTGTGCCCGGGACAATTTGAAGACGAAGAGAAGCGGATAATTCTTTTGTAAACAACAGAGTGAATGGGGCCATGGTCAAATTTATGTACACAGGTCAATAGTCCAGCCCAAGTTAATCCATTACTTTCACTGTCCGGGATCTGACTCTGAGTCGCTGTAATCAGCCACCAGAGACTTCAGACCTGCCAGACTACAGGCCTGCTCCACCACAGTCCCACAATCCTCTCCTTTCAACGACACAGCTCCATCCTCTTCCTCTGTGGTTTCCTCTCTCCCCGCCGGCCTCAGTCCTCCGTTTACCTCCGCAATGTCTAGTTCCCTTGGTGCGACGCCCAAGTCCTTCCCCCGCTCCGCCCCACTCTCCCTGCTCTGGGTTCCCGGGTCTGATTTCCTCCGTGTGACGGTGGCGCGGGGCCGGGACCAGGCCCCCTCCGTGCGTCTGCGGATCAGACTGGAGGACGTGGCGGGCGAGGGGCCCAAGGCCTTGGCCACGGCCGCTCCTTTGCCCTGCAGCCCCAGCTTGTGGAGCAGGCTGCCTGCGGCGCCCCCCTGGGGCAGGGAGGGAGAGCCGAACCAGGAGCGTGTGGAGATCTCCTTCCGTTTGATGTGCTGCCTGTCGTCGTAGGCTGCAGGGGGGAATTGAGGACGGAGGGGAGGGTGTAGAGGAGGAGGGAAAACACAAGAAATAACAGGTTCCTGTCAGAGAAATTCGGCGCTTGCAAATACTGTCAAATACTTGGGAGGCACTTGATTGACCTAACTGTGTGTGTGTGTGTGTGTGTGTGTGTGTGTGTGTACTAACAGTCAGGGGCTGTGTAGGTTAGCAGCGCTGCCAGCTTCTTGTCCTCCTCCTTCTCAGGAACCAGAGGGATGGACAGATTCATCCTCTTCCTCACGGCGTTGTCCTTCTCCTCCTCATCGGCCATCACTCTCTTCTCCGTCTGCACAGGGGGAAAGACCAACAAACCGTGTGTGTGATACACACTTCTAGCTTCGCCTCACTGTTGGGGCTCGTTCCTATGGAAACCCACACCTCTTTTTTTCCTGAAGAAAGGCTCAAAAAACAGATCTTTTTATAGGATCAAGTTTACCACGTCAATATAACAGGAGCTTGTAACTAACAGAAGGGCTAATTCAGTGGCAGTCGTGTGCCGTCTGGTGATAGATATTGTTTTAAAGATATCAACGGACCTATATCGGAATTTGGCATGTTGCTCAAAGCCCAAGCACGCCTGGAAATGTCTTTCAGGGGCCGTGCAGTTACCCTGAACTTCCTGCGGAGGGTGCTGTTGAGCTGGAAGTCGTCCCTCCAGCCCTCCTGGTGCTCCTGGATCTGAGAGAGGGAGGGCAGGGCGGCTCGCAGCTTCTCCTTGTCCTTGCCTCCGTGATCCAGCTTGAACATGGGGTCTGTCTCCAGCTTCTCCTTGTCTGTGCGCTCTGGGACAGAGGGAGAAGAGGGGTTACCACACACACACAGGGACAGAGGGAGAAGCGGCATTAACACACACACACACAGGGACAGAGGGAGAAGCGGCATTTACACACACACACACACACACACACAGGGACAGAGGGAGGAGCAGCATTAACACACACACACACAGGGACAGAGGGAGAAGGGTGGAGGAAGAACGAGATGAAGAAGGAGGGAGGGAGGGAGGGAGGGATAGGGTTGTGGGCTCGTGGTGCACCTGTGGTGAGGATCTGCTCGTTGTCGGCCATGTCCCAGCGCTCCTCCTTCCTCCTGGCCCCGCTGATGATCAGGTAGTCACAGGTGGCCGGGTCTGTCTGCATCTCAATGTAGTTCACACACAGATGACACTTCATCCTGAACCTGAACACACACACACACACTATGTTAGGGATCGGGACATTGTTTAGAGACTAATCTGGCCCATTCTTCAAAAAGACACATTCTATAGGTATAGATATTACAAGGCAGTAGAGAAAAAAATCTTGCATTGATGGAGAGCTGTCACTCGGATACACACACACACACAGACACACAAACCTGTAGATGGGCGTGGTGTAGTAGTTGCCCATTTTCTTTTTTTCTGCATTGTAGCGCACCCCTAAAGGAAGACACGCACCACAGGAATGGACATGTGATTCACACGTGGGTCAGGGTTAGTCAGTGGCACCCAGAGCACTGGATAAGAGCGTCTGCTAAATGACTAAATGCAAGACCAAACATCAACAGTGGATCTGGGGAACATTGGTTAGGTGCCTGGACTCACCCATGCCTATGTGATTCCCACAGCCATCACACCAGATGTTATAGGGCATTTCAAACCTGAAAGCACACGAGGAACCAGGGTCAGGTACTGGTTCTGCCGAGGGATGCGTTTGTGTGTGTGTACGTGTTGGAGAGAGAGATGTGGTGTGTGAGTGTGTGTGTGTGTGTGTGTGTGGAGGGGGGGGACTGAGAGTGAGAGAAAGAGAGAGAGACTACTACATTGAAAGAGCGCATGTTACCGGATGACAAGGATCCCCTGTGACAGTTTCTTGGCTCTCTCCCTGAGAGGGTGGGTATTGTGGTAGCCATTAAGGGAGCCATGCTAGAGACGGAGGACACACGTAGGAGAGAGCACAGGAGAGGAGAGAGAATGAGCGAAAAGCGTTCCACAGGTCATCAAAATACACAATCATCACCAGACCAGACCACAGATTGGTGTGTGTGTCCATACTTACCTTAGCAGGGTCAAAGTCGGGAGGATAGTACTTGTTCACTCCTTTCCTCTCACCCTGTGAAAGAGGATAGAGTTACGCGCACACTTACAGACTGCTCTCTAGCATGTTTTAGGTGATTTTCTTGTGTGTTAAGACAGATTCGAATGCATTGTGGACTCACCATGTTGTCGTCTAGGTCTTACACGACTAGAAATGAAAGGGTGTTCTTTAATCTAGAAAAGGAACATACGAGTTTAGACTAGCAGTTAGCTCTCTGCTAATTGCTAGGTTGTACAGACAGCTAGCTGACTATTTCGTGGCGTGAACGTATTTTCTTGCGTGTCACTTAGCTCTATAAGAATACGAGTTAAATTACTGGTTTTGTTTTGATGCTGACATTAGCGTATTGTTTTGCGTTGCCGTTGGACAGCTGGAAGCAATGACCAAGTATCGACGAGTAGTACTATCTAACACTAGCTGGTTAGCAAGCATTGAGTAATAGTAGCACTACTAGCTAGCTAGCTATCCAGCAAAGAAAGGATGGCTATCCGTGTTAGCGATTTAAATAACATGCATCGATCATATATAAACATTATTATGTGGGGCTAAACTACGACAAATACAGACTTAATTCGCAACATTTCAATTTACAGTTCCTAAACTGCTTGACTTACAGGTGAGCAGCAAGCTATGATCAAACGGAAGAACAACACACGTACTGGAAACGTCACATCCGCATTTTACGTTTGAGGTCAAAACAGAGAAGAAAAAAAATATCCCCTTGTTGACAACTTTGAAATACTATTGATTTAATAATTTACTTTTATGGTTTACAAAGTATGTAGTTACAGTGGACATTAAGAAGGGTCTTGCTATTCCATGCCATTAAAGTTAACGCTAAGTCACCTTTCACCTCCAACCGATTCCGAAGCTTGTTGTGATGGAAACCAAACCAACGATCAGAACGAACACAGTACCTACTTAGCCTACCAAGTCCAACATACTGACAGTGCTCCGTCTGAAACCCAACATAACTCAATCAGAATACACACATAACACAAACATACACCTGACAATGTGTGTGTGTTGGGGGGTAAAGTATGTGGGCAAAAATAGAGTTTCCAGGCAGCTGATGAATCCGTTGCCAGAGCAATGTGAGGGATACCCACTGCAGTGTTTCCCTGCATCTGGGCTGAATTGCATCTGAGACCAAGCTCGCTATGGCCTGGTTAAAAGTCCTCCATCTTGGAAACTGGAAAGACAGGGGCAGTGGAATGCAGACCACAACAAGGTTCTGAACTTCCTGTTCAAATTTAGGATTTATGGGTTGGTTTTAAAACATACCGAACCACATGAAAGCATTTGTCATTCTTATTTCCAATGTGGAAAGTATTTTTCTGGAATCAAGTATGGGAGGATGAGAGAAGAAATGGATGCACACCCAGTGATTGAGGGGAGGAATTAAATGGGGAATGGGACAGAGATGGATAGAGGGATGGAATAGTGAAAAAATTGATTTAATGATGGGGGTGCAGCCCTATCAAGAAAGTGAAGGTCCAAACTAGCGGGATGGAGAAAGCAATGGATGGTATATGGAGAGGGATGGATGGATGGATGGATGGATGGATGGATGGAAGGGTAGAAAGGAGGAGGATGACAGGGGGAGATGTTATTTCTGATCAGGCCTCTCTTCAGGAGCCCGACAGGTTTGATGAGGTGAGCGATCGAGGGATGGATAGATGGGAAGAGAGAGATATGTGGGCAGGTAGCTTGTCTGATGTGGAGATTTAAGGTGTAAACAGGAGCTATTGCAAGTTTTACATTCCATGACTTAATCCTTCTAGAATGCTTCCCATTACAGGAACGATGCACTCCCGACATTCCTGCCCTGCTCAGACGAACCCTATATGGACTGGCCCAGAGGCTGGTTCCTCACGGAATGCACAGCGCGGCCCTTGTGGAATTAGAATACAAAGAACCCGAAGCAACACAATTGAATTGGAACTCAATGTCATTCTAATCCTACAACTGGCAGACAAATTGTCCAACAAACAGTCAGAGTCTCTCAGAGTCCGTGGCTTCAGAAGTTACTAGTCTTGCATGTGTCACCGCCCCAGGGTGAAGTCCTTTCCAACTCTCATATATGACTCCTCAATAGGTATCCCAGCAGGATGGGTGTAGCTTTGTGGTTGAGTATGTAGCTGCAGAATCATAGGCCGCAGGATCAGATCTGCATCTTACGCCGCTTTGGAGCGCTGCTAAATGAATACACTGCGTTGCATGAATCTGTGACAGACCACTCAGAACTGGGATTAGGGAGAGAGAGAGAGAGAGAGAGAGAGGAGATCTCCTAGGTGGGATCTCCTTTCTTTCCCTCTCTCTCTCTCTCTCTCTCTCTCTCTCTCTCTCTCTCTCTCTCTCTCTCTCTCTCTCTCTCTCTCTCTCTCTCTCTCTCTCTCTCTCTCGAACCTCCAGTAAATGAGACCATCATCCCTGTTAGCACCTCTCCCCACTCCTCAAGGGCATCCCTCGCTCTTTGGGGTTTCATGAACTAACGGATGATCAATCCATCCGATTCAGTTTCCAAAGAGATCAATACAGCCCTAGAGCTGCGGGGGATCTATTGACGGAATCCAGTCGGTTCATTGATCAACACCTTCAAAGTCGGCGTATAGATCCACATTATGCAGATGAGTGGGTTTCTGCCTTCTCGGTACCCATCTCAGACCCGCTTGTTTTTACATCCTGTCCAGGCTACTGTTAGCCTCCCCGGGGGTCGTTGCCCTGGTGAAACCTCCCCCTTGAGGGCGCAGACAGGCCCACTGTTTGGAGGTGTAAAGATAGTTTCCTGCCAAACCTCCACATTACACGTGTTCTCTGCTTCTAGCAGTCTCTCCTCTCATCTACCATACGTCCCCTCGGCCATTTCAACACCCCACTTCACCCCCCCCCCACACTTCACCCCCCCCCCCCCATTTCATCATAAATGTATATACATTCATCTGGAAAATCCATCAACTTGAGGTATGATGAGGCATGTCTGACAGTGTCTTAAGTCCTACATCTGGAAGCCGCATACGCAGGAATGTATGGGTTCTGGGGGGGGGGGGGTGGGGGAGGGATGGGGAGAGGGTTTAGCTCTGTGGTGGAGCGCATCAAGGCAGTTCAACAGGCAGGAAGGTTCGAATCCTTCTTTGTAAATTGCGTTGGATGAAAGCGTCTGCTAAATAAAGACGTTATATAGTCTGGATCGATCTCCGTGTGTTTGTTTGTCCGTCACACGGTAATGTTGCCTTTGACCGCTTTTGGCGGTCTGGTTTCTGACTGACCTATGGGGGGAACGAAATCACTGGTTGGGGACATGTTTACTTGTTATTAATATACTTATTTGACTTCCACACCATCTACAGCTCCGATACAGAGCAGGAAACACCGTATCCAGGAAACCACAGGCCTGCAGTATTTTGACGTGAATCGCCCAAGACAAGCCAGCCATCCGGAAGACAATTCTATAGCCGTCAACGATTTTGTCACACGCCTACGTGGAGGTGTGCCACTCAAACAGGGAACTGATGTGCTGGTTGCGGGCATTTTTAGACATTTTGACATCAAAACAAGACGAAGTGTACAGTTTTTACCTATCTTTCTTTCTGTTGGTCATGCATAACAATTAAGACTGTCTGAAGCCATATCTTGTTCTTCTCAAGTGAAGCTGTTATCCGAGACCTTGGATAGGAAAGTGCCATCTCTTTCTTTCTCATGACAACATGCCGATCTGCTATTTGCCTGTTTTATCTTTTCTTCTATTTATGACATCGCCATTAGACTCCTTTCATTCCGACCCACCTGAGACTTCCAAATTCCAGAACGCTTCTTCAAATGAAAATTCCTGTGGGCTTGCAGTATCTACACTGTATTCCTCCTCCATATCCTCCCCTCCTCTCCCACCTCACCCCTCTCTCTCTCCATCTCTCTCTCTGTCTCTCTCTCTCTCCGGGAGGTGGAAGGAATGTGTCAGGCCCTTTGCCCTCTCACGCTCCCCTTGTCCCGGTGGATTTAACGGGAGATGAATCGGTGTTTCCGTGCGCTCGGCGAGCCCCTTCCCGTCTCTTCCTCGTCAGGAACGCAGAAGGCTCTCCTGGAGAGGGCCGAGTCAAACGGCGGTCACCTTCCCATGATGCATCACTCTCCAGCACAGTCACGACAGGGGCCACTCATCCCGGCGTGACATGCGTGGCCTCGGTGTCAGTTGAAACGTGCATTCAGATCATGTAAATCACCGTCTAGACACAGCTTCCCTCCTCTTTGACTATCCAGGCTGACTTCGCCTCCTGCAAATGTATCCAAGTTTGGCAGTACACTCTGACCCAGACAAGGTCCTGGGATCCCAAGGAACAAGTGGAGGTCTCTAGACAGGCCCTGCCACCCAGGAGGATTGTGAGGGGAAACATTTCTAGCTCATCCCTATATCCATTTTATGGTCTGACAGGACCACGGTCTGTCAGGCTTCTGGCCTTTGTCTACATTTCCATCAAGGTTTTTCCTTCTTCAAGATATCAAGTAGATTCTGATCAGGAGCAGGTCAGTTCCTCGCTGCATGGTACCTGTACTAGCGATATCTAGCTGTACACAAACCACTGATCTGGGTCCCAATGGAAATACATGATGCTTTAAAGGTGAGCTTGTAAATAAACAGAATGTCTGTTGGAGTGGTTTGAACCCGTCTATTTCTTTCTGTCAGCCTGTCTGTGTGTCTGTCCCTCCTTCCCTCTGTCTGTCTGTCTGTCCGACTTTGACGTGTCGATGGCGCACTTTTCCAAAAATAAATAACAAGGCATTGCCGAAGGCCTTTTAGCGATCCCTACCCAAATAAGCTCATGCGCGCGTCCGGGTGTTTGAGTGTATGACATTGCGCCGGGATGACTTCAGAAGCCACTCCTTCCTCCCCTCTTTCCCTGCCTGCTATAGCAGTTGGCGGTTGCATAAGCATAACCTGTCAACCACACATTTCTGATCAAATCCCTCAATTTATGAGATTTAAGACCAGTCGCTAGCCGCGGAATGTCCATTAAAATAGCTTCTGTCATGTACCTTCTACTTTTAATTACGACCTTACCCGTCTGTTTTTCCATTTAACCCTTTCCGTACCTCATCCGTCCATCTCTCTTCCCCTTCTCTCTCTCTCCCTCTTTCATTCTTTCTTTCTCTCCCGAGGTCATCGTCCTTGACCCACCTGTGTGCGTCCCACAGCAGTATTTGTACCCACCATGTCCTCCGTCCTCGTGTGCTTTTGTTTACCTAAGCTAGCTCTGGTTCACCTCAGTTCCAGCCCTCCATCACGGAGGGGGAAGTCCAGTCTTTTTCCTTCTCCTCTACCCCCCCCCCCCTTTCCCCAGGCCTTCATATCCATCCATCGGAAAACAGCTGGGATGCTCCAGACAAGGGATTTATTTACCTGTTTGAATAATCCTAACATGGCTCTTTTCAGGTCGAATATCCATCCATCCCTGTTCTCCAGGTGAGCTGGAGCGGGTTAGTCCCCTTCTCCTCCCCCCTTTGATTCATCCTCGCCCCCATCCCTGTCCCTCCCCCCCCTCCCCCGTTCTGAAAGGTATATATGAGAGGTTGTGACTCCTCTGTCTCGACATCACTCGTTTGCACTCGTCTTTCACTCTTGCGACGTGGTTGTTCTTCCAACGGAGGCGGACAGAGAGACGGAGAGCTCGAGGAAGAGAAGATGAGGTTCCTGTTGAAGCTGGTGGTGTTGCTGTTCTGCGTGCAGAGGGGAGACGGACGCGAGCTGAGGTCACTTCTTGGTAAGGCTGACCTTTGACCTTTTGGACAGTGAGGCAGAGTTGGGGCATCTCGACCGGTGTGAGGAATTTTGAGGCTGTGTGTGTGTGTGTGGTGGGCATTTTTTATGGATCCCTCGAAATGTGGGGTTGTAACACACGATGCTTGTAAAACGTTGAAAGCCTTACCGGTTGCTGGATATCTGTCATTATTTCGCATGATATGCTTCGCCTTGTTCATTTGACTGTATTTTAATCCAAGGATTTAAAAAATCTCTGGAGATTTCTAAGGGTCTGTTATTTGACCAAGAAACCTGACAGAAAGTTCACTTTCCATTTGACAGAAATGTGCCAGCAACATAACGTTAACCCTTCACTTAATCATTCTTTCTCATTCTCTCTTATCTTTCAGAGCAGAGAAGTGACACAGGTTCTCCAGAAGAGGAGAGCAGAAGTGGAGAGACCAGGGAGGACGACAACCCCTCCCCCCAGCGGAGAAGCTCCGTCGATGGGGAGCCTCGGTCCTCTCTCCACCTCCTCTCCGACTCCTCCATCCAGACCCCCGGCCTCCTCTCCCGCTCCCGGCGCGGCGCCTCCACACACTGCGGCCTGCGCACTCTCCTCCTGCAGGTCCGAGACCTTGGCCTGGGCTACGACTCGGACGAGACCGTCCTCTTCAAGTACTGCAGCGGCTCGTGTCCCCACGCGCGCTCCAACCACGACCTGACCCTCACCCACCTGCTCCTCCAGGGGGCACTGCCGCCCCCTCCCATGGGGGAGCTGTGGCACAGCACCCCCTGCTGCCGGCCCACCCACCATGAAGACCTGGCCTTCCTGGACAATAGCCATCGCTGGCACAAGGTGGAGAAGCTGCTGGCTGCAGACTGCAGCTGCGTGGGCTAGGGGAGGGTCCGTGTGGGAAAGGGGGAGGGGCCGCACAAGGAAGGGGAGGGGCTGGCAGGTGGAGGAGGAGGGTGAAGGGTGTGCTGTGTGGGTGTTTTCGGTGTCATCTACAACCTTTTATAGGTGCTGTAGGTTTTTCGCTTGTGAGGCTCAGATGATATTGCTGGAACAGACAAACTGTATATGAGCTGTCATGTGCTGCAGTTTTAGGCCCATTTCTGCAAGGGGGCAAGTGTTCACACACTTGTTTCAGAAGCTAACGTTCAAGAGTGAAAGACTAAGCTGTTTCAGTGCCTTTTTTGGTCATGACAAGAATGGATATTTAGAATGTCCTTTGCTGTGTGGCTGCACTCTATGGTGCCCAAAGCAGTTTTGTTGAGTTAAGTTAGTCCTCAACAAACCAAACGATATTTATGTACAATAAATTATTTATTTATTTGATATCCTTTCTATTTGATGCTGATTAACTTATTTTGTGTTCTTCTGTACAATATGTAAATAAAGAACAACTTCACACTTCAATTGTTATCCTATTGTAAATGGGGGGATAAAGATTGACAATACACCAGGTTATTACAAAATGTTTAATAAATGTTTACTACAAAAATATGTACAGGAAAAACAACTAAACAAGCGTCACATTTTGTCCCTACGTTGCCACGACAACCTCCTCCTCCTCCTTCACTTCTTCGGGCTCCGCCCCCCACACCTGCACACGGCCCTCCATGGCCGTGAGGAGGCGGGTCTCTGAGGGATGGAAGGACAGCGATTGGACGACAGCCTTCCCGACAGGAAGTTTCAGTGTCAGGGAACCCTGAGAGAAAGAAGCAGGCGATAGAACGCAAAAACTTCAAACCACTCCAGTTTCACAACCTTTTCACACACGTCACCGCCGGTAACCAATTAAGCAACCCAATCAGCCAGCCAATCAGGCTGGGACGGCTCACCTCCACCAGGTCCCAGCAGTAGACGTGTCCGTCCTCAGAACAGCTGAGAACGTGAGTGTCCTTACTGGAGAGACAGCAGTCCAACTTGTAGCCCTTCATCTTGTGGCCTGAGTACCTGGAGCACAAAAAACACTCGTCAACAACAACAACGACAACAAATGCAATATGATTATTATTCACTTCCAAACTCAGCTCAACATGGCCAAACACCAAGAGCACTAAGGTGAGACTAGAGCTGGGTAAAGCAGGGAAGATTGAATATTGAGCGTAACCCTGTTAAGTTAAAGTGACCCTGCCTGTTTAATTGACACAACCCAACGTGAGCCTTTCCCTTTCATCGACATGACCTTCTGCAGAACCGTTAAGGTCTTTGTGTATATCAATGTGCCTGTGTGTGTGTGTGTGTATGTGTGTGTGTGTGTGTGTTCAGTACTCACTCTCCAAGCATCTCCCCAGTGCTCTTGTCCAGCAGTCGTACGGTGGAGTCCAAACTGGAGGTCAGGGTGCACTGGCCGTCCTGGCTGAAACACACACACGTGATGGGGCCTGAAACACACACATACACATACACACACACACACACATACACACACACACACATACACACGCACACACACATACACACACATACACACACACACATCAATATAGAAGCATCATCTACTCAAATCCATAGGTACTCATGCCTATCAATATTTATCTGTCTTGATATTTAAAAAAAAAAAACATTGTTTTACAAGTCAGGAGTTACTGCATCCAATGTCAAACAGGAGTCTGATATTGGTACCAAGAGGAACAGTGTAAGGGAGGAAGGTACTGACTGTTGATGAAGTCCACATGCAGCTGTCCCATTCTCAGGTCATAGCGCCTCAGTCTACCATCCACAGACCTGGGGGAGAACACAGATTTACATGAGTGTATTCAGAATACATGCTCTAATGCCATACTTTTACCATTGTTTTTGATATACGTTTACCTACTTCACCTACATGCACCTCATTGTCTAACTCGAGATAAAAATGTCTGCTAAATGTCTGAATGGGACATTACTACCCACGTTAAGGTACCAGTCTGGTTCTGTGTTCCTGACTGAGTAAAGACAAGAGTTTCCGATGTGGCATTCCAGGGCTCTAAAGCTGCAGAGCTGTGTTCTGGTGCAGTGTTCTAGAACCGTGTTCTGGTGCAGTGTTCTAGAACCTTGTCCTAACGGCGTGTTCTAGAACCGTGTTCTGGTGCAGTGTTCTGGAACCGTGTTCCAACGCTGTGTTCTAGAACCGTGTTCTGGTGCAGTGTTCTAGAACCGTGTTCCAATGCCGTGTTCTAGAACTGTGTTCTGGTGCCGTGTTCTAGAACCGTGTTCTGGTGCAGTGTTCTAGAACCGTGTGGTGGTCGCCCTACTGACCCGGTGAGCAGCTCGTGCTCTGCCACCTTCAGGTTGCTGATGCCGTCCCTGGCCTCGTCCAGAATCTGAATCGGCTCAAACCTCCTGGACCGGGTGTCCCAGCAGCGCACCGTGCCATCGATGGAGCCTACAGACACACACACATCTTGTTACCTAGTCTAGGTAGTACTTTCTCCTTTGTCAAACTAGTTGGGAAAGGTGGACACTCACCAGATAGGATAACAGTGGCTTCTTCATTGAACTGCACACAGTTTACTTTCTGCAAAACAGAGACGACACGTTCAAACACTCGTTACAAACATCAAACTCTTTTTTTTCTTTTCTCTCCTCCTCGTTCTCTTCCTTTGTGTCCCGCCCCGTGATTGGCTGTTGTCTCTCACCCCTGCGTGACCGCGGAGCTTGCGTGTGACCTGTCCTGTCGCCACGTCCCACAGGATCACCGTCTTGTCCGAACTGCAGGAGCACAGCAGGCTGTTGTCGTAGGAACTGAGGAACCGACAAAAAACAACATGAATAATCAAAGGAGTAAACAGTCACGATCAATAATATATTGGTAGAATAAGCACTTCTAAACCTTGAATTTCAATTGTACTTTCTACATTCACTACATGTTGCTTTGGATAAAAAACATCTGTAAAAATAATTAAATGTAATGTAACATTTACAAAAAAATACAGTACCCATCAGCATCTAAGACCTCGTATCCATGGCCACTGTAGGTCTTCAACAAAGTTCCCCTGCTGACACTCCACAGCTTGAGAGACTTGTCACTGCCACAGGACAGCAGGTAGTTCCCATCCGCTGTGAGACGGTGGGATGGACAGAGAGAGAGAGAGAAAGATAGAGACGATGGAATAAAGAGAGAGGTGGGGGGGGGGGGGGGCAGAAGAGAGGGCCCAGTGAGAAAGTTAGAGAATCTATAAATTTATCTGTTTGCCAAGTCGCTTCTGAGGATGTTCAAGAAACCCACAAAAAATGGAAAAACATGCTGCTACCAGTCTCTCTTTGTTTCATTCTCTCCCTCCACCCCCCTTTCTCTGTCACTCTCACCGTTAAAGCGAACAGCTCTGATAGCGCCTTGGTTGCAGTCTATGGTTCTGAGAAGGTGTTGGGGGAGCTGAGGGATCTGGGGTTTAGGCTGGGGGAACGCCATCGCAAGTCCTGGCTCTGAATAAATAAAAATGAAGAAGACCACATTTCAGATTCACTTTTGTATGTGGTCTGTGTGCACACGTTTATTTCCAATTCTACGTGTTGGTCCTGCTAGAACATCACTTAACGTTAGCTTCAGTTTGAGAACCATACATAATCTTATGAAACATTAGAATAACTTACTATCAATACTCTCAGAATACTTTATTTTGATCTTCGACACAACATAATTGGTCAAAGTTGTTAGGAAAATCTATTGTAAGAAATGTTCACTTCGTTCCGTCTTTTTTGTGTGTGTGTATTTCCGCTAGCAGGACACGCAATGCATGATGGGCTGTCAATATACTTCCAAAGTAAAAGTTCTAAGGTATTTTACTTTGCTTACACGCATAAATATGCTTACAAGAAATGGACCTTATATTTGAGCTTTTATTTTGAAGCAGATCTCGAACGCAATTGAGTCCATTCACAAAACTCCGACTAGCCGATCAGCTGTCAAATTCCACTCCCAGTTTTGGCACTGAATTAATCATCTTTAAACGAATACAAGAAACCATCCATCCTTAATATGTTATCTAACAACATGGCAGATCCGAAAAGACAAAACAAGATATTAAGGTTGGCATTGTGTGACAGAAGCTCTTTTTAAATCGTATCAAACGATAGCAAGCTAGCTCTAGCTAGCTATCCAGGAAGCTGCCTGGCTAAGAACAAATCAGAGTGCCTAATGCGATTAAAGACTTGCTAACTAGTTAGCAAGTTTAGACAATTAGTTATCTCATGATTATCGATTACCAAAGCTGAACGGACAGGTTTTATTGCGTAGAGGCACAATGAACTATCTAGTTGTTTGTTTCTGTCATTCAGCTAGGACACGTAGTCTATACTTGGACTATTCTAGCAGTCGCTAGCATTAGCCAGCTAGTAGATAGCTAATCTATAATGTGTTGTCGTTAAAGGTACAAGCCCCCTAGCACAGAGGCTAACCCCACCCTGGAGGACCCGACGCCGGACTACATGAATTTGTTGGGGATGATCTTCAGCATGTGCGGCCTGATGCTCAAGGTGACACAGCACCTCCCTCGTCACGCGATCACTCTTGTGTGTCCTCGCACCCCTCCCCCGCCATCAGCCAGCGCGAGTGTGTGTGTATGCGAGACAAAATACATAACCTCCCTAGCGTGCGTTAAAATATTCACCCTCCTTTGAGTGTGTGCGTGTGTGTCGGCTCTAAAGAGGTGTTGCCCCAAAGGGCCTACCCATCCCACTGATCCATTTACCAGATTAAAGGTAAACTCACCTTTTTAGATGTATGTGCCTGAAGGACAGTCCCATTCAGCATGTCACCACAAGGGCACACCAGACCACATGGGAATGTGGTACCCAACCCCGGGGGGGGGGGGGGGATGCTTGTATTGATTACACTGTGTCTGGTTTGTCTTGTCAGCATTCTCTTTGTCTGTGTGTGTGTGTGTGTGTTGTTGACTGGGGTGTGTCCAGTAGCAGTGTTCATAACGTCTGACTTGTGTTGTTGTTTTACAGCTGAAGTGGTGTGCGTGGATTGCGGTGTACTGTTCCTTTATCAGTTTCGCAAACTCCCGCAGCTCAGAAGACACCAAGCAGATGATGAGCAGCTTCATGTGAGTACCACACACACACACACACACACAGAGTGTAGGCCACGTGTCCCAAATGCTTATTATTTGTGTACATTTGGTATGTGCACTTAAAAAAATTAGATCTGTGTGCGTGAGAGAGCCTCTCCTCAGTCCAGCTTTGCAGACATCAGCAGCATTCTAGATCTTACAGGGCTGTAAATGTGTTCAGAAGATCTAGAATGTTCAGAAGGTCTAGAACCTGGCGTGCCACACCTTTCACTCGTAACACAAGATAAGCCTCTGCGTTAATGCCCAAAAGCTTTTAACTATGACCTCTAGACTTGCTACATTTCCTCATAAAAATTAACTACAGTTGGGCTTCTATCCAGAGAAGTAGGGGTCACGACCTTCAAGCAGTTTTGCAGAGGGGGGGGGCGGGGGGGGGGTGTCCTGAAGCCAAAGACAGACTAGATGCACTAATTGGTTGGCTAACACAGAACTGTCTTGGTCAGCAAATGCTGCTGTTTGAGGGGAGGGGAGTGGATGTGTACTTCCTCATGCTCCAAGGGTAGCATAGGGTTCTAGACTGTTAGTCTTCTAGACTGTTCTTAGGGTTCTAGACTGTTCTTAGGGTTCTAGACTGTTCCACCACAACGTTCCCTGGCAGAGAACTGGATACCAATGCCTCTCCTCCTTTCCCTCTCACGCCATCCTCCGACCAGGCTGTCCATCTCAGCCGTTGTGATGTCATACCTCCAGAACCCTCAGCCCATGTCGCCGCCTTGGTGACCAAGCGTCCAATTGCATGGGGAAGGGCGGTGCCAGACTGCGAGTGGGAGACTGACAGCTGATTCGCCCACTAGCCATCTGGGAAATGAAAAAAAGAGAGATATGGACACTCAAAACAAGCGTGGAGCCTGTGGAGCACCCCAACAGCCCTCATCATCTTCATCATCATTTTCTTCTTGCTACTTCAGATGCAAAGCAGTTTTTCACCGTTTTCCACTTACCCATTTACAAGTTCATTTGTTCGAAAATAAAAGTGTCGTTTTTTTTAAAGGGTGATCGGAGGTCTGTGTGCCATCGCATCTTTGATGTCTGTCTTACTGACTCAGCCAACCTGCCTTCTAAAAGTTCAATTTCCTAAAAACACTATTCCGTCAAACTCTCTCCTCCGTTTTATCTCTGTCTAATCACCATCTTTGTGTGTCACAGTCTGACTGGGCGTCTGTGTGTATATGAGAGTGGTTAAGTGTGTGCGTGTGTCAGTAATTGAAAAGCGTGTGTGTCTGCTGACGGCAGAGAGTAGAGAGTCAGCCGGATGTGAAGCTGATTTAGTGGGCTTATAACTTACGTACGTCCAGCCCTGGAGCGGTTCAGAGCGAGCCGAATGAGCACTTCCGAACACGGGAACTCTGCCAGAAAGAACCGTTTCAGCAAACTCGACCAGATTTTCCATGATTTTGCACTGGCTTTCCTGGGGATAAAAACGCCGAATGGCCCGTTTCTGCGAGGCCTTCGACTCCCGTTTTTTCCCCAGGTTGTCCACTGTAATGGATTTTTTACTCCGTGTACTGTATATATATATATATATATATATATATATATATATATATATATATATATATATATATATATATATATATATATATATTGTTGTTATGAATCGTATCGTTGGACGTTATTAAACTTGCTGATATAAGCAGTTATCGCATGTGTAGATCATTAGGCTGTGTAATTTTAATATTAAAACACCGTCACAGTTTGCTGGGTGTAAATTGTATGTCCAGAAAAGGAGAGGCAAGTTTAATTAAATCTAATCTTTATAACGGCTTAGCTGCGTCTGACTAATTATGATCAGGCAATTTAATTTAAGAAGCTTTGTTTTGTTTTTGGTTCCATGCTTGTAATTGCCACGAGCGAACATTAGAGGGCGCGATGGTTTCACAAACAAACGAGTAAGAGCTGTCAGAAAATGAACTGGCACAGTTCACCCGCTCAGCATCATTCGCTATATTGATTAAAAGTACAAAAACACCGCAGACGATCACTCTCGGGGTCTCGGCTGGCTCCTTCCAGCGAATCAAAGCAGTTTAGAAGATCAAAGTGAACAACCCGTTTGCTTTCAGAAAACCCATAAATTCTGTCTTTCATTGTAGCAATACCTCCATCTTTTTTTACCCTCAAGTATTTCAGGTATCTTTCTCTCACAGATCAAGCTATTTCTCTTCCCCAATACCGCTCTGTATCTCCTTATCCCGTGGAGAGTGGAGGAGAGGGAGAAACGTAAGCTATGAGTCACGCTCTTGAGGGAAAAAAGTGAAATGTGAAAATCCTGTGTGTTCCTTGGTCAGTGATCCTCACTGTTTTAACATTCAGCCTGTGAACACATGAGATGGTGTGTTGTGTGTCTGAACCCAGCAGACTGTGTGGGCTCAAACCAGCGGTGGGGTGTTCAGGACAGATGCTGCTGAACAACAGGGAATACGGATCAAAGTGCACCGATGAGTCTAGGCAAGCTGTGTGCGTGCGTGCGTGCGTGCGTGTGTGTGTGTTTATATCTGTTTCTGTGCATTCGTAGGAGAGTGTGTGGGTGTTTGGCTCTTTTAGATTAGTTTATTTAGGCTGTGTGTGTCTGTGTGTGCGACTGTGTGTGCCTCTCTGTGACTGAGTGTGTCTTTGTGTGTAGTGGACTGCTTGTGTATGTGTCTGTGTGTCAGTCTGTGTGTGTATGTCAGTCTGTCTCTTTGTCCGTGTGTTTGTGTGTCTATGTGTGTGTGTGTGTGTGTGTGTGTCTGTCTATGTGTGTATCTGCGTGTGTCTATACCTAATTTCCAGAGTGGAGGCTAAGCCCCCTGCTGGCAGTGAGTGGCAGTGTGGAGGGTGACAAGACGCTGAGTCAGACTTCCAGCATCATCAGCCTGTCCCCAATCACTCACCCTGGTTCTCCTGACACACACATACAGCCCACATTGGATGCACACAGGCAAACATGCAATACATGTGATTACACTTAGGCATGCATATATATATATATATATATATATATATATATATATATATATATATATATATATATATATATATATATATATATATATATATATATATTATTGTTTTATTAATCAGAGCCCCCGGAACAGTCTTCAGGGTTACTCATATACATCACAGCCTGTTAGACAAACATTACAAGGTTTCGGGCTGGACGTTGATCAAGAATCACAATAGTCCACAGAGATGGTGTATACTGCACTACTATGCTACTGGGGAGCTTATACTGAACACAATTACCCATAAGCATGACACATATTTAAAGTAGACCAAGCATACTGCAAAGGGATGATGTGGGGGACTTAAATCTATCTGAGTGCGTGGGTGTGTGTACCCCTCGCTCTCTCTCGCTCTCTCTCGCTCTCTCTCGCTCTCTCTCTCTCTCTCTCTCTCTCTCTCTCTCTCTCTCGTACACACACACACAAACACACACACACAAACACACACAGTCTATTCTACTCCACGCGCGCACCTCCCAAATGCAACCTGTTCCTTTTGCAAATGAGCTCATGCCAGCACGGGCACGCAAAGCGGCAATGGAGAGAGAAAGAGCACGTCGTGGAACCAATGGATAGGTTAGGGTTTGCTCTGACTACAGAGGCATCACGCACATCGCACTTACCACTACAAACACACACACACTCACACACACTGAAGTGCTGGCTACGTCCGCTAGTCTCAGTAGAAGGACTGCCGCGCGACAGAACAAGCAGTCTGGCACTGTGGCACGCACCAGAACGACAAAATAATTCGAGGACGTGAAAGAATTGATAGCCAACATTGGTGCAGAGGACCTTCGAGGAGAACAGAATATGCCTTAATATTTTTGTTGTTGAAATCTGAGCGTTCGTCGTTTGAAACCAATAACATCGTCAATTCTATGTTTGATCCAAGTCAGTTAATGGCAGGTTACGGGATGTGCTGGATTTGAAGATGGAGTTGTTCTCTCCGGTAGCGGATACGGTGCTCTTCGTTCCATCTGGTTTCCCTCAGAGTCCCGCCGACAGTTGTTACACCGCGGCACGAGCCGCGTCTATCTCTCAGGTGTGCTCCACTAGACATCTCTCGACTGGGTCGGGTCAGGACCCAGCGGAAACTGTTCTTATTCCCCGTACTACTTCGACGACAACCACCAACTGTCAGGTAAAATCGATTTCGGAAATTATGCGATATCAAACACTTCGAGGGCCACCAATTTGTGTAAACCATTCTGCTATTTGTCGATACCATTTTAAAGGATGGACCACACTTTCGCGTTAAATAGGTCTACCAATTAACGTGTGACAGACTAGGTTTGCCTAGACACTAGGAAACAATGAGGTAGATAGTTCCCATTGTAGGAAGTGGTTGCCTATGTAAAGTTTCTGATACCCCAAATTAACACTTTACACTGTGATTGATAACATTGTTTTCACGACATGGTCATATTGTAGCGAACTCAAATGAGTTAGGTTCGTTGGGCTTAAGCAGCACGAGTGCACAGCTCATTCTGAATCCTCGAAAAGTGGGCATTGTTGAGAGAGAGAGACATAGAGAGAGAGAGAGACATAGAGAGAGAGAGAGAGAGAGAGAGAGAGAGAGAGAGAGAGAGAGAGAGAGAGAGAGAGAGAGAGAGAGAGAGAGAGAAGAAGATAGATGGGGGCGAGGGAAAGAGAGGTAGTGCAGTGAGGAACAGGCTTTTCACGCAGGTACGATGGGAGAACGTGATGAAAAAGGTGACAGCGAGAGGTTTTCTTCACCCCCGACCCTCTTCACGCCTGTAAATAGGCTCACAAACTATTAACAATACACCATATAATCACAGGAAACCGGCCAGCGTTTTCAACAACGCCTGAGTAGAAAACGATTTGTTGTTTTCACGATTCGCTTTTGTTAAGTTATAGCAATAAGCATTCCCGCGGCCCACTAGGGTCAAGACCAACCCAATCCAGCGGGCTCGTCTCCCCCGCCACCAGGGTGTAATTATTGTAAACAACATGAAGATTAGAGAAAGGTGTCTGCTATTGTATGAAAGGGGTATGTAAAAAAAAAAAAAAAAAAAAACGTTTGTGAGTCATCCTGCCACGAAGAGTGTGTGTGTGTGTGTGTGTGTTAATATAAACATTGGATCTGTAGATGCTTGTTTTCTTTCAGAAAGCAACACTGCAGGATTGGAATAGGTCAGCCAGGTGTCTGTTTGCCACCTATGTGAGAGGAAGCTGGTGTAAGTGAGGGAGCAGAAGAAATTGACCTGTACATGGGAGAGAAGGAGAGTGTGTGCACGTGTGTGTGTGTGTGTGTATCTTTCCTGTGTGGGTGTGAGTGTCTGTGTTTCCACAATCTCACACCTGCAGTCCCTCTCGTACAGAGTCCCTCTCTCTTTTCTCTACTGGACCTCCCTCCATTATCTCCCTCTATCTCTCTGTCTCCTCTTTTCTCCTTCTTTCTCTCCCTCCAACCATCTAATGTCCTCCTCTTCTCTCCCACCATGCATATCTCCCTCCATCTCTCTCTCTCTCCCCTTCTCTCCTCTGTCCTTGACATCTCTTTCATCCATCTATATCTCCTACCCCCATACCTCTCCCCCACCATCCATATCTCCCTCCCTCCCTCCCTCCCTCCCTCCCTCCCTCCCTCCCTCCCTCCCTCCCTCCCTCCCTCCCTCCCTCCCTCCCTCCCTCCCTCCCTCCCTCCCTCCCTCCCTCCCTCCCTCCCTCCCTCCCTCCCTCTCTCTCTCTCCCTCCCTCCCTCCCTCCCTCCATCTCTCCCCCTCTCCACTTCTCTCTCCTCCCCATGTCCTTCAACCATCCATATCTCCCTCCTTCTCTCCCCCACCATCCATATCTCCCTCCTTCTCTCCCCCACCATCCATATCTCCCTCCTTCTCTCCTCCACCATCCATATCTCCCTCCTTCTCTCCTCCACCATCCATATCTCCCTCCTTCTCTCCCCCACCATCCATATCTCCCTCCTTCTCTCCTCCACCATCCATATCTCCTTCCCTCCATCCGTCCACTCCTTCCTTCCTCTCAGTCTGTCAGTTCAGTTCAATTTAATTCAGCTTCAGCAGCAGCAGCAGCAGCAGAGGCAGTCAGGGTTGATCCCCTACAGGCTCAGATGAAGAACAGAAGCCCACCAGGCCCAAATCACTTCCCAAATAAAAACAACATCTCAAATCTAAGATAACAAGAACGAAATAATCGAAAATAGATGCCATTATGCCAATGTACTAAATCAACTCGTTTTGAGGAACAGGCTACTACTTTTCCTTGCAGCCCTGAGGGGATTTGTATAGTTCTGTATTTAGTCTTTAATTTTTCCGCTAAAGTCAGACCTCAGATCAGATTAGACTGCTCTTAATAGCAATGTGAAGCGTTTAGGAGATCATGAGACTATCTGACCTGGAATCAGTGCATAGTGGGCATAGAGATATAATATAGTATAAGATAATGTATAAGAGACATTAATGGGATGGACTACCAGTTTAAAACCCTGGAAACAGCCACTATGTTTTAAACTCAGAACAGCTCCGGACATGGATTAACTCCACTTTGTAACCACCCGCTGCGGTTAAAGGAACATTCTACCCAAAAGGGCCCTGGGTCCAGTGTGATCTGCAACAACTTGGTTAAAATGGGAAATGAAATTCTATAAATTGAATAAACGTTAAACAGTACACTTAGCACTTTAAAAAGGCCAACTAGCCCAAAGTGCTTAGATTTTCAGTCAATGTCCCAGTACTGCTGGCCACTGTGGCTGTCACAGAACCACAGAGCGAAGAAGAGCAATTGCTCTCTCCTCCTTCCCCAGAGTGAAGGCCGCTTCCACACACTCTCTGTGTACTCCCCCACGGAGGGGTAAGGATGGGGGAGTGCGAGAGGGAGGGAGGACAGGGGAGTAGAGGTGGATAGGAGAGCAGAGATGGGGGAGGACAAAGGAAGGGGGCGAGGGCTGAGATGAGGAAAAGGAAGAGTGGTGTTGGAGGAGGAGGGATGGGAGAGTGGAGGAGGAGGAGGAGGGGGAGGAGGAGGAGGAGGAGGAGGGATGGGAGAGTGGAGGAGGAGGAGGAGGGATGGGAGAGTGGAGGAGGAGGGATGGGAGAGTGGAGGAGGAGGAGGAGGGATGGGAGAGTGGAGGAGGAGGGATGGGAGAGTGGAGGAGGAGGAGGAGGGATGGGAGAGTGGAGGAGGAGGGATGGGAGAGTGGAGGAGGAGGGGGAGGGGGAGGAGGAGGAGCAGAGAGGGGAGGAGGAGGAGGAGGGATGGGAGAGTGGAGGAGGAGGGGGAGGAGCAGAGAGGGGAGGAGGAGGAGGAGGGATGGGAGAGTGGTGGAGGAGGAGGAGGGATGGGAGAGTGGAGGAGGAGGAGGAGGGATGGGAGAGTGGAGGAGGAGGAGGAGGGATGGGAGAGTGGAGGAGGAGGAGGAGGGATGGGAGAGTGGAGGAGGAGGAGGAGGGATGGGAGAGTGGAGGAGGAGGGGGAGGGGGAGGGGGAGGGGAGGAGGAGGAGCAGAGAGTGGAGGAGGAGGAGGAGGGATGGGAGAGTGGAGGAGGAGGGATGGGAGAGTGGAGGAGGAGGGGGAGGGGGAGGAGGAGGAGCAGAGAGGGGAGGAGGAGGAGGAGGGATGGGAGAGTGGAGGAGGAGGGGGAGGAGGAGGAGCAGAGAGGGGAGGAGGAGGAGGAGGGATGGGAGAGTGGAGGAGGAGGGGGAGGAGGAGGAGCAGAGAGGGGAGGAGGAGGAGGAGGGATGGGAGAGTGGAGGAGGAGGAGGAGGGATGGGAGAGTGGAGGAGGAGGAGGAGGGATGGGAGAGTGGAGGAGGAGGAGGAGGGATGGGAGAGTGGAGGAGGAGGAGGAGGGATGGGAGAGTGGAGGAGGAGGGGGAGGGGGAGGGGGAGGGGGAGGAGGAGGAGCAGAGAGTGGAGGAGGAGGAGGAGGGATGGGAGAGTGGAGGAGGAGGGATGGGAGAGTGGAGGAGGAGGGGGAGGGGGAGGAGGAGGAGCAGAGAGGGGAGGAGGAGGAGGAGGGATGGGAGAGTGGAGGAGGAGGGGGAGGAGGAGGAGCAGAGAGGGGAGGAGGAGGAGGAGGGATGGGAGAGTGGAGGAGGAGGGGGAGGAGGAGGAGCAGAGAGGGGAGGAGGAGGAGGAGGGATGGGAGAGTGGTGGAGGAGGGGGAGGAGGAGGGATGGGAGAGTGGTGGAGGAGGGGGAGGAGGAGGAGGGATGGGAGAGTGGTGGAGGAGGGGGAGGAGGAGGAGCAGAGAGGGGAGGAGGAGGGAGAGGGATGGGAGAGTGGTGGAGGAGGGGGAGGAGGAGGAGCAGAGAGGGGAGGAGGAGGAGGAGGGATGGGAGAGTGGTGGAGGAGGGGGAGGAGGAGGGATGGGAGAGTGGTGGAGGAGGAGGAGGAGGAGGAGGGATGGGAGAGTGGAGGAGGAGGGGGAGGAGGAGGAGCAGAAAGGGGAGGAGGAGGAGGAGGGATGGGAGAGTGGAGGAGGAGGGGGAGGAGGAGGAGCAGAGAGGGGAGGAGGAGGGATGGGAGAGTGGAGGAGGAGGGGGAGGAGGAGGAGCAGAGAGGGGAGGAGGAGGGGAGCGGAGGCGGAGGAGGAGGGATGGGAGAGTGGAGGAGGAGGGGAGCGGAGACGGGAGGGGGAGGAGGAGGGATGGGAGAGTGGAGTAGGAGCGGAGGGGGAGGAGGAGTGGAGCGGAGGGGGAGGAGGAGGGATGGGAGAGTGGAGGAGGAGGAGGAGGAGGACAAAGAGCAGGGAGAGTTGAGGAGGTGGAGGAGAGCAGGAAGGATGGTAGGGCAGAGGTGGAGAGAGGGAGAAGAGAGGGGAGGTGAGGAGAGAGAGGGGAGGCAGGACTGAGGAGTTGTATTATTCAGGACTGGCAGGGACTCTGCCCTCCAATGGCCCCGTTTTAGAGGAGGGACGACGATGATCTCACATGCCACTCCCAAGCCTGAGAGAGTTCCGATGCTGCTGTGTGTGTGTGGGTGTGTGTGGGTGTGTGTGTGTGTGTTTGTTTGTCGGCCTGTGCGTGGGGGTATGTGTGTGGGTGAGAGAGAGAATAGCGGAAGAAAAAGACGTGGGAAAAGGGAGAGAGAAGAAAGAGAGATAGGAGACGGAGAGAGCAGACAGAACGATGGGATTGGTGATGCCATCGTGTGTTTGATGGAGGGGTGGAGGGGCAGCAGATCCCTTATCTTCCTCCTTTCCCCTCTCTGTGTTCTCTGGAATGCAAAGGCCTTCTTTGGCAACAGCAGAGTGGAGGACAGAGAGGGAAGGAAGGAAAGAGAACGAAGAGAGAGAGAGGGAGAGAGAGAGAGAGAGAGAGAGAGAGAGAGAGAGAGAGAGAGAGAGGGAGAGAGAGAGAGAGAGAGAGAGGGAGAGAGAGAGAGACTGTGTCTGTGAAGGGATGACTGAAGGAGGATCAGAGATAATCAAAGCTGAGGACATGTTGGAGAAGGTCTGTGTGTGTGAAGGAGAGAGAGGTGGAGAGATGGGGAGATGTAGGTGGAGGAAAATAGGGAGGGATTGAGGTGTGCGAGAGGCAGGGAGGGAGGGAGGGGTAGAAAGGGGGAGAGAGGGATAGAGGTGTGTAGTGAAAGCAATGTATGAGAGATAAAGGTTCAGCAGCAAAATGAACCACACACAAGCACACACACACACTTGCTGGCTGTTAACTTCCAAACAAGCGCACAATTAGCTGGCACCACACCTTTTACACACACTAACTCTGTAGGTAACCCCACTCTATTTTCACACACTCAAATGGCTTCTCACCACGGTCCACTGGGCTTTGCTGATGTCGAGAATTTCCAAAAGACACACACTCACACAATCATTCACCTCACATAAATAACTTCACACTGCGCTCCACAATCAGTATTTCATGTTTACACGTTTTCCATTCTATGGATATTATTCCACAAACGACAGGCGACCGGTACAGGGTGTGTGTGTGTTTGCGTGCATATGTTTATGTGTGTGTTCTCACAGTATAATGGACCACAGCAGGTCGCCAACCCACAAGCTGATTACATTTGCTTCTCGACAGTACAGTGGCTAGCCTGGACCTTATTTTCCTATTTAATTAGGATTGCCCCAGGCAAATCTGTTTCTGGGGGAAAGTTGGTCACTTTCTCGTTAATTGGATGCAGATTTGCTCAGCCCAGTCGTTTAACATCGTCAAGAGATGTGTCCTGCTGGCTGGAGAGAGCCAGGCTAGGACCACCGCACTGTCTCCTCTTACAGACCCCTTAGCTCACAACCAAACAGGATTGTTTCATACGGCAACACATAAATAGAATAAATACAAATAAATACAAATAAATAAATAATAAATACATATAAACTTAAATAAATAAATAAAAATAAAACAACGGCAAAATATAATGATAATATAATATTAGTCGACAGAAAACCTTTTTCTTCGAACTCCCGCCCGCTCCCAAAATGATTTTATTATTGCCTATTTATCCTCTCTCTCTATTGACTCTCTTCCAATCTCAGGGCAACGAGACAAAACGGTCTGAAAGCAGTGTGGCCTCCAGCTAAATCAATGCCATGGTCAGAGATCCAGGCCCTTGGAGACTGGTGTTCAGACCGGCCAGGGGAGAGGGTGTAGGGTTACGACACTCTGACCCTGACCCTGACCTCCATACATCTCCAGACCGGGAGGTGATGAAGCTGTACGATCATCTACACCGGTGCTCCCACGTCACACTGTCTGCAGTCTGGGGTTTCATTCGAGAGAGAGAATGAGAGGGAGAGAGGGGGAGAGAGAGAGAGAGAGAGAGGGAGAGAGAGAGGGAGAGAGAGGGAGAGAGAGAGAGAGAGGGAGAAAGAGGGAGAGAGGGAGAGAAAGAATAAATGGACAAGAAAGAGTGGAAGGGAATGACAGTGGGAGGAAGAGAGGAAGTGGAAAAGAAAGAGAGAGACGTTTTCCTCCACTGTAGTGTTAACTCCAAGCCCCCAGAAAGAGTTCATGGTGGAAACGAGGGAGAGACAGTGGAGAAAAGAGAGAGGGAGAGAAAAGAAGAGAAGAAAACAGAGAGAGACAGAGAGACAGACCCCAGCCCCTGGGTCCAGCTTGTGTTTTTGACATTAGCCTCCTTGAATAAAGAAGATAGTCGTCCTAAATAAATGATGGGGTCATTTGTTTTTCAGAGAGGTGCTTGTGTGTCTTGAATACATAAGCACCTCTGTATGTGCCACGACATGCAGAGGCGGACTCAGACAGACTGAGTCAATAGCACCTCCGTAGCACACTGTACCTTCCACACCTCTCTCTTACGGTGGATCCACCACCACCTCCTCATCTCTCTCTCTCTGTATATAATCGCTCTCATCCTCTCTCTCTCTCTCTCTCTCTCTCTCTCTCTCTCTCTCTCTCTCTCTCTCTCTCTCTCTCTCTCTCTCTCTCTCTCTCTCTCTCTCTCTCTCTCTCTCTCTCTCTCTCTCTCTCTCTCTCTCTCTCCCTCAGTTTGTGTCTCACACACTGTCTGCCTCAGCACCAGACTATAATGCCATCCCAAAACATGCTCACCTAGCCCCCTCCCTCTCTCTCTCTCTCTCTCTCTCTCTCTCTCTCTCTCTCTCTCTCTCTCTCTCAAATCACCGCTCTCTTATCGTTCCCTCTCTCCCTCTGTTTAAATTAATGCAACCATAAATCAAAGAGTCAGGAAATACTGTGTGTGGACTCTCTCTCTACCTCTACCTCTACCTCTCTTTCTGCCTCTTCCTCTTTTTCACTCTCTCTATCTCTTTCACACACACACACACACGCACACACACACACACACACACACACACACACACACACACACACACACACACACAAACACACACACACACACACAGTAGAGTACAGTTCAGTAGCCCAGAGAGAGAGAGGGAGTCTCTTGCAGGACATCGAGGATAGATATATAGATATTCTCTAATGTACCCTCGGTCACAGAGGCCCTGACCACTAGACAGCATGGAACCAGGGAACGATTGTAAAGAAAGTGAGAAAGTGATGGATTTGCCCCCTCCGCATGTCCATCTGAACTCAGCTTCTTCTCAGGCCTTCATCAATCACTCACTTCCTCCTTTCTTCTTCTTCTCTTCCCTTCTTCTTCTTCTCTTCCCCCAGTCGGTTTCGCTGTGTCTCGTTCTCTTCGCTGTTGGATTGTGTTTTTTTTTTCTTCTGCGCCCTGGTGTTCCTGTCCTCTTTCCTGCTCTCTCTTTCTCTCTCCTCCTCCCCTCTTTTTCTGTCCCTCCTCCCTTCTCTCTCCCCCATCTCCCTCCTTCCCTCCTCCCTCTCTCTCTCCATCTCTCCTCCTCCCTCTCTCTCTCCATCCCTCCTCCTCCCTCTCTCTCTCCATCTCCCTCCTTCCCTCCTCCCTCTCTCTCTCCATCCCTCCTCCTCCCTCTCCGTCCATCTCAGTTACCCTCCAACTGCGAGTCCTCAGTGTCCTTGGTAATGCCCCAGCTTGGCCTCTCTTCCTACGCACGGTCCTGTGTGTGTGTGTGTGTGTGTGTCCGTGTGTCCGTGTGTGTAGGAGGAGGGGTGTGTAAGTGTGTGTGGTATGTGAATGTGTGTCTGTGCTTTTGTGTGTGTGTTCCTCAGTTTATTATCACCAGTCCTGTGATATCAGGCCCTGCGGCCCACCACACACACACACACACACACACACACTGCACTCCTTCCCTCAATAAGCTTCAAAACACCTTACTGTAGCAGTCTCAGTCTTTTTCTCTCTAGGTATGTGTGACTGCTCACTTTTGTGTGTGTATGTACGCTTTCTTAACTGTGTATGTTTGTGTATGTACGCGTTCTTGACTGTGTGTGTTTGTGTATGTACGCGTTCTTGACTGTGTGTGTCCACGCTATTACTTGTGTGTGCGCTCTTGTCTGTATGAATTAGTTTACTCTTTACACCAAGTCAGGGAGAAATAATGTGTTTCACTCTGTCAGCAGATAACTGGTGGGGTAAATGTTCTTACACACACACACACACACTCACACACACTCACACACACACTCACACACACACATTCACACACACACTGCTGCTTTCAATTTTGTGGAAAAAAGCTATGCTGGCTCCCGTTACCTCTTTAAGGGACTTTAATTAATCGTTTTTTGTCTCTTTCTCTCCATCCCTCCTTCTCCTTTTCTCCTCCCTTCCCCTCCCCTCTTTCATCCTCTGTCCTTTCTGTTCTTCCACCATCCCTCGTGTCCCTTCTTCTGCCTCCCTGGATGTCGTCTCAATGCCCTCTCTCCTTTTTTCTGTCTTTTTCTCCCTCCCTCCCTCCCTCCCTCCCTCCCTCCCTCCCTCCCTCCCTCCCTCCCTCCCTCCCTCCCTCCCTCCCTCCCTCCCTCCCTCCCTCCCTCCCTCCCTCCCTCCCTCCCTCCCTCCCTCCCCCACAGCTCCATGCTCTCCCCGCTCTACCCCGACAGCCACGCCCCCTCCCACATTGCCCCGCCCCCTCCGCTGTGGCCGAGCCCCGCCCCACCCTCCTCCTCCACCCAGAGCCGGCGCCCGCCGCGATACCACCCGCCCACCAGCGGGAGCAGCGTGTGCGCCAACCCCACTTACTACCACACCGTCTATGACGTCCGGGTGGAGCAGTACGGCGACGCGCCGTTCAGCCGCAGCTCGCGGTCCGGGCGTGGTTCGGGGGGGGCGCTGGCGCTGGTCACGCCCAAGGACCCGCTGGCGCCCCCGGTGAGGAGGCGAGGAGGGCTGGTGGACCACCGGGACGTCATCAAAGCCCACCAGTCTCACAAGCTGCAGAGCACGCCGCAAGCACGCCGCAAGGAGTGGGAGTAAGTAGGCCCGCGGGCCCAGCTGCCTGGAGA
>NC_140381.1:3775000-3837500 GCF_054491055.1 Hypomesus nipponensis | reverse complement strand
AGGCTGTTCTATACAAATACACACTGACGTACACGCGGGAATGCACACACACACACACACACAGATTTATGATAGAGAGTGACTGGAAGGAGCCGCAGGGAAGTGCTGCATACATTATGTACGGACAACACACACTGTATGGACTCCTAAACACACACACACACCATGAGGCTACAGAAAGTTGCTGTGCAGGAAGTGAGTAGCGAAGTGAAGCAGTTGGGTCCTTATTGATTATGGAATACATAAACACTGATTTATAGGGTTATCAGGGGGAAGGAGGGAGGGAGGTGAGAACGAGGGAATATATTGAGGGGGGACGGAGGGGGGAAGCAGGGGAGGAGGGGGTGAGGGCAACGGTGAGGAGGAAGGGAAAGAGAGAAGGAAATGTTGGGGTTATAGGGAGGGAGGAGAGAGGAAGGAGAGAGGAGAGAGGGAGGGAGGAGAGAGGAAGGAAGATGAGTTAGGAGGAGAGATGGAGGGAGAGATGAAGGACATGTAAAGGAGGGTAGAGAGAGGGAGGGAGGAGAGATGGAGGGCCCAGATTTAACCAGTCACTTTATCACTGCCTTGTTTGCCCCTGCCTCCTGGCCTACTTACACAGACCTGGGACACACACACACACACACTCACTCTGTCCAGGGTATCAGCGTAGATCCTTGGTCTAAAGAGTACATTCCTCCTCTTTCCTTCCTTCCTCACCATCTTTTCTGTGTCCACATTGTAAGGAGAGGACCTGGAGGTAGCCCCCAAATCACGCCTCTCCCAGTCATTCTGTCTCCTTTTCCCTATCTGTCTCTCTCCACGAGCCTCTTCCTTGGTTAACCTTGTATCTCTCCCTTTTTCCTTCTCTCTCCCTCCTTCCCTCTATCCCCCCTCCCCCCCTCTCTCTCTCTCTCTGGCACTCTCCTTTTCACCTTCCCTCTCCTATCTCTCAGTCTGGATCAGTCTGTTAGTTCAGCTGTGCGTCTCAAGTCCTGCTTTATTCATGCTGGACACAGCCCCACTCTGCCTCTTATCAATGTCCCCCCCCCTCCCCCTCCCTCTCCCTCTTCCTCTATCTCTCTCCCTCCCTCTCTCTCCGTCTCCAGCTCCCTCTTTCTCCCTCCCTCCCTCTCTCGCTCGTTCTCGCTCTCCTTCCCCATGTCCCCCTCCTTCTCCTTCTTGTTCTCCCTCTCACCCTCTCTCTCTCCCTTTCCTCCTCTCTATCTCTCTATCTCTCACCCACTTCTTGGCCTCTCGTACTCATTCCTTCCTTCCTCCCTCATCTCTCTCTCCCTTTGAGATAAAAAAGAACTATGGAAAGAGAGCGAGAGAGAGAGAGAGAGAGAGAGAGAGAGAGAGAGAGAGAGAGAGAGAGAGAGAGAGAGAGAGAGAGAGAGAGAGAGAGAGAGAGAGAGAGTGTTTTCCTCCTAATTGAATGGCAGTCTCAGTGATGAATCAGGGTATGAGATGTAGCTGTTAGAAAGTCACCACTCAGCACTGGCCCTAGAAGAGGAAGGGAGGAAGGAAGGGAGGGACACATCGAATGGCCTGCTCAACTTCCCAGCCTCTCCCTTCCCCTCCCTTCCTCTCATTTCACCCCCTTCCCCTCCTCATTCGTTTCCCCATCATATTATCTGCACCATGTTTTCTGTACAGCTGTAACTCTCGTCTTCTTTATTCTCTCTTCCACAGTTGCGTCTGTGTCTTGGGTTCTACTGTTTCTGTTAGTGTGCCATACTTGTGTGTGCATGTGCGTGTCTGTGTATGTGTGTGTGTGTGTGTGTGTGTGTGTGTGTGTGTGTGTGTGTGTGTGTGTGTGTGTGCTCTTCTGGAGTGCTGATGCTCTCTGCCAGAGTGCTTACTCCACACCAGAGTCAGACCCATTAGCTTAGACCAGCACGCTCCTCCCTCTCCTCCTCCTCTCCTCCCTCCATTATTCCTCGCTTTTTCTCTCTCCTCCCTTCTTTCCATCAATCAGCCAATCAATTAATACACATTGAGTTTCAGTGAGAACAGGCCAAACAGCCAGGAAAGAGCAATCTGCTAATTACTCTGGACTCTGGCCTGTCCTCTCTCTCTCTCTCTCTCTGTCTCTCTCTCTCTCTCTCTCTCTCTCTCTCTCTCTCTCTCTCTCTCTCTCTCTCTCTCTCTCTCTCTCTCTCTCTCTCTCTCTCTCTCTCTCTCTCTCTCTCTCTCTCTCTCACACACACACACACCTTGTCACACATACACTTTGCACACACACACACATCCACACATAAACTCATACACACCCATATATACACAGACACGCACACCACTCACCCTGCCCCCGACAGACACTTGTACACACACACACACGTGCTAGTGTCAGGTCACAGGAGCACTGGACCAACCAGATGGACTAGCGATGATGAATTCACTGCTTTTACTTCCTGAATCTACACACACACACACGTGTACACACATACATATACATACAAACATACATACACACACACACACATTTTCATTCACACTAAAATGTCACTAAAACAACTTACAGTAATACTCATTCAGTCATCGACCATCACTCTCTATCTCCCCTCTCTCTCTCTATCTCCCCTCTCTCTCTCTCTCTTTCTCTCTCTCTCTTTCTCTCTCTCTCTCTCTCTCTCTCTCTCTCTCTCTCTCTCTCTCTCTCTCTCTCTCTCTCTCTCTCTCTCTCTCTCAAAGTACACCCACACAGCCATAGTCACATGGTTTCCTGGCTGGGGGTTGAGCACAGGTATTTACTGTAATGATGTCATGGGGGACCTCTTGCCTGGGCTGGCGGCATCACGCAAGGTGACTTACATAACATCGCTGAACAAGGTGTGTGTGTGTGAGGAGGGCAGGGAGTCGGTGGGCGTGTGTGTTACAGAGAGAGAGATCCCCCTATGCAGGTGTGAAGCAGAGTTGGTATGGTGACTAAGCTGTCTGACCGGAGCTGTCCAGTGATGATGTCACACTTGCTTCAAGGTTCTACAGTGATGATGTCACTCTTGCTGCAAGGTTCTACAGTGATTATGTCACTCTTGCTGCAAGGTTCTACAGTGATGGTGTCACTCTTGCTGCAAGGTTCTACAGTGATGATGTCACTCTTGCTGCAAGGTTCTACAGTGATGATGTCACTCTTGCTGCAAGGTTCTACAGTGATGATTTCACTCTTGCTGCAAGGTTCTACAGTGATGGTGTCACTCTTGCTGCAAGGTTCTACAGTGATAATGTCACGCTTGCTGCAAGGTTCTACAGTGATAATGTCACGTTTGCTGCAAGGTTCTACAATGATGATGTCACTCTTGCTGCGAAGTTCTCATGACTGGAGTCTGTATCTGAGCCAGTTATATCCTGATGTCATTATTCTCATATACTTCCTTCTACCTTCCTGTCATAGCATATTGCCAACACGGCAGCCAGTGACTGAATCCTGGTCCATTTCTTTTATTATCCCCCTCACCACCTCCTCTCTTCTCTTCTCCAGTTATCCTTCCTCTCTCCTCCCTCCATCCACCTCTCTCCATCCTCCCCCTTTTCTTCTCCATCCATCCCTCCCTCCTTTCCTTCTCTCCTTTTCTTCTCTCCTCCTCCCTTCTCTTCTCGTCCCTCCCGCTCCCTCTCCCTCTCCCTCTCCCTCTCCCTCTCCCTCTCCTTCTCCTCCTCCTTCTCCTTCTCCTTCTCCTTCTCCTTCTCCTTCTCCCTCTCCCTCTCCCTCTCCCTCTCCCTCTCCCTCTCCCGCTCCCTCTCCCGCTCCCGCTCCCTCTCCTTTTCCCTCTCCTTCTCCTTCTCCCTCTCCCTTCCCTCACCCTCTCCCTCACCCTCTCCCTCTCCTCTCGTCCCTTCCTATCCTCTCCTCTGGTCCCTCCATCCCTCGTCCAGGCACTGAGAGGCAGCAGGAGAGTGGAGGATGTGGCCCCTGGTGGGATCTTCCACCATTTCTGCAGGCTTCCTTTGTTTCACTTCCTGTCTTTCCTCGCGGTCCTCCTTCAATCTCCCTGCTGTCGTTCCGTCAGTCCTCCATCCCCTCTTCACTTCTTTTCCTGTGACTGGCTGAATGTGAGAGAGAGGGGGAGCGAGGGAGGAAGTGTACAGGAGACAAGGGGGGGGGTTGAAGGGGGAGGTGCCAGACAGGGAGGACTTCCTGCGGGGTTGCCGTGAGAACAAACCCTGAATGACAATGCTGCAACAGCACAGCAGCCCGGCAGCACCACTCACAGCTGGAGGACTGCATGGACACACACACACACACACAAGCTGCACAATGAGGGTGCAAACGCACACACATGTAAACACATTATTAACACATACAGTCGAGAAGGTGCCTACACACAGACATGCCTGACATGCGGTCAGGGGATACAGGCTTCATATGTGCACACTGTGTCTCATCTGAGTCATGTTGGGACAGAGAGAGAGAGAGAGAGAGAGAGAGAGAGAGAGAGAGAGAGAGAGAGAGAGTGAGAGAGAGGGGGGGGGGATAAATCAACAAAAAGCAGAATGAGAGGTGGAGGGAAGAGGAATGTAATGTTGGCTGTCCTCTACATCGGTTCGATATTAGTAAAAAAGAAAAGAAAAAAGCACATAACACACAAACGCTGGAAATCGGTCGTTTCCCGGGCTGTTTAAAGCACAACCACTGTCACTGCCCCTTCCCGACACTCACACGGCACTCTCCTGCTTATGGGACCCACGTCAATCACCGGGAACGGGCTTTTAGTGTGTCGGTAACGCAGTTTTCGGCAGTTAGCCACTAATCTCCGGGAACCTGAACCGATTATGAGTTATCATGTCACTGAGTACACACACGCTATTTTCATTCTGTATTAGCGGTGTAAAGGCTTGGATTTTGATCACATTAACCCGAGTTTCTACTTAGATGAATCTCAAATAAAGGCCAGGACAGGACACGTTTCTTTATCTTAAAATGAATATCAGTGATTCATAACTGAATGGGACTGAACGCGTCGGTTTACATCAGGACAAAAACCGTTGCAACTGTACCCGTTCAGCACCACGGACAGCTCCCGCAGCGCTAGAACTTTTCTCAACCTCCTAGAAGTTGCCAACTATATAAAAAAAAATGTTTTCATCAAATAAAAAAACGTAAGTTCAGTTTAAGCTCAAGGATCTTTCACCAGCCTCAGTTGTCCCTCATCCTTGAGCCAGAATAAATGACAACTTTTTTTTTTAAATAGACTTCCGTCGACGGTTTTGGGTGGAGAAGGAGATAAGAGAGGAGGGTCAGGCGGTACGGGCTCTGTTGCTCTTTTCTCCCCGTCTCTCTTGGAAACGTGACAGCCTGAGCTGGGTTTATTTAGCGCGAGCAAACAGCTTGCGAACGGCGGCTCTGGGCACGCGCCTCCAAAGGCGCCTTAGATGCAGGTGCCAGGCCGACAGACGGAGATAAAGTTTGGCTTCATAGAAAGAACGAGAAACAGGGGAAAAAAGGACACTCTTCTGCCCCAAAAAACAACGTGTCCTCAACAGACTTAGGTAATATTCATGTGTAGGTCTCTAGGTGATTCTGAAGTAGGCCTGTTTGGTGTATCGCAGTAGCCCAGTCCAGACTTGCATATTGGCGAATCTTCAACTGAACCCACCACCCACGGTCACCACGTATCCTAGTTACCAGGTGGTCACTGGTAACGGTTAAGCAGGTGCATCACTAGAATGAACTAGATCTCACGTATGATAGATAGGTAGGTAGGTCGGTAAGTAGGTGGGTAAGAAGGTAAAAAAAAAGCCGTTACATTCTGTACAGGCAACTAGATTTAGTTCCACATTGAGAGGCAAGAAGCCTCTACATCCATGATTTTGAAATCAATACTTTGATAACACCTATAGGCCCGTTCATACCTTGTGTGTTTGCAAATGTGTGTGTGTGTGTGTGTGTGTGTGTGCGTCTGTGCGTGCGTGCTTGTATAAACAGCGAAATGTAATATTGGACTCGAGTTTTGTGCGTCTGACACTTGGCGTCCGTGAGAGGAAGCAGAGCCGTGAGGTTCCTCCGGGATTGGGAGTTGGAGAGAGCGAGCGGATAAGCGAGAGACTACCGGGAGGCGCGTCATGTGCTGCAAGGCTTGGCCACAGATTTGAGCGTGGCGCACCGGTAGCGTTAAATTGATCAGATGTTCTCGGTGGGCTCAACCCTCCAGCTGATCATCGCAAACTAGAGCGCGCTCTCATACTCTCGAGCAGCTCTCTCGCGTTCTCCCCTCCAGGGTTTCGGTTTCCAAGGCAGATCTCCAAGGCGATATAGCCTCCGGACGGATAGTGCTTTTGCGTCCCCCTTGGCGAGGGAAGAGAGATATCATTTTTAGTAAAAACGTCAAGCCAGAACGGACTTCGCTCGGACTGCGGGTCTCGGAATTTTTTTCCGGTTTTTGGCGGGGCTTCGGGGGGATGCTAGGCGGGGATGGTGTTTCGTGCCTTCTCGGCTGCGCCTTGCCTGGTGGCGGAGAACATGGGAGCTAGTACGAGAATCCACCCGTGCCGTCGTCCTCTACCCAGAATTGATGATGCTACTTTCAATGCTCGTTCTCTCCTCCTCCGGATTCTACTCGCCCATGATTCCTCACCGAACCTTGGAATATAGATGATTGCTCCTTAACATAACATTTTTTTTCTTTCCCCACTCTTCTTGTGTAAAAGGAGGGGGAAAAAGAATACTGGGAAAGACTACCTGTTTTTACATTGGGAGTATTTACCATCACCAAACGCGCGCTCACGCCCAAATCAGTGAGTGATCGACGCCTTTTGAGTAAGGGGGGGGGTAAATAAAACGGAAAAACCTGAAACTCAATCACTAAATATCAACAAATGTCACCGGGGTTGGGTTTTGGGAAGCCCTCTTGTCGGTGTTTGCGTGTTACCTCAGCGTGGGGCGACTAGAGGTGCGATATTGCTATACCATATCAAACATTGCGGATGGTACAGAAATAAATTAATTATTCAAGATTTTCACCCTTTTTCTATTTCTATTTTTATCTCGTGGAAAAAGAACAAGAAAACAGGAACGGCAGATCTTATAAAGAAGCGGTCTGCCAATGAAAACGGGACTATCAGAATTCTTATGAGGGGAATGACTGCAATATTGTATTGAAATGACGACCATACGTTGATATTAGAATCGCTTAAATGACGAAAAACTGTCCGTTTGTTTACCTGATGCAATGCACCTCATATGCGAGTACTTTACCCCCGCTGAAAACCAGGGCAGTGCTGATGACATAAGATCGTCCCGTTCGAACCAAATCACCATTTTCGAATAAATATTTGGGGAACCCACATCCACATAAAATAATCGATTTTCACGAACTGCTTAGCTTGCAGCACCCCAAAAAATCCAACCACCTATTACAACAAAACGACAGGCCACCTTTTGCGTTCCTCTCTCTCTCTCTCTCTCTCTCTCTCTCTCTCTCTCTCTCTCTCTCTCTCTCTCTCTCTCTCTCTCTCTCTCTCTCTCTCTCTCTCTCTCTCTCTCTCTCTCTCTCCCTCCCCCTCTCCCTCCTCTCCACCCACTCCCCCCCCCCCTACCCCACACACGCGCCAATGGAGGCATCTTCTCGTGCCGTGAAGATCTGAGAGAGACGGGGGGAAGACAAACGGGGAGAGACACACAGACACGGGCAGAGAGACCCGCCAGGAGCCCGTCCAGACCCCCCCCACCCCCACCCCCAGCACCTGTCCTTTACATGTGTTTAGCAGCGCGGCCGATGGGCTGTTATGTGGACTGAGCACGCTGAGAACCCACCCTGTGTGCTTCCTAACGACTGGCGTTTGGTGTCTGCAGAATGGCACGCTTCGGAGACGAGGTACCGAACAGGTACGGCGGAGGCGGCGGCGGAGGCGGCGGCGGAGGCGGCGGCGGAGGAGGAGGAGGTAGCGGAGGACCCGGCGGACAGGGGGGGCCCGGCCGCGGAGGCAGCAGGCAGGGGGGTCCTCCTGGGGGCCAGAGGGTGTACAAACAGTCGATGGCCCAGCGAGCGAGGACCATGGCCCTCTACAACCCCATCCCGGTCCGGCAAAGCTGTCTAACGGTCAACCGCTCCCTCTTCCTCTTCAGCGAAGACAACATCGTGAGAAAATTCGCCAAAAAGATCACCGAATGGCCATATCCTTTTTCACGTCCCGTCCCCCCTTCGACGTGTCGTGCCTGTTCCTCGACGAAAACCGTAGGTACTGTTTGCCTGACTGTGCTTGGTGTTGTGGAGCGTCTGGTGCCCGCCGGGTTGTGTTTTTGTGTTTGTCAGTTGAAGAAGCCGTGGTTGCCATGGTTCTTCTCAGGGCTGGCTTGGGTCTTCCGTTTTCTACGAGGGCACTTGCTGAACCCGAACCCACTCTGCTTTAGTAGTATCTGTTCTTCTGAACCTGCTACTGTAGCAGGATGGTGGTGATGGTGGTGATGGAGGTGATGAAGAGGGACACTTAGGCTTGGTTATGATTCCTGGAAGATGATGATGATGATGATGATGGATGAGGAAGTGAATGGTGACGATTAAGATGTGGATGGTGATTTTGATGTTTATTTCGCGGAGGATTTTGACTGCCAGATCACGTGTTGACGGAGCTGATTGTGATGATGTGTGTTGTTGTTGATGATCCCGTGTGTTCAACAACATCCTGGTACTACCTGGAAAGACACAAACATACACACGCCTTCGAATTTCTGTTTTGATCATGTTTAAGTGTTTAAGGAGTGGCCAATATACGTGTGTGTGCATGCGTGGTTAGCCAGTGATGTGTGTGAGTGTGTGTGCGTGTGTGTGTGTGTGTGTGTGGTGTTGCTGATGTCAGCACACGAGGGTTTAAGCACCATGCAATGAGACAGAAGAAGAGAAGCACAGATAGAGGGCAGGAAATGACTGCTGGAGTAATTATAAAACGCTGTGTGTGTGTGTGTGTGTGTGTATGTGAAGGGATACAAACTGCCTATTCATTGAAAACACTTTGTAGTCCAATAACTCTACACACAACTATGATGAACTACAACTGTCATGGGCAGATAACTCAGAGAGCAGAGGTTGTCATGGAGATCTGCTGTCTTGCCTCTCCTAGATGGCTAGTTCATGGAGTATACTGGCTAGTTAGTATCTCTAATATATATATATATATATATATATACATATGTAACCAAGGAGACCAGAACAGACCATACTGTAGTAGAACTGAATGGAACAGAATAGAGTATAACAGAATAGAACAGGCGGGAACAGAGTAACGTCAGAAATGTTAGATACTAGAACAGAACAGACCACACTCGGAAAAAAAAGGAACGTTGTGGAACATTATGGAACGTAGTAGAACAAAACAGATTATAATCCAAAGTGTTTCCATGGTGTCAGCGCCTAGACAGGATGTGATGTCACACCTGGATAACCACGGGGTCTAGGGGGTCGGGACAGTTCCAGGCTGCCAAGGGCAGTCATTCTCAAAGGGCACATTGCTCCCTGCCTGCTGCACCCCCAAGGGTGGGAGTGTGTGTGTGTGTGTGTGTGTGTGTGTGTGTATATACACACTCTCTGCCAAGACTAATCACAGTAATGTTTTAAATGCCATCGACCCTTGCCATTTAAAGGCATACAGTACTAGCCTAGAACAGCGTGTACATACACACACACACACACACACACAGATATGGAGGACTGACAGATATAACACTGATTGTTAACTGCAATAGCTGTCTGATAAAATAGTCAGGATGCTGGATTCATAATATCATTTGTATCCAGGGATGTTGATAGTTGTTTGTGTGGACTGAAATACAGCATCAAGGTGATTAAGTAGGTTTTCTAATGTCCAGGGTGGTGCAACTGGTGGGTACCTAGCAGTTTTGACGGCCCAAGAAAGACCTTCGCCATATTACCCACCTCTTCCTTACTTCCTTCCTTCCTTCATTCCTTCCTCCATCCCTAATAATCGATTCAGTCTCTTCTTTTTTTCCTCCATCCCTCTTTCCATTTCTCCCTCCCTCTCCCTCTCTCTCTCCCTCTCTCTCTCTCTCTCTCTCTCTCTCTCTCTCTCTCTCTCTCTCTCTCTCTCTCTCTCTCTCTCTCTCTGTCTCTCTGTCTCTCTGAGTTCAGTTCAGTTCAAAGGGCTTTATTGGAATGAAAAAAAAACAACGGTAGAATTACAAAAATATTCATCAGTGTAAATCGTGGCCTTATATATACTTATATTTCATACACTTACATACAGAGAGTCACACACAGCAGTTTAACATATACAACTTGTGTACAACTTGTATCCATGTTATTATTATTCAATACTCTTTCTCTCCCTCTTTTCCTCCCACTCTTCCTCCCTCCCTCTACCTATCCTCTCCCTCCCTTCTTTCCTCTTTCCCTTCCTCCCTCCCTTTCCCTCCTTTTCCTCTCCCTCCCCTCCCTTTCTTCCTCCTGTGTGGCCATCTGTTCTTGCTCCTGGTGGTCGGTGTGGTTTTCACACATTCAGCCTGGGCTCTGGACACTGCCTGTGATCATGAAAGAGAGAGAGAGGAGAGGAGGTGCGGGGAGAGAGTGATGGAGAGAGAGGGACAGGGAGGGAGGGAGGGAGGGGTACAGATAAATTGTCATTTTCACTGCTACAGGAAATGCTACTCTGTGTGTGTGTGTGTGTGTGTGTGAGAGGAGGCCATGATGATATCTGTGGCTTGCCCGAACCTTGTGTTTAAACTTCTGTATAAAGAGGGTGTTGTGTAACACGTGTCATCTCTGTGGGCTTCTGGGAACTGTAGTAAATGGTAATCGATTCAGTCTCTTCTTTTTTTCTTCTCTCTCTCTCTCTCTCTCTCTCTCTCTCTCTCTCTCTCTCTCTCTCTCTCTTTCTCTCACTCATTTTTGTGCTCTATTGAGTTCTCTCTTTATTTTTCTCTCTTACCTTAACCCCAACCCACACACAAACACGTACACACACACAGAGACACACACACACACACACAGGGGCCCATCGAGCTCAGCTGGTGGCTGAGCCTGCTCTGTCTGGTGTGGAGCAGATCAGATCAGTCACGGCTCGCAAGAGATTCTGGTGGCTGTGTGTGTTTGTGTCTGTGTGTGTATGTGTATGTGTGTGTTATGTGTGTGGGTGTATGTGTGTGTATGTATGTGTGTGTGTGTGTGGTAGTGTGCGGCAGGTGATACTGTAACACCTGTTCAGCAGGATCACTTACCTCAGGGGGCCAGGGTACACACACAATCTCTCTCTCACACACACACACACGCTCATACACAACACACACACACTGACTCCGCGCGGTCCAGTGCTTGGCATCTTCACAAAATTTCACCATTTGGGACGTTCACGGTCCAGTGTGCAATCACACACACACTGTCTCACACGCAATGGAGCACCCTCTATCCCTCTGTCCCTAACCCTCTCTCTCTTTCTCTCTGTGTCCCTCTCTCTCCCTCTCTTTCGCCCTCTTTCGCTGCCCCCCCATCTCTCTCTCTCTCTCTCTCTCTCTCTCTCTCTCTCTCTCTCTCTCTCTCTCTCTCTCTCTCTCTCTCTCTCTCTCTCTCTCTCTCTCTCTCTCTCTCTCTCTCTCTCTCTCTCTCTCTCTCTCTCTCTCTCTCTCTCTCTCTCTCTCTCTCTCTCTCTCTCTCTCTCTCTCTCTCTCTCTCTCTCTCTCTCTCTCTGTCTCTCTCTCTCTCTCTCTCTCTCTCTCTCTCTCTCTCTCTCTCTCTCTCTCTCTCTCTCTCTCTCTCTCTCTCTGTCTCTTTCCCTCTCTCTCTCTCTCTCTCTCTCTCTCTCTCTCTCTCTCTCTCTCTCTCTCTCTCTCTGTCTCTTTCCCTCTCTCTCTCTCTCTCTCTCTCTCTCTCTCTCTCTCTCTCTGTCTTTTTCTGTTTCTCTTCCTCCCTCTTTCTTTCTTTTTTTCTTTCCTTAATTCTGTGAAAGCACACCCTAAAATAAATCTTCTTTTCATAGAGGTGAAGGGGATAGAGGGTTGCTGGAGAAGAGGAAGAGAGAACCTAATGGAAGATGTGGAGGGGTGGAAGAATGAAGCGATGATATTAGAGATATGAGATTGATGATAGCCGGATGCTGAATCCTTGTTGGAGATATTGGAGATTCATTAGAGATTGTTCATTATAATAGCAGGGTGATGGGTCAGTCTGAGATATAGGGCAATATAATCTCATTAGAGATGTGGGATAGTATAATCTCATTAGAGATGAGGTAGATTGTGATCTCATTTAAAGTTTAGGAATTGTGATATTGGGATTATGGCTTCTTCTTAGAGATGTAGAGTATAATTATGTCATTAGAGATGAGTAATTATGATATCAGAATTATGGGTCCTTAGAGATGTAAGATATTGTAAACTCATTAGAGATCTAAGAATATGTGATTTAATTAGAAATGTACTGTAGTAGGTTATGATCTCATTAGAGATTTAGGATATTATGATTTCATTAGGAACGTAGTAGATTATGATCTCACTAGAGATTCAGGAGATTATGATGTCATTAGAGATATAGGAGATCATTATCTCTTTATAGATCTCATTAGATTATGACCGCAAGATTATGCCATTATCAGACATTTGGGAGATTACAACATCAGGATTATTGATCTTCTTAGTAGAGGCCTCAGGGATGTATGGAGAATGTGGTGTAATGTGATGCTGTTGTTGTCTACACTGTGTATGTGTGTGTGTGTGTGTATTCTCTAGGGCAATATACAGTCCAGCTCCTTTCATGTCCCTCTCTCTCTCTCTGTCCCTCGTTCTCTCTTTCTGTATGTCCTTCTCTCCTCTCTCTCTCTTTCTCATGGGCCTGTATGAACATTGCAAAGCTGAACTCACTGTCTCCTTCAGCTGCTAATTACAGTTTTGTTGTGTGAGTGTGTGTAACAGCTGAGAATTGCAGTAACTATTTACACACAGTGAGAAGCAGTACTGTCCAAGCACCATGTTCTGCTTGCCCTTATGACTATTCACCGTTTCCTGTGTGTGTGTGTGTGTGGGCATGTGTGTGTGTGTATGCATGTGTGTTTGTGTGTTTGTGTGTGCATGTGTGTGTGTGTGTGTGTGTGTGTTTGTGTGTGTACCCGTTGTTCCTTTTCTCTAAACGAGAATGAATATTAACATGCCCGCCTGAAGAGAAGCTTCCCTTAGAGGGGATTGAGGGAGAGAGAGAGAGAGGCTCGCTACAAAGTCTTCAGGAGAAGAAAGAAGAGACTGGGGAGAGAGAGAGAGGGAGAGAGGGAGAGAGAGAGACAGAGAGACAGAGAGAGAGAGAGTGGTGAGTGCTGAGCTTCCTTGGTGTAGAGTCAGTGATCTACATTCAATCTGCAGAATGTTAATTATTGATTGGCCCTTTGCCAGTGAGTGTGTGTGTGTGTCCGTGTGTATGTGGTGTGTGCGTGCGTGTGTACATATATCGTGAGAGATGCAATGGTGAAAGTCTGTTGAGACACACGGTAGTAGAGGAGTCATAAGGAGAGATCACACACTTTTCTATGACAGGAAAAGGCACAAAGTCAAACTCTGTTTCATCTTGTGGACATTTACTGTTACAATTTAACCATGTACAAGTGAGTGAGTGAGTGAGTGAGTGAGCGATAGTGAATAGGAGGAGGATGAAGAGAGAGCATCCAAAAGAGAGAGAGAGAAAGAGAGAGAGAGAGAGAGAGAGAGAGAGAGAGAGAGAGAGAGAGCACAGTGCACTTCCTTCGTTGGCTCCGGGTGTTTCTGAATTTTAGGCTGAGAAGGGGGTGTGTGTCCTCCCATTGATCAGGACCGAGCCACTGTTAATAGGTATTTATCCAGCTTAATGATTGGTGTGGACAGACGATGAAAACTCTAATGGTCGTCATTACTGTAATTGAGCTGTAATTGTGCATTATTAAAGGAGGATGAGAAAGGGGAGATGAGAGGAGGCAAGTGAGAGGGTGAAGGGTCTGGAGAGAGAGAGATAGGGAGAGAGGGAGAGAGAGAGAGAGAGAGAGAGAGAGAGAGAGAGAGAGAGAGAGAGAGAGAGAGAGAGAGAGAGAGAGAGAGAGAGAGAGAGAGAGAGAGAGAGAGAGAGAGAGAGAGAGAGAGAGAGAGAGAGAGAGAGAGAGAGAGAGAGAGAGAGAGAGAGAGAGAGAGAGAGAGAGAGAGAGGGAGGCCAGGCTTCACACGCAGAGATGCCTTCACTGGAGCTTCTCCTGCGCTCCTTCCCCCCTCCACCCCTCCTTCCCCCCTCCCTCTGCCCTGTAGCTGGGGCTGACTGCAGTGGGCAGAGAGGGAGGAGAAATTGAAGAGCAGATGACAAGAAAGAAGAGGGAGGGAGGACAAAAAATTGAAAGAGAAGGGGGGGGGGGATGAACCAGAGAGTGATGGAGGGAGGGCGGGTTGGGGGGGAGGGGGGAGAGAGAGAGGGAGGAAAGAGGGATGTGCAGAGGGAGGCTGAGTGTGTGTTTGATCCTAGCTGAGTTTTCTACCCTCACAACCTCTCTGGAGAACAAAACTAGGAGCCCCAAGACCGGTTTGTGCGTTTGTGTGTGTGTGTGTGTGCACGCAGGTGTGTGTGTGTGCGTGCAGGGGGTATGTTTTGTATGTGTCTGTGTGTATGCAAGTGTGTAATCTGTGTTTGTGTGTGTGTCTGCGTCTGATTGTGATTCTCCGGTGCTCAGCAGTTACTACAGCTACTTCCTGTTTCAGTGTGTCACTTGGCCACGCCAGGGGATTGGTCCAGTCACTCTGGGGAGGCGGGGCATGGGGTCAGCACAGCTGTCAGTCACCACTCAAACAGCTTGGATGCTAAGGAGGACGACTGGATTAATGGAGAGGAAATAGAGAGGGAGAGGGAGGGAGGGACTGGAGAGGAAGGAAAGAGAGGTGAACAGGAGAGGAGAGTGAAAGAGTTGGAGAGGAGAGGGGGATGGAAAGTGGTGATGGGAAAGAAAATTATAGTGACAGAAAGAGAGAGAGAGAGACAGAGAGACAGAGAGAGAGAGAGAGAGAGAGAGAGAGAGAGAGAGAGAGAGAGGGTGGAGAGGGAGAGAGAGAGACACAGAGAGAGAAATATGAAGAGAGATCGAGAGATACAGAGTATGAATAATGAAAGAGTTGGAGAGACTGTGAGATAGGCTTTTCAGGTTTTTAGCTGTTTGTTTGTGTTTGTGCTGAAGACAAACATCAGTACCTAACCATCCTGCCCTGCGCCTGTCAACCCTTTACCCTTGACACACACACACACACACACATACAGACCCAGCCTCCACACACACACACACACACACACACCGTGTGTGGCCTGATAAAACGTCTGGAGTCAGATCCCCCAGCTGTCTGTTGGCCCCTCCTCTTCTGCTGTCACCCTGTGCGTGACCTGGAAGACAACAGTAAAGGTCGAAGGTCAAGGAGGAAGGTTTGGGGTGGAGATACTGTGTCCTCATCTAGACAATTATTACCTTCACATCCATCATGCTGTCTGCTTTGCTATTGGACAGCACATACCCAACCATTTATGACCTCAGACAAGGTCTAAGACGGCCTTCACTGTTATCAGAATGTAGACTATTTAAATGTGTATTTTATGATATTTCAAATGACATACTGTATATATTTTAGATTCAAAACATTAAAAAATTAATTACAAAAACACACAACCAACCCTGCCGGTTGTTTAAAAGTATTTTGGATGTTCCGTGGGTATAGTGTGGGGTGAGCAGAGGCCTGTGGGCCCCCATGGGAGCAGAGAGCTGTGGACCCTGGGCAGAGGGCTGTGGGCCCTGGGAGCAGAGGGCTGTGGGCCCTGGGCAGAGGGCTGTGGGCCCTGGGAGCAGAGGGCTGTGGGCCCTGGGCAGAGGGCTGTGGACCCTGGGAGCAGAGAGCTGTGGACCCTGGGCAGAGGGCTGTGGGCCCTGGGAGCAGAGGGCTGTGGGCCCTGGGCAGAGGGCTGTGGGCCCTGGGAGCAGAGAGCTGTGGGACCTGGGAGAAGAGGGCTGTGCTTCTGGAAGCAGACATGTGAGAGAGCTGCTCCCCGTGTCTGACCCAGTACCGTCCACTCCAGACACAGCCCTGTCTATTAGTTGGTCAATTAGAGTATATCAGAGTTAATTAGGATGGGGCCTCTACTGCTTAGTCCAGGGTGGTCCTGGGCGTGTGTGTGTGTGTGTGTTGTTGTGTGTGTGTGTGTGTGTGTAGAGGCACCGGGAGAGAAAAGGATGGAGGAGAGTGGTGTATCTGTGAAAAATGGACTGGCATGATGTAGGTAATTATAATTACTGTGTAATCCTCTGGACACACACACACACACACACACACACACACACACACACACACACACACACACACACTAGGCAGATTCTTAATTAACTGTTTGGCAGCTGGGGAACATGGTATTGGACTAATTATTTTAGTCTCCACAGCACTCCTGGATTCAGTCTCAGAAGTCATGGTAGACAGGATGTAGAGATTGGGGTCAATACATCCTATTATTATTTAGATGGATCTTTCTTGTTAACTACTTGTGTAATGTTCCATCATAGAATAGGAATGTGGTACCTGTCAGAAAAGATTTTCAAACTCAAGATATTCATACAAACCCTGTGATGTCCTTACATAAGGAACAGTCTGTCTCTCTGACAAATAGCACAAACACAAACAAACAGCTACAAACCTGAAAAGCCTATCTCACAGTCTCTCTAACTCTTTCATTATTCATACTCTGTATCTCTCAATCTCTCTTCATATTTCTCTGTCTCTCTGTCTCTCTATCCCACCTTCTCCTTCTCTCTCACTCTCTCTCTCTCTCTCTCTCTCTCTCTCTCTCTCTCTCTCTCTCTCTCTCTCTCTCTCTCTCTCTCTCTCTCTCTCTCTCTCTCTCTCTCTCTCTGTCACACGCACACTCTACTACACCAGTGATGCGACTCCACTGCGTCATGTCAAGCCTTAAGTCTTGCCCTCCTGTGAAGTGGAACCAGAGAGCATATGCCTCTGGTGCTGTGAGAACAGTGGGGGGAAGGGATTGAGCGTGACACCACCCCTCTGGTTTGCATTGATTAGCAGCGTCGCTAGCAGGGATAACGCAATGTGAGATTAGTGTGTGTGTGTGTGTGTGTCTGTGTGTGAGAAAGAGATCTGTGTGTGTGTGTGTAGGTGTGTGTTAGTGTGTGTGTGTGTGTGTATGTATGCGGGTGCGCAAGACCTAAGTGTGTGTGTGTATGTGTGTGTGCAAAACCTATGTGTGCCTGTGTGTGTAAGTATGTGACACACACACAGAGGCACACATAGGTTTTGCACACACTCACACACACTTACACACACTTACAGGCAAAAACACAATTTTTGTGAAACTCGTTCGATTATAAACCCTCCAGGTACTGTGTGTGAACGAGCCAGACTAATAGGTAATGTTCCTTGTTTGTAATGGGTTGGTGTATGTGTGTGTGTGTGTGTGTGGAAGGGGTAGATAATTGAATTGGGATGGATAGGTAAATGACAAGGCAATGTGCATGTTTGTCTGTGCGTAAGTGAGAGCTTTTGTACCACAGTTCGGACCCCTCTCCATACACACGCACACACACACACACACACATACTCTTCCCCCATCTGACAGCTTTACCGTCACCTCACCTTGACTGCTGAACTGGCAGGTTTACATGGGATGTTACCCCAACTCATCACACACTCCTGTGTACTTGTGTGTGAGTGAGTGTGTGAGTGTGTGTGTGAGTGTGTGAGTGTGTGTGTGAGTGTGAGAGAGTGTGTGAGTGTGTCTGTGTGTCAGTGGTCGTAGATTCCACAGATTGCAGCACCATTGACATTCCATCAGATCCGCCTGGCCGAACCCCCGGACCAGCAAGGTCCGCAGAGTGTGTGTGTGTGTGTGCTGCGTGTGTGCTGCCTGACATGTGCATGTGGCCTCACTGCCTGCCTCTCTGTCTGCGGTGCACACACACACACACACACACGGTAGCAAAGCCTATGTTAAAAACGAGATGGAGGCTTCACATAGCCTGATGTAGCCCGTAGTATGTGTGTGTGTGTGTGTGTGTGTGTGCGAGCGCGTGTGTATGAACTGTTTGCAGCAGAGTGCTTCTCCTGCTGACAGTAACCTACTTTCATGGATCCCACTCACACAGAATGATAAAAATACTGCAATTCTCCCTGTACACACCCAGCCTCCTCTCTCTCCTACCCATCTCTCTCTCTCCCTCTCTGTCTCTCTCTCTCTCTCTCTCTCTCTCTCTCTCTCTGTCTCTCTCTCTCTCTCTCTCTCTCTCTCTCTCTCTCTCTCTCTCTCTCTCTCTCTGTCTCTCTCTCTCTCTCTCTCCCTCTGTCTCTCTCTCTCTCTCTCTCTCTCTCTCTCTCTCTCTCTCTCTCCTACCCATCTCTCTCTCTCCTACCCATCTCTCTCTCTCTCTCTCTCTCTCTCTCTCTCTCTCTCTCTCTCTCTCTCTCTCTGTCTCTCTCTCCCTCTCTCTTTCTCCCTCTCTCTCTCTCTCTCTCTCTCTCTCTCTCTCTCTCTCTCTCTCCCTCTCTCTCTCTCTCTCTCTCTCTCTCTCTCTCTCTCTCTCTCTCTGTCTCTGGGTGAGGCGATGCTGAGGCTGCAGATGGTCAAGCAGCTGAATTCATATAGTATGATGTGGGGAGGAGAGGGAGGTGGAAGAGGGGGGAGGAGTGAGGGGAGTTGGGGGAGAGAGGGGGAGAGAGGAAGAGAGAGGGGGAGTGAGAGAGAAAGAGAGAAGTGATTGATGCCCTGCACTAACTAAACACACAGGCAGATTGGACTAAAGATAGATGGAGAAGGGAGGAGAGAAATAGAGAGAGAGAGAGAGAGAGAGAGAGAGAGAGAGAGAGAGAGGTGGGGGGTAAGGGGTTTTGATGGCGAGGAAAGATGAAATGTGGGGATCTGGGAGAAGAGGAAGGTGATGGAGAGATGAAAATATGGCAGATTGTAAAGGAAGAGCAGGAGGGAGGTAGAGTGAGAGAGAGAGAGAGAGAGAGAGAGAGAGAGAGAGAGAGAGACAGTAGGGACACAATAAGATGGTACAAGGAAAGCAATAAAAATACATAGAAATGGTGAAAAAATAAGCTATTTTACTGGAGCTTAGACCAGACACAAAGAAGCGATGAAAGCGAAGAGATAGAAAACGAGTGCTGATTAAAGGAGGGAGCGAAGCTGCTGAGAGGAAGAAGGACATGCAGGCGCAAGCGAAGGAGGAGAAGAAGGAATGGATTTAGTGGTAAAAAGGGGATATATCCTTTCTCTCCTCTCCCTGGTCTCCTTAGCAGCCACCTCCCACACACACACACACACACACACACACACATACACGTACACACACACACACACAGTATCTTTCCTCTCTGACTCCCCACTCACTAATCCTCTTTCTCCTTTCTCACCCTCTTTCTCTCACTCTTCTCCCGCTCTCCTCTCTCTCTCTCTTTCTCTCTCGCTCTCTCTCACTCGTCCCACCTCTTCTCCCTCTCATCCTCTCCTCTCTCTTTCTTTTCAAGAACACTAGAACCCACCTCTGAGTGGTAGGTCTCCAGGGTTCTGAGCGCCAGGAAGGAACAGGCCTCAGTGCCCTGGGAAGTGTCAAACACTGTAGCGAAGACATGCTGCATGTTTTGGGGTTTGTATGTTGTTGTTACTGTTGTCGTCGTCCTCTGCTTTGCTGCATTTAGCCGTTAGCAACTGGCAGGTGTGATTAATTACACTGATATGACTCACCGCTCTGGCAATACTGTTTGTCACTCTGAAGAACTGGCCAATAAAGCACATTTGGTTTTAAATGGAAACGAGGAACAGGAAGTGCAAGAGAGAGAGAAAGAGAGTGTGAGAGGGAGAGAGAGAGAGAGAGAGAGAGAGAGAGAGAGAGAGAGAGAGAGAGAGAGAGAGAAGGACAGGAAGCTAAGAGAGAGAAGACATTTTTTTGGATTGCAAGGAAGTATCTGTGGTGAATTATCTTTCATGAAGGAGTGAGCCACTGTGCGTGTGTGTGAGTGTTTCTGCTGTGTGGCTTCTCCATACTGTAGCAGGTTAGAGTGGTGATCTGCTGTCACACACATGGAACGCTCTTACCCTGGGTTGCATCAGGGAGACATTTTGTGTGTGTGTGTGCGTGTATATGTATGTTTGTGTGTATGTCTGTGTGTGTGTGTGTGCGTGAGACCAGCTCTAGCGCCAGAATCCCAGAGCAGGTGAGTTGACACTCTAGGCTGAACTGTGCAGAAAAATGTCTTCAGGAAATGAGAGAGGAAGGTTCTGGAGGGAGAGACATGGAGAGAGAGGAACAGGGAGTGAGGCAAAGAGAGAGACAGAGAGAGAGAGAGAGAGAGAGGCGGGTAGAGAGACGTTCCCTTTTATCTGTCACGTATCTATTTATAGCGGTGCATGTGGATGAGCAGAAGAAAGAAAGGCAGGAGAGGAGAGAGCGGGAGACTAGGAGAGAGGGAGAGGAGTGAAGGAGAGTACAGAAAGGGACATAAGAGAGATTGAGAGGAGAGGAGATGAGATTAGAGGAGAGGAGAGGAGATGAGAGGAGGGGACTGGAGGGGACTGGAGGGGATGGGATGGGATGGGAGAGGAGAGGAGGGCAGAGGAGACATTACTAATTGAAGGTTGTTTTATTGGTAAGGACCTGCAGAGATGCTGTGTCACATCCAGCACTCTTCTGACTACCTGAGCAGAGAGGGATGGGGAGAGAGAGAGAGATATGGAGGGGTAGAGACAGAGCTGGAGGGGTAGAGACAAAGCTGGATGGAGAGAGATATATGGAGGGGTAGAGATATATGGAGGGAGAGAGAGCTGGAGGGAGGGAGAGAGAGAGAGAGAGAGAGAGAGAGAGAGAGAGAGAGAGAGAGAGAGAGAGAGAGAGAGAGAGAGAGAGATGGAGGGAAAGAGAGAGAGAGATGGAGGGGTAGTGCGAGGAGGGAAGGCCACGGGTGAGAAACTAGAGGGGATCAGAGGAAGAGAGGGATGGTGAGAGAAGGAGAGAGCGCAACCTAGCTAAAGGCTTTGTGTGTGTGTGTGTGTGTGTCTGTGTGTGTGTGTGTGTGTGTGTGTCTGTGTGTGTGTGTGTGTGTGTGTGGCAGCTCCTGCTGATCCCAGTACTGCAGCTTTATTTGATGAAGCTTCATTTGGTTTGATTTAGACCCTCCTCTTCATCAGCTTCCGAGCCAGGCTGAAACGCCTGGTCAGCTGAAACACGGCTGTGCGCGCACACACACACGCACACACACGCACACACACACATTTGGAAAGACACATACTCACATGCTGGGTCTTCAAGACCGAGCAAGTGTCCAGAATGTTGGTGTGTGTTTGTGTGTGTGTCGGTCGAGGGCAGTTACTGCAGGCACTGAGCCATAAAGGATAGTAGTTCCCACATGAGTCATTTAGGATGAGAGGAGGTCACTGGAGGAGTGCTGAAACAGCATGGGGCTGAACAGCCGACCACTACGATACCCCATAACCCCTGGACAGACAAAGCATGATTGGGACTTGTAGTTCTCCTCCTGAGTTGTAGTTCTAATGCTAGAGGGTAATAAGACTGGAACACACAGTGAACCACGGGTGAACGGATGGAGCCCGTCCGAGGCTGAGGTTGTGTGTTGAGATAAGGCTTTGTGTAAACACACACACACACACACACACATACACACCCTGTATCGCTTTAGGCAGGGTCAATATAAACCTAAGGTTGTAATGATGTCATTAGTGGCCTCCATCTATACATCCCCTGGAGCTCACTTCTCTTTGTCTCTCTTTCTCTCTCGTTCTCTCAATGTCTCTCTCTCATTCTTTCAGTTTCTCTCTCTTTCGTTCTCTCAGTTTCTCTCTCTCATTCTTTCAGTTTCTCTCTCTTTCGTTCTCTCAGTTTCTCTCTCTCATTCTCTCAGTTTCCCTCTCTTTCGTTCTCTGAGTTTCTCTCTCTCATTCTCTCAGTTTCCCTCTCTCTCTCATTCTCTCAGTTTCCCTCTCTCTCTCATTCTCTCTCTCTGTCTCTCTGCCTCGGTCTCTCTCTGTCTCTCTGCCTTGGTCTCTGTCTGTCTCTCTCGGCAGACATATTTTAGCTGTCTCTCTTTCTGTAATAACCTAATACACTTGCTGGCAGTACCAAGGAGAACAAGGAACAGAACTGTATGTGTGTTTTGTTGTGTGTGTGTGTGTGTTTGTGTGTGTATTTCAGAGCTTAGTACAGTAGTAAGCAGTCGTGTGGCAATGTGCTGATGCAGGATAATGCCTTGTTTAGTGTGTGTGTGTGTGTGTGTGTGGGTGTGGGTTCATTGTTTGCTTTAACTGGTGGTCTGTTGTGGAAACGAGAGATAAAAAGAAGGGGGAGGGGATGGAGGAGGGAGAGAGAGAGAGAGAGAGAGAGAGAGAGAGAGAGAGAGAGAGAGAGAGAGAGAGAGAGAGAGAGAGAGAGAGAGAGAGAGAGAGAGAGAGAGAGAGAGAGAGAGAGAGAGAGAGAGAGGTGCTCAGGGAATGGTTGTAATGACGGGTAGAGGAGAGAAGGGGTGTAGAGGCGGAGGACAAGGAAGAGGGGGTGAGGAGAAGGGAGAGGGGGGACGTGTAGAGGTGGAGGAGACGGGAGAGGGGGTTGGGTAAAGTGGAGGAATACTCAGGTCAGGGGAGATGGATTGTGGAAGTGCGGTTGTACAGGATGTATTTCGTGAGGGGTGTGTTTGTGTGCGTGTGTGTGTGTGTGCGGGCGTGTGTGTGCATGTGTGTGTGCGGGCGTGTTTGTGCATGTGGAGGGAAAATGAACGACAGACGGCTTGGAGCGCAGGTCTGGTGTTGGGAGGAGGGGAAAGGAGGAGAGAAGGAAAGGAAGAGAGGAGGAGGGGAGAGGAGAGGAGGAGAGGAAGAGTGGGTCAGGAAAATAGGATAGAGGATGAGGAAGGAAGGAAGGTTCAAGAAGAGGGTGATGGGAGGAGGTGTGAGGAGAGAGAGAGAGACAGAGAGAGAGAGAGAGAGAGAGAGAGAGAGAGAGAGAGAGAGAGAGAGAGATAGAGAGAGAGAGAAGGAGAGAGAGAGAGAGAGAGAGAGAGAGAGAGAGAGAGAGAGAGAGAGAGAGAGAGAGAGAGAGAGAGAGAGAGAGAGAGAGAGAGAGAGAGAGAGAGAGAGAGAAGAGAGAGAGAGAGAGAGAGAGAGAGAGAGAGAGAGAGAGAGAGAGACAGAGAGAGAGAGAGAGAGAGAGAGAGAGAGAGAGAGAGAGAGAGAGAGAGAGAGAGAGAGAGAGAGAGAGAGACAGAGAGAGAGAGAGAGAGAGGGAGAGAGACCGTTTGTATGTGTGTCTGAGTGTGGACCTTATACATTGAGACACAACATAATGCTCCTTGTGCAGACATCAGGATGGTTGTACTGTCTTGTACTGTACTCCCTGTGCTGTGTCCTACCTGCTGTGTATGGACAGCAGGACTCTGTGGACAGTTAGTTCTGCTTTAGTGGAGTGGGACTCTCACACTATGTCTCCAGTCTATTAGTCTAGTGTGTGTGTGTGTGTGTGTGTGTGTGTGTGTGTGAGCGTACATGTGTGTGTTTGCGTGTGTGTGCATGTCTGCCTCCGACTTTGACCTGTCTCTTCCTCTCACATCACCTCCCCAGCTGTGGACTGCCTCCTTTCCATACACACACACACACACACACGCACACACACGCACACACAACGAACCCGCCCCAAGCCACGGTGTCAATGTCAGGCTGGCATCTGGTAAACACACACACACACACACACATAAGAGGATAATGGCGGGCCAATTAGCAGCGAGGCCTGGTCTGTCTGGATCTGTCCACTCACCCCAGACCCTCCAGCTGACATTACTCAGGCCTGGTCACACACACCCTCGCTGGGCTGCAAACACACACCACGCTGCCAGAGCACATCTGTGTGTGTGTGTGTGTGTGTGTGTTTGTTCAGGCGTGGCTCACTGTTGCTTGAAATTGTGTGTTTATGTCTGTGGAGGGAGGTGGGAAGGGGCTGGAGAGGTGGGAGGGGCCTGGGGGATATGGGAGGGGCCTGGGGGAGGTGGGAGGGGCTTGGGGGAGGTGGGAGGGGCCTGGTGCTCTGGATGTGACAGCTTCAGTGTGTCACATGACAAGCAGAACACATGTCATGTGACACATGATGGATGTGTGTTGTGTATTTACCAGTTATGTAGGTTTACTTTCTGGTGAGATGTTGTGTGTGTGTGTGTGTGTGTGGGGGTATCTGCAGTTTGCACGTGTGTGTGTGTGTGTACAGTGTATGTACAATACGTGCGCGTGTATGTCTGTGTGTGTATCCCTGCGTGTGTGTTGCCGTGCCCACCGTCCTGTGCGGCCTGTATGACCCTTGACCCTAGTGCTACTCCGTTTGAGTGGATGATCCTGACCACCATCATAGCCAACTGCATCGTGCTGGCTCTGGAGCAGCACCTCCCAGACGGCGACAAGACTCCGCTGTCTGAACGCCTGGTGAGTCTCACACACACACACACACACACACACAGACACGCTCGCTCGCGCGCTCACCCCTCTCTGTGTGCGCGTGTGTTGTGTTTCTCAGGAGGAGACAGAGCCATACTTCATCGCCATCTTCTGCTTCGAGTCGGGCATCAAGATCCTGGCCCTGGGATTCGCCTTCCACAAGGACTCCTATCTGAGGAACGGGTGGAACGTCATGGACTTTGTGGTGGTGCTGACGGGGTGAGTCTGGAGGGAGGGAGGGAGGGAGGGTCACAAACACTGTGGTGGTGCTGTCTGGTTTATCTGGAGAGATGGAGAGAGGGGTGGAGGCAGAGATGGAAGGATGGAGAGATGAAGAGAGGGAGGGATGGAAGGATGGAGAGATGAAGAGAGGGAGGGATGGAAGGATGGAGAAATGAAGAGAGGGAGGGATGGAAGGATGGAGAGATAAAGAGAGGGAGGGATGGAAGGATGGAGAAATGAAGAGAGGGAGGGATGGAAGGATGGAGAGATGAAGAGAGGGAGGGATGGAAGGATGGAGAGATGAAGAGAGGGAGGGATGGAAGGATGGAGAGATGAAGAGAGGGAGGGATGGAAGGATGGAGAGATGAAGAGAGGGAGGGATGGAAGGATGGAGAGATGAAGAGAGGGAGGGATGGAAGGATGGAGAGATGAAGAGAGGGAGGGATGGAAGGATGGAGAGATGAAGAGAGGGAGGGATGGAAGGATGGAGAGATGAAGAGAGGGAGGGATGGAAGGATGGAGAGATGAAGAGAGGGAGGGATGGAAGGATGGAGAGATGAAGAGAGGGAGGGATGGAAGGATGGAGAGATGAAGAGAGGGATGGATGGAAGGATGGAGAGATGAAGAGAGGGAGGGATGGAAGGATGGAGAGATGAAGAGAGGGAGGGATGGAAGGATGGAGAGATGAAGAGAGGGATGGATAGAAGGATGGAGAGATGAAGAGAGGGAGGGATGGAAGGATGGAGAGATGAAGAGAGGGAGGGATGGAAGGATGGAGAGATGAAGAGAGGGAGGGATGGAAGGATGGAGAGATGAAGAGAGGGAGGGATGGAAGGATGGAGAGATGAAGAGAGGGAGGGATGGAAGGATGGAGAGATGAAGAGAGGGAGGGATGGAAGGATGGAGAAATGAAGAGAGGAAGGGATGGAAGGATGGAGAGATGAAGAGAGGGAGGGATGGAAGGATGGAGAAATGAAGAGAGGGAGGGATGGAAGGATGGAGAGATGAAGAGAGGGATGGATGGAAGGATGGAGGGGGAAAATTGTTGGCTGGCTCCTGATCAAGATCATGGAAGAGGGGTGGATGAACTATGAGTGGAGAGATGGATAGACTAGAATGTGTGTGTGTGTGTGTGTGTGTGTGTGTGTGTGTGTGTGTGTGTGTAAGCTCTTGGCTGGTGTCCATGGTGTCTGCAGGAGGAGCCGATCGATGACCCACTGATCAGCCCACAGATCAATACACCCTGAGAGACACACATCTGTATGTGTGTGTGTGTGTGTGTACATGTGTGCGTGTTTCTGTGTATATACATGTGAAATGCAAACGACCTTAGTTATTTCGTGCAATTCTTCCCTATATTTGCTACAGACGTGTGTGTGGGCATGTATGTGTTGCATGGATCTACGTGTGTGTGCGTGTGTGTCTGGCTGAGAGACGGTGCCGTGTGTACGTTGTTGATCTGAATATATCGAAAGCGAGCGGGAGAGAGAGACGGGTGGAGAAGGTGGACGAACGGAGACGGAGGGAAGACGAAAGGGAAAGGGGGAGGAGTCCCCCCACTGACACGGAGGAAGAGGGGGGGGGTGGGCGGAGCTGGAGACGGAGGGTGACGGAGAGAGGAGGAAGGTGGATGTGTTGGCAGAGTAGGGGAGCACGCGCCCACAGCAGAGGTCTAGTTTGACATGGAGAGAGTGTGTGTGTGATCAGGGCTTCTTCCTGTCCTCGGGGTTAGGCTTTAGGCTTTAATGAGCACACGCACGCACACACACACACACACACACACACAGGCAGGCAGGATCACAGCTGCCCTGCAGGGAGTAGCAACCAGAGCACCAGTGAAATGTCACCTCGCTGAGAGAGAGCGAGAGAGAGAGAGAGAGAGAGAGAAGGGTGGGGGAAGAGAGAGAGAGAGAGAGAGAGAGAGTAGGGTGGGGGAAAAGAGAGAGAGAGAGAGAGAGTGAGAGAGAGAGTAGGGTGGGGGAAAAGAGAGAGAGAGAGAGAGAGAGAGAGAGAGAGAGAGAGAGAGTGGGGGAAGAGAGAGAGAGAGAGAGAGAGAGAGAGAGAGAGAGGGGGGAGAGAGAGAGAGAGGACGTGAAAGAGACGGAGGAGGAGGGAGAGAGAGAAAGGGGGGGGGGTATGGGGCGGTGACAGTGATGGGATAGAGGGAGAGGAGGGACGAGAGGAAAAGGCAGGGGGAAGACAGCAGGAATCAGTGAGGCAGAGAGATGTACAGAACAACAAACAAGAGAGGGAGAAGGAGAGAAAGGGATAAGGAGTGAGACAGAAGGAGAGATAGGGAGAGAGAGAGAGAGAGAGAGAGAGAGAGAGAGAGAGAGAGAGAGAGAGAGAGAGAGAGAGAGAGAGAGAGAGAGAGAGAGATGTGCAAACAGCTTTGACAGTGGAGACTGAAGCTGCTTTTCACACTTGACTCCCTACCTCCCTCCCTCCCTCCGCTCACTGTCAGTTAGACCTGTCAGTTTGGGGTTGCCTTGGAGACCAACGTATTGTATAACCTCTAAACAGTGCACTCCTCACAAAACAATGTGTTAATTCAGAACGCACAGGGAACACACGTACAATGGGGAACGGAAAGATGGAGGGAAATAGAGAGATAGAGAGACAGACCGACCGATAAGCAGCAATAAGGAGTGAGCGAGAGAAAAGGAGGGCGAGAGGGAGAGAACTGTTGTTGCAGTGCTACTGGAGGAGAGAGAGAGAGAGAGAGAGAGAGAGAGAGAGAGAGAGAGAGAGAGAGAGAGAGAGAGAGAGAGAGAGAGAGAGAAAGGTTGTACATGACTGTGTGTCCGTTTCTCCAAGGGCTGTGGATAACAGGAGGAACAGAGAGAGTTAAGAGAAGGGGAATGGAATGAAGGAGAGATGAGTGGAGAGGTAGAATGAGGGGACTGTTCGGCTGTAGGGAGAGATGGGGAGATGATAGTGATGGATGGGGAACGAGAGAGAGAGAGAGAGAGGCTCAGGAAGAGAGAAAAGATGGGAGGAGAGAGAGAGAGAAAGGGAAAGGTTGTGATTTAAAGTGAGGGGGAGGGTGGGTGTGCGTGTGCGTGTGTGTGTGTGCGTGTGTGTGTGCGTGTGTGTGTTGCAGTAACCTGTTTTCACTGCTGCAGATGATCAATCACTCAGTGTAGCCTTGAAACACAGGCTTACCGTACACATTTCACATGCACACACACGCATGCAGACACACACATGCGCACACACACATGCACTCACACACACACACATAGAGTAAATCACTATGCATGGCCTATATACATGAACATATTCTCAGAGTTGAGTATCTAGAGATACATTTCCATATTCATAGACACAGGAAATGATGTGTTTACAGGATCTGCAACCTTAAAACTGCTTCACCATCATACTGCAGTCTGCATCATACATCAAGCACCCAGTGTGTTCCTGCTCCGTGTGTGTGTGTGTGTCTGTGAGATAGTGTCTACATGTGTGTGAGTGTACATGTGTGTGTATGTGTCTGTGAGAGTGTAGGTTTGTGAGAGTGTGTGTTTGCGTGAGTGTGTGTGAGTGTGAGTTTGTGTGAGTGTGTGTGTGTGTGTGTGTGTGTAGAGATGGGCCTGTCTGTAAATAGAAATCAAAGCTGCAGGCAGGAGTGTGGAGGAGGAGGCATTTTATCTTCAAAGTGCAGCACACACACACACACACACACACACACACGCACACACACACACACACGCGCACACACACACAAAACACAAAGAACACTCTGCTTAAAAACAGATAGATATTTCTTAGTTACATAGTATGATGTTTTCGCTGGGTGTTTTAACACAAGCTAGGTCCGTCTTACAGGGTGTGTGTATGTGTATGACTTGGTAAAATGTGTGTTAAAACTTTCTATGATCAGTGATAGTGATGGCTGCCTGTCTTTGTGTGTGTGTGTGTGTTTCCACGCTATGAGTCGTGACTGAGCCGGCTGCCTTGTCCCTGTAGTGTGTGTGTGTGTGTGTGTGTGTGGTGACTTCATTCTTGGCACACACTCTGGAGAAAGGCAGATATTAACGAGGAGAAAGGTAAAGGGAACAGAGGAGAGTAAAGGAGGGAGACAAAAGCACCGCGTAGACACACACACACACTTACAGGGACAGTAGTCTAGCTGTCTGGTTGGTATGCATGACAACCCATCCATCGATTTGGAATCCTCGGCATCACCTCCCTCTTATGATGTCACTCAGCAAACGCAGACGTCCTCTGGAAGGGCTATCTAGGTCACACTGCAGACACACACACACTACACAGGCTGAAGACACGCCCTCTTCACACACACACACACACATTCAATGGGAGTGTTTGAAGTCGTGCAGTCATTGTCTGAGTGTGTGTGAAGCATGTCACATGGTGTGGCAGGGCTGGTCACATGGTGTGGTAGGGTTGGTCACATGGTGTGGCAGGGCTGGTCACATGGTTTGGCAGGGCTGGTCACATTGTTTTGTCTTGATTGATCCAGAGAGGGGAGGGGGTGCAGGAAGACGAGAGGATGGTGGGTTGGATAGAAGAAGGAGTGAGGGATAGATAGATAGAGAGGAGTGAGGAGAGAGGAGAGAGGGAGGGAGGGATAGAGAGGGAGAGAGAGGAGAGAGGGACAGGGCCACCTGTGTGAATATTGTCTCTCTGCCATGTCTTCCATTATCATTATTACTCTGCAGTCACTTACACTCTCATCTCTCCCCTATACACCAGCACGCACACACACGCACACACACACATACTCGTTCAGCAGGTTGTGTCCTCTGTGAAGGCCAGCGCTTCCTCTGGTCACTAACACAGCGACGAGAGGATGGAGGGATGGGCTGTCGTTCAAACCAGAGGGACAGAGAGTTATACCAGGGCGAGAGAGAGAGAGAAAGAGAGAGTGGAAGAGAAAGAGAGAGAATCTAGATATAAAGAGAGAACAAGCCCCTTTCTCCCCTCACTGCCCCGGAGTGTAGGATTAGCAGAATGGAGGAAGAGAGGAACGACAGAAAGGGAGAGAGAGGGACACGGAAAGAGGAGAGAGAGTGGACCCTGGCAGGTAGAGGGAGGGCGCTGTGGTGAGCAGGAGAGGCGAAGGGAGGGAGGGAGGGAGGGAGGGAGGGAGGGAGGGAGGGAAGGAGGGAGGGAGGGAGGGAGGGAGGGAGGGAGGGAGGGAGGGAGGGAGGGAGGGAGGGAGGGAGGGAGGGAGGGAGGGAGGGAGGGAGGGAGGGAGGGAGGGAGGGAGGGAGGGAGGGGGGGGGTTCGTTGGAGTGACGGGGGTGGAGGGAGAGGGGAGGGGAGGCAGGAGGGCAGGTGGAGTGGAGTGGAGTGGGGAGAGGAGGGAGGGAAGAGACAGAGCCCATCAGCTGAGTGTGGGCTCTCTGCTGAGATCAGCAGTAACGAGGAGAGAGAAGATGATGAGAGGGACGGAGGGATGAAAGGGGGGCTGAGACATTGAGAGGGCAGGAGAAAGGGAAGGGGTGTTGGAAAGGAATGACGATAGAGAGAGAGAGAAAGAGAGAGGTAAGGAAGGAGGGGGTTGTCGGAGGTACAGAAAACAAAAAAAGAGTGTCTTTGATAAAGTGGGAGGGTGAGGGTTGATGACATAAGCTCGTGGAAAAGACCATCCACCCCCAGGGTGATGGAACCATTACAATCCTGCCCCCCCCCTCTCAGGAAGACAGATGGACTCTTCCAATAAGGGGAAGTGATTGGGGTGTACCATCTCACTAGTAGTAAGCGGGGGTGGGTGGTGACATAACGGTCGTAAAGGGCTGGTTAATAGTCCACATCAGAGGAAGAAAGAGGGAGGGAGAGAGAGAGAGAGAGAGAGAGAGAGAGAGAGAGAGAGAGAGAGAGAGAGAGAGAGAGAGAGAGAGATAGAGGGGAAAAGGCAGGGAGAGAGAAGACAGTTTGAATCTTGTCTATTTGATCATAAACTAACAAAACAATACTGATGTTTTTGATGGAAGATATTTGTAAAATTCTGCGTATATTCTGCATATAAACCCTGGATTTTGCGTGTGTGAGCGTGTGTAACACGGTGATACATGTTACCTCGTGAGTGGGTTAGGACTCAGTATGAAACAGTGAGGGGACAGGAGTTCACACTGTGCCAACACATGGTGCTCCTTCACACACACACACACACACACACACAGACACACACAGACACACACGACACAGACACACACAGACACACACGACACAGACACACACGACACATGATACAGACTCACTCTCGCACAGTATTCAGTATTGGCAGACCGATGCATACTGTATTCGCAGACATATGATGAGGGAGCTAATGTGTGTGTGTTAGCTCTTCACACAGTATCCTGGGCTGAATAAAAAAGAGGGTTGGGGTGGAGGGGGGGGGGTTAGGTGTGTGTGGGTGAAAATCAATCGCTAGGAGACCCTCTCTCGGCCCCCGGTTGCCGCGGCAATGCCGAGATTCCATCAATGAGCGAGGGCTCCGTTGCCACGGCAACGGTTATGAATGAGAGCAGGTTGGTTACCGTGGAGACTTCGCGGAGAGAGGGAGGAGAAATATATATTTTATTTTTTTTACAAAAAGAGGAATCGCCGGTTGCCATGGCGACGCCGCGAATGGGGAGAGACCTGGGGCGAGGGGAAGGTGGCGAGGGACCTCCGAGCGCCCGCCTTCATCCTCCTCCTCCTCATCCCCCTCATCCTCCTCCTCCTCATCCCCCTCATCCTCCTCCTCCTCATCCTCCTCATCCTCATCCCCCTCATCCCCCTCATCCCCCTCCTCCTCATCCTCCTCATCCTCATCCCCCTCATCCTCCTCATCCTCATCCCCCTCATCCCCCTCATCCTCCTCCTCCTCATCCTCCTCATCCCCCTCATCCTCCTCCTCCTCATCCCCCTCCTCCTCATCCCCCTCCTCCTCATCCTCCTCATCCCCCTCCTCCTCATCCTCCTCATCCCCCTCATCCTCCTCCTCCTCATCCCCCTCCTCCTCATCCTCCTCATCCCCCTCATCCTCCTCATCCCCCTCATCCTCCTCCTCCTCATCCCCCTCATCCTCCTCATCCTCATCCCCCTCATCCCCCTCATCCCCCTCATCCCCCTCATCCCCCTCATCCTCATCCCCCTCCTCCTCCTCATCCTCCTCCTCCTCCTCCTCCTCATCCCCCTCCTCCTCATCCCCCTCATCCTCCTCCTCCTCATCCTCCTCCTCCTCATCCTCCTCCTCCTCATCCCCCTCCTCCTCATCCCCCTCCTCCTCATCCTCCTCATCCCCCTCCTCCTCCTCCTCCTCATCCCCCTCCTCCTCATCCCCCTCCTCCTCCTCCTCCTCATCCCCCTCCTCCTCATCCCCCTCCTCCTCATCCCCCTCCTCCTCATCCCCCTCCTCCTCCTCCTCCTCATCCCCCTCATCCTCCTCCTCCTCCTCCTCCTCCTCATCCCCCTCCTCCTCCTCCTCCTCATCCTCCTCCTCCTCCTCCTCCTCATCCTCCTCCTCCTCCTCCTCCTCCTCATCCTCCTCCTCATCCTCCTCCTCGCCCGCTGTTGTTGTCTGACTGCAGAAGCGGGGAGCAGAGAGACATTGCTGACAGTCTGTCTGGCTCCTACAGTACCATCACTGTCACCACAGGGTGTGTGTGTGTGTGTGTCTTGAGGGTGTGTGTGTGTGTTGAACGTGTGCGGTTGATTGGCAGGTGTTCCCTGCCACAGAGAGCCCTTGTCAGCACTGCTTGTACACCTCTTCTCTCCCTGTGAATCCCCAGGTTCCCTCCCTCTGCATTACACCTTGTCACACACACACACACGGTTATATTTTCTCTCTCTGCGGGAGTCTCTCTGGAGCAGAATGTACGTCGCTCTCCTGTGACACACAGTTGTAACACTGTCTTTCAATCTGCATTTCTCTCCCTGTCCCTCCCTCCCTCCCCTCCCTCTCTCTCTCCTCCTCTCTCCCTCTTTTTCCCCTTCCCCCTCTCTGCCTCTCTCCCCCTCCTCCTCCCCTCTCCCCCTCTCTCCTCCTCTCTCCTCCCCTCTCCCCCCTCCTCTCTCCTCCTCTCTCCCCTCCCCCCTTCCCTCCCCTCTCCTCCTCTCTCCTCCCCTCTCTTCCCCTCTCCCCCCTCCTCTCCATCCATGTCCTTCATGGAGAGGGTCAGTGTCCTCCCTGGACGACCCTCTCGCTGCTCCCTCCGGTGGTGGGTGGGTGCTAGTGCAGGGGTTGCCCAGCCGTTGCTATGGGAAACTACTGCTCAGTGTTCGGGGCTGGATGGTGAGACAGGGGAAGAGCCTGTGTGTGTGTGTGTGTGTGTGTGTGTGTGTGTGGTGGTCTCTGTCTGCTGATCAAAGGCTGAGGAGAGAGGAGCAGATGTTTCAGCCCTCCTTCGCTCCGTAACTCCATCCTTTCATCCTTACATCCTTCCACCCATCCCTTCATCCCATTTTGTCCTCTCTTCTTCACATCTGTGGGAGTTTTTTTTTAGCATACCCCCTAAAAATATCTCTCTCTTTCCATCCCTCTCTCTCTCTCTTTCCGTCCCTCTCTCTCTCTCTCTCTTTCCATCCCTCTCTCCCTCTCTCTCCCAGTGTCTGGCCAGTTCTATATCTCATCCAGTGAATGGCTGGCCCCCTGCATCATAGCTGCTAATGAATAGGCTTTTACTGGAATGAGCAGCCTGGAGAGGGAGGGAGGAGAGAGAGAGAGGGAGGCAGGAAGAGAGGGGGGGGGGGCAGGAAGAGAGGGGGGGGGGGTGGGAGGAGAGAGAGGAGGGGGAGCAGGAAGATGGTGTGCCAAAACTTGACCTCATCTTTTTTTTAAGTGCTGAAGAATTCTTGTTCATTTTCTGTTTCTGGTCTCCGTGTGTTTTCTAAGATGGATGTTTACTTTCTATCGACAGAGACGGTCCAGTTAGGGAATCTCCTCTTGTCTCTCCCATACTCTCTTTATACATTTATCTCTCCCTGTCCCTTTCTCTTTCGCTTCCTCCCTATCTCTCTCTCTCTCTTCCTCCTCCCACCCCTCCCTATCTCTCTCTCTCTCTCTCTCTTCCTCCTCCCACCCCTCCCTCATTCTCTCTCTCTCTCTTTGCGTCACGCGTACGTGACCGGTTCCTCGTTAGTGTGTTAAGGGGTGCTCCCCCTCTCTCTCTCTCTCTCTCTCTCTCTCTCTCTCTCTCTCTCTCTCTCTCTCTCTCTCTCTCTCTCTCCCTTCATCTCTCTCTCTCTCTCTCTCTCTGTCTCTCTTTCTGTCTCTCTCTCTCTCTCTCTCTCTCTCTCTCTCTCTCTCTCTCTCTCTCTGTCTCTCTCTCTGTCTCTCTTTCTCTCTCTCCGACCCCGCACAACCACCCCCTCCTCTCTTCTCCTTTCCTCTCCTCCCTCCACCTTCGCTCGGTGGATGGCCCTGTCTCCCACGCAGGAAGACAGAGGATTGACTTTTCCTCCACCCTGTGTGGTTGCCGTCGCACACAGCCGTCAAGGAGAGACCGAGAAAGAGAGACGTTGTGGAGAGGGGGGAGGGGGAAGGGGAGGAGGAGGATGGAGATGGGAGGGGAAAGACGCAGAGACACAAGTAACGATCATAGGCGTCGACAGTCTCTCCTTTACGTGTGTGTGTTTTGTGTCTAATAAAGAAGAACGATTTGTTGTGAATGTGTGGTATTGCACATGCACCTTTCTCCTGTTAATCCATACTGTTTCTACCTTCCTCTCTCTCTCTCTCTCTCTCTCTCTCTCTCTCTCTCTCTCTCTCTCTCTCTCTCTCTCTCTCTCTCTCTCTCTCTCTCTCTCTCTCACCCTCTCTCTCTCTCTCTCTCTCTCTCACTCTCTCTCTCCTTGTCGCTCTCTCTCTCTCTCTCACCCTCCAGAATCTTGTCTACAATTGGTTCTGACTTTGACCTGAGGACACTAAGAGCTGTCCGGGTGCTGCGACCTCTGAAACTGGTGTCAGGGATTCCCAGTACGTAGACCTGTGTGTTGGTGTCTGTGTGTGTGTGTGTGTATGTGTGTCTGTCTGTGTGTGTACGCACACACTTTCCCTCCCTCCCTCTCCTGACTGTCTGTCCTGTGCATACGTTGTCTCTCTGTGTGTGCGCGTGTCTCTCTCCCTCCAGGCCTGCAGGTGGTGCTGAAGTCCATCATGAAGGCCATGATCCCGCTGCTGCAGATCGGCCTGCTCCTGTTTGTCGCCATCCTCATGTTCGCCATCATCGGCCTGGAGTTCTACATGGGCAAGTTCCACACCACCTGCTACGACATCGCCACAGGTAAGGAGGCGCCCCTTCGGCGTCCTCTCTCCACTTTCCCCCCTCCTCCTCCTCTCCATCCCTCCTCTCTCCACTTTCCCCCCCTCATCCTCCTCTCCATCTCTCCTCTCTCCACTTTCCCCCCCTCATCCGCCTCTCCATCCCTCCTCTCTCCACTTTCCCCCCCTACTCCTCCTCTCCATCCCTCCTCTCTCCACTTCCCCCCCTCCTCCTCCTCTCCTCATCGCCCTCTCCTCGTATGTATCCTTCCCACATCCCTCCACATCTGAACACTGTAATTTGCCGATGACCCTCATTTTCTCTTCTTCTTATTCTTCTCCTCTCTCCCTTTCTGGGTCTCCCTGGTTCTCCTCCCCCTCCTCCCCTTCCTCTTCCCCCTCCTCCTCCCCCCCCCCTCCCTCCCCCTCCCCCAGATGAGATCTACGATGAGCTCCCGTGTGGCACGGAGCTGCCCTCTCGTCTGTGTCCTAACGGCACGGTGTGTAAGGGCGGCTGGATCGGCCCCAACTACGGCATCACGCAGTTCGACAACATCCTGTTCGCCGTCCTCACCGTCTTCCAGTGCATCACCATGGAGGGCTGGACCGACATGCTCTACTACGTGAGTTCGCTCTGCGCTAGCTCCCTCCATCCCAATCCCTCCCTCCATCCCAATCCCTCCCTCCACCCCTCCCTCCATCCCTCCTTCCTCCATCCCTCCTTCCTCCATCCCAATCCCTCCCTCCATCCCTCCCTCCATCCCTCCCTCCATCCCTCCCTCCATCCCTCCTTCCTCCATCCCAATCCCTCCCTCCATCCCTCCCTCCATCCCTCCCTCCATCCCTCCCTCCATCCCTCCTTCCTCCATCCCAATCCCTCCCTCCATCCCTCCCTCCATCCCTCCCTCCATCCCTCCCTCCATCCCTCCTTCCTCCATCCCAATCCCTCCCTCCATCCCTCCCTCCACCCCTCCCTCCATCCCTCCCTCCATCCCTCCTTCCTCCATCCCAATCCCTCCCTCCATCCCTCCCTCCATCCCTCCCTCCATCCCTCCCTCCATCCCTCCCTCCATCCCAATCCCTCCATCCTGCTGTCCTTTTGTCCCTGCAATCTTTCCCTTTCTTTCTCTCTGTACATTCCATCTTGCCCTTCCTAAAGTTTTCCTTTGGCGGCTCTCTCCCTCCCTCCTCTTCCTTCTCTCCTTCTCGTCTCTCTTCCCTCCCTCTGTTCTTCTCCTCTCTCTCTCCCTCCTCTTCCTTCTCTCCTTCTCGTCTCTCTTCCCTCCCTCTGTTCTTCTCCTCTCTCCCTCCCTCCTCTTCCTTCTCTCCTTCTCGTCTCTCCTCCCTCCCTCTGTTCTTCTCCTCTCTTTCGCCCTGTCTCTCCTTCTCCCTCCTTCTCGCTCTCTTCCTCCATTCTCTCATTCGTTCTCTGTCCCAGTTGGCCCAGGGGCTATATATACTCTATGTGTGTGTGTGTGAGTGTGTGCGTGTGTGTGTGTGCGTGTGTGACAGTATACCCAGGATCCGTCAGAATCCTAACAGCAGCAGCACCAATGAAACTTTAATAGAAAATAGGCTGCATGCACTGTATCCACACACACCCACACACCATGCATTCTTACAGGGACAAGAGTCCCTGATGCAGACCATGACTGGTCCTGAGGATACAATCTTTCAGTCTCTCAGTTTCAGACCACCTGTCTGTTTGACTGCCCGTCTGCATGACAACATGTGTCTTCGACTTTGGCCCCCCAGAGGAGAGATGCCTCAGGGACTACCTCTACCTGTCTACCTGCCTACCTGTCTACCTGCCTACCTGTCTACCTGTCTACCTGTCTACCTGTCTACCTGCCTACCTGTCTACCTGTCTACCTGTCTACCTGTCTACCTGCCTACCTGTCTACCTGCCTACCTGTCTACTTGTCTACCTGCCTACCTTCTACCTGCCTACCTGTCTACCTACCTACCCGTCTACCTGTCTACTTGTCTACTTGTTTACCTGTCTACCTGTCTAATGGTCTACCTGTCTAACTGTCTACTTGTCTACCTGTCTACTTGCCTACCTGTCTACCTGCCTACCTGTCTACCTGTCTACTTGTCTACCTGCCTACCTGCCTACCTGTCTACCTGCCTACCTGTCTAACTCTCTACCTGTCTACCTGTCTACCTGCCTCCCTGTCTAACTCTCTACCTGTCTACCTGTCTACCTGTCTACTTGTCTACCTGCCTACCTGTCTACCTGTCTACCTGCCTACCTGTCTAACTGCCTGCCTGTCTGTCCCCCCAGAGTAACGACGCCTCAGGGAGTGCCTGGAACTGGATGTACTACATCCCTCTCATCATCATCGGCTCCTTCTTCATGCTCAACCTGGTGCTGGGCGTCCTCTCAGGGTACGCACATGTGTGTGTGTGTGTGAGAGTGTGTGTGCGTGTGTGTGAGTCTGTGTGTGTTTGTGAGAGTGTGTGTGTGGGGGGGTGGGGTTGTGAGTGTGGAGGGGGTTGATGGCGCTTGTGTGTGTGTGTTTGGATGGGGTGGGGTTAGAGTGTATGTGTGGCTGTGAGTGTGTGTGTGGGGGTTATGTGTGTGAGGGTGTGCGTGAGTGTGTGTGTGGGGGTTATGTGTGTGAGGGTGTGCGTGAGGGTGTGTGTGTTTGCTGTTCTGTGTGTGTCCTTGCCTGTGTGTGCAGGTGTGTGTTTGCTGTTCTGTGTGTGTCCTTGCCTGTGTGTGCAGGTGTTGACGCTCTCATTCCCCATCTCAGCACAGGCTTCCAGATTACCTTCATTTAGACATTACAACAAGACTCCCCTGCACTAATCTGGCGCCTGCCTCTCTCTGCTAATCCCTAATTCCTAATCTGTAACGGAGCCCTATTCTGCCCGCCGACAGCTGGATTATCACTATCGAGTCTTCTCAATGGGGCGTGTGTCAGATAATCTGGTAATCTGACATCTTTTATAACAAAGAAATGCTCAATCCAGCTCATGGAATGGTGCAAATCCCAGTTAGCCCAAATCCCCCTTGAGGAATCTCACACACTCTGATTCTTTTGCTCTCTCTGTCACACACACACACACACATACATAGACAACATGTTTTCTCTCACACAGACATAAACACAGCTGTCTCTCACTCAACCTTTCACATACCTCTCTCACACACACACACACACACACACAGGGAATTCTTTATTAATTAGCAGGTGAGGAGAACACTTCTTTCTCATGGGAGGTAAGAGGGCAGAGGGAGATAAACATCTGTGTGTATGTGTGTATTTTACAAACAAGCACATTCTCAAGTGTGTGTGTGTGTGTGTGTCCGGACAGAGAGTTTGCCAAAGAGAGGGAGAGAGTGGAGAACAGGAGCGAGTTTCTGAAACTTCGAAGACAGCAGCAAATCGAGAGAGAACTCAATGGATACCTAGAGTGGATCTGCAAAGCAGGTAGCTATCGTGGAACACACGCACACACACACATTATACACACACACACACACACATGCTACACCCGCGCACACACACACACTCCCACACTCTGGCTGCGGCCCAGAGCGTGTGTTCCTGACTGAGGCGGTAAAGGCACACTCCGGGATGTGACATCATTTCCTGCCGACGAGACTCCGCCCGACGCCCCCCATCGTTCCTCCTCCGCTGCCCCGGTGCTCCTGGAGGGGGGCGTGGCTTGTCTCGCTCCGGCGGAGATGGCCGTCGCATCCCGGAGTGTGCCTTTAATGGCGTGCGGGCCGTGTGTGCTACAGAGGAGGTGATCCTTACAGAGGACGAGGCCGTGGGCGGGGAGCGCTTTGACGGAGCCCGGCGGAGACCCACCCTGAAGAAGAACAAGGCCGAGCTGCTGAAGGCCGAGGAGGGGGAGGACCAGATGGGAGACGGAGTGGGTAAGAGAGGGAGGGAGGGAGGGAGGGAGGGAGGGAGGGAGGGAGGGAGGGAGGGAGGGAGGGAGGGAGGGAGGGAGGGAGGGAGGGAGGGAGGGAGGGAGGGAGGGAGGGAGGGAGGGAGGGGAGGGAGGGAGAGGAAGATCAAGGGAATGAGGGAGAGAGAGAGATGGGGAGATGTAGGTGGAGGGAAAGAGTCAGAAAAACCAAGGACTTGGTAAAAACGGAGGAGGGTACGAGAGGAGGGAAGGAGGGAGAGGAAGAGAGGGCAATGGAAAAAAGGTAGAAAGCGACGAAAGGAACAAAGTAAATCGCCCCTCCCTCCCCCACCTTCCCTCCCTCCCTCCCCCCACCCTCCCTCTCTCCCCCAGGTTTCGGCCGCCCCGAGGGCGCCAACTACAACAAGACTGAGCGGCGGCTGCGCTTCTTCATCAGGAAGATGGTGAAGACCCAGGCCTTCTACTGGACCGTGCTCTGCCTGGTGGGCCTCAACACGGTGTGTGTGGCTGCCGTGCACTACGACCAGCCTGACGAGCTGTCCGAGTTCCTCTGTAAGTGGTGGGGGGAGGGAGGGAGGGAAGGAGGGAGGGAGGGAGGGAGGGAGGGAGGGAGGGAGGGAGGGAGGGAGGGAGGGAGGGATGGAGGGAGGGAGGGAGGGAGGGAGGGAGGGAGGGAGGGCTACACACACACTCACACAGACTGCCGGGTCCCCCACGCGCCCGCACTCTCTGATTCGTTCCTTCGCTTGAGGATTCGCTTTCTTTCTCTCTGCTACCCTGACCTCTCTCTCTCTCCCTTCCTCTCTCCCTCTATCTCTCTCTCTCTCTCTCTCTCTCTCTCTCTCCCTCCCTCCCTCCCTCCCTCCCTCCCTCCCTCCCTCCCTCCCTCCCTCCCTCCCTCCCTCCCTCCCTCCCTCCCTCCCTCCCTCCCTCCCTCCCTCCCTCCCTCCCTCTCCTCCCCCCTGTCTCCCTCCTTCTCCCTCCCTCCCTCTCTGTCCTCCAGTCTATGCTGAGTTCATCTTCCTGGCTCTGTTCATGTCTGAGATGATGATCAAGATGTATGGTCTGGGGACCAGACCCTACTTCCACTCCTCCTTCAACTGCTTTGACTGTATTGTGAGTACACACACACACACACACACACTCGCACACACACATATGCTGTACACACAGCAGACGTTGATAGATCTTGATTCGTTTGTTTTCTTTGTGCTCTGTGTGTGTTCATATGTATTTGCGTCTGTGTGTGTGTGTGTGTGTGTGTGTGTGTGTACAGGTGATCGTGGGCAGTATATTCGAGGTGATCTGGGCGGTGGTGAAACCAGGGACATCGTTCGGCATCAGTGTGTTACGAGCCCTCCGACTGCTCAGGATCTTCAAAGTCACCAAGTAAGTGTGTGTGTGTGTGTCTCCTGCTCTCTCTTTCCCTCTCTTGCTTAATTTCTCTCTGACCTCAAACTCAGCACTTTCTCGAGCGTTCAAAGGAATGTGGATACAAGTTTGACATAATGGTGTTTCTGATGTCTGCTTGTATTTGTACGGCTATCGAGTAACCTCACCCAGCTTCTCTCCCTCTCTCTCTCTCTCTCTCTCTCTCTCTCTCTCTCTCTCTCTCTCACTCAACCCCCTTCTCTCTATTCTGCTCTGTTTCTCTCTTGTTATTCCCCCTCCCTCTCCCTGGTGGTCAGGTACTGGGCTCCCTTGCGTAACCTGGTGGTGTCTCTGCTCAACTCCATGAAGTCCATCATCAGCCTGCTGTTCCTCCTCTTCCTCTTCATCGTGGTGTTTGCCCTGCTGGGCATGCAGCTCTTCGGGGGACAGTCAGTTTACCCACAATGCTCATACGGCCTGCATGACCCACAATGCATTGGGTCGCAAACTAACCCTTCCCTGTCCTCCCTGCTTCCCTCCAAGGTTCAACTTTGAATCTGGGACCCCCCCCCACCAACTTTGACACCTTCCCTGCGGCTATCATGACGGTTTTTCAGGTGAAGACACTTCCTCTTCACCATCTCTTCTTCTTCTTCTTCTTCAAGCTCGGCGTTTTAGATACAGTAGCAGGTCCCATTGTCTCTCCTGTCGCCGTGTGTTCTGATTGGTCCCATTGTCTTCCTGTCACCTTGTGTTCTGATTGGGCCGGTTGCTCACGCGCTGACTCACAGGGCACAACTGAGCGTGTGCGAGAGTTTATGAAGTTTGATTACAATAGACTGAATCTGTTGTTATAGTTATGAGTCCTCGACTTATTTAGGGTGACTCACATGTGTATGTGTGTGTATGTGTACGTGTGTGTGTGTGTGTGTGTATGTGTGCATGCGCTCCTCCAGGTCCTGACAGGGGAGGACTGGAACATGGTGATGTATGATGGGATTGAGTCCCAGGGAGGGGTCAACGACAAGGGCATGCTGTTCTCCATCTTCTTCATCGTGCTCACACTCTTCGGAAACTGTATCCTGGCAACCTGGACACACACACACACTCACACACTTACACACACATGATTATGATGATGATGATGAGGTTAGCTGGGACCCAGAGGCTGCTGTGTCTGTTTTTTAACCAGCGGCTCACAGACACGCTACTGAACGTGTTCTTGGCCATCGCCGTGGACAACCTGGCCAACGCGCAGGAGCTCACCAAGGTAACCTACACACCAACAGCCAATCACATCACACCACACATATCAACTGAAATACATTTAATTATTTCCAACTTAAGCCTGATGGTTATATATCTATATATATAGATAATAAGTTTTTTTTTTTGAATGGAATCAGAAAATGTGTTGTGTTGAACTGTTGTTGAACGACCAACTTCTATCACTGTCCCCTTCCTGTTTCTCCTCCAATAGGATGAGGAGGAGCAAGAAGAGGCAGCCAATCAGAAGACGGCATTGCAGAAGGCGAAGGAGGTGGCAGAGGTCAGCCCTCTGTCTGCAGCTAACCTCTCGATCGCAGCGTGAGTACACATACTCTCACACACACACTCACACATAACACACACACACTCTCTTTCTCACACACACAGACACACACACACACTCTCTCTCACACACATACTGTGTCACATACACACTCTCTCACACACACACTGTCTCACACACACACTCTCACACACACTCTCACACACACACACACACACTGTCTCACACACACTGTCACACACACACACACACACTGTCTCACACACACACACACTCCTTCTTCCCGTCCTCTAAGTCATGACTAAAGCGATTGTTCTCGTAGTAGAAAGCCAGGGAGTTGGTGGTTTGTGTGGAAGCCTGAGGGCTGTGTAGAACTAGCCTCACACAGCAGAAACAGACAATGGAACACAGCACAATGACTTTCAAAGGCCATATTTCTATAGAAAGTATTTGGTTTCCACACACACACGCCCTCACACACACACACCAAACACACACACACACACACACACACACACACACACATCCACGCTCACCTTTTGACTGACAGATATGTGTCAGCATGATGTTAGCCACTTAGCACATCCTCGCTGACTTTCTGTGGGAAAATGAAATTCAAGCACATCGCAAATGTTTTGGGATGATTTTCCACAAGGGTTTGGCTCCTCAAGCTACAGCCACAGCATTCGACCCTATGACATCACACACCGACCTCCACGTCAGATGACTTGGTGCCCGGTAAATTGTGTGTGTCGTGGTTGAGATTGTTGCTCCAGAACAGGCCACCGTGAAGGTAGTTGGATGTTATGTTGGAAGATTCCAGTAAGGCTAGTTGGATGTTATGTTGGAAGATTCCAGTAAGGCTAGTTGGATGTTATGTTGGAAGATTCCACTAAGGCTAGTTGGATGTTGTGTTGGAAGATTCCAGTAAGGCTAGTTGGATGTTATGTTGGAAGATTCCAGTAAGGCTAGTTGGATGTTGTGTTGGAAGATTCCAGTAAGGCTAGTTGGTTGTTGTGTTGGAAGATTCCAGTAAGGCTAGTTGGATGTTGTGTTGGAAGATTCCAGTAAGGCTAGTTGGATGTTATGTTGGAAGATTCCACTAAGGCTAGTTGGATGTTGTGTTGGAAGATTCCAGTAAGGCTAGTTGGATGTTGTGTTGGAAGATTCCAGTAAGGCTAGTTGGATGTTGTGTTGGAAGATTCCAGTAAGGCTAGTTGGTTGTTGTGTTGGAAGATTCCAGTAAGGCTAGTTGGATGTTATGTTGGAAGATTCCACTAAGGCTAGTTGGATGTTGTGTTGGAAGATTCCAGTAAGGCTAGTTGGATGTTGTGTTGGAAGATTCCAGTAAGGCTAGTTGGATGTTGTGTTGGAAGATTCCAGTAAGGCTAGTTGGATGTTGTGTTGGAAGATTCCAGTAAGGCTAGTTGGATGTTGTGTTGGAAGATTTCAGTAAGGCTAGTTGGTTGTTGTGTTGGAAGATTCCAGTAAGGCTAGTTGGATGTTGTGTTGGAAGATTCCAGTAAGGCTAGTTGGATGTTGTGTTGGAAGATTCCAGTAAGGCTAGTTGGTTGTTGTGTTGGAAGATTCCAGTAAGGCTAGTTGGATGTTGTGTTGGAAGATTCCAGTAAGGCTAGTTGGATGTTATGTTGGAAGATTCCAGTAAGGCTAGTTGGATGTTGTGTTGGAAGATTCCAGTAAGGCTAGTTGGATGTTGTGTTGGAAGATTCAACTACAGCAGTGAGGATTGACAGTGTCTAGGGGTGAGGTTTTCTCAGTGTGTATGTCTGTGTGTGTGTGTGTGTATGTGTGTGTCTGTGTGTGTGCTATGAAAGCTAAGTTAGGAGATGCTTGTTTTGTCTTTTACCGCAGACTCCAGCACATCATGCTCCCCACGCTAATCCTCATTTCCCACAAAAACACACTGACACGCCTTTCTAACCCCTTCCAACTAGCCAGTTCCACCGTTGTCGCCATGTTGTTTCTATGTCGGTTGTGTCACTCCCTTCCCTCCTCCTCCTTGTCTCCTTCCCAGAGATAAAAAAGAGCGTATCGATGTGACAGAGAATGTTAGCGATGACTGGTATTTATTGATTTACTCATTTTGCTCCTTTTCCTTATTTCTTTGTACGTTTTTTCCACCTCTTCATGTTTTGCTGTTTTTGTCCTGTGTGTTATTTACTTCCTGGTGTTTTTTGGTCGGATGTTTTGTTATTGGTGTTTTTTTCCTTCTCTGGCTGGTTGTCATAGCATTGTAGCTAGCGCTGTAGCTAACTTTGCTACCTTAGCCAGCTGAGCTGTGGTAAGTTAGCTAATGATGGGTAAGTCAGCTAACCAAAGCTAACCTAGCCAACCGTGCTACTGTGTTAGCTAATGATGCTGAATTAGCTAACCAAGCTAACCTAGCCATCTGTGCTATTGTGTTAGCTAATGATGCTCAGTTAGCTAACTGGGATCATCTAGCCAACTGATTAGCCAACAAATGAGCTTAAAGGTTTGCTGATTAGCTAAACGTTAGCTGTGCTAAAGTTAGCTAGCACCTCTAGGAGGGATGCAGAAGAGGTGGCTGGTGGCTGTAGCATATTTCACCTCTTTTTCTCTTTCAACCTTCATCACTGCCCATGTCATGAGGGTTGTTTGGTGTACTGTAATATCTGTGACACATAAATGGCATCATCATCGTCATCATCATCATCATCATATTGATGATGATTGTCATCCTATTGATGATCATATTGATCAAATTCACATCATTCCACTTTATGTCGATGGGGGGATGGGCACCAAGGTGAATGCTCATTGGCTATTGGCCTGCTGCAGGGAAATTTCTCATTGGCTATGGTTTTGCTGTTCCACGTCTTCATTGCTTGGGGAAAGTTGGAGGAAGTGACATCACTAACTGCCATTTACTGTCTTTTTTCTCCTGTCTTTTTTGTCCTCTCTGCCTTTCTTCGTATTTTTCTTCGTCTTTCTCCGCTCTCTTCTTCTCCCCACTCCCCCCTCCCCTCTCCCTCCTCCCCTCTCCGCATTTTCCCCTTTCCCTCTTCCTGTCTTCCCTCCACCCCTCTCTCCATTCCTTACCTCTCCTCTACCCCCTCCCCTCCCCTGCCTCAGTAAGGAGCAGCAGAAGAACCACAAGGGGGGCAAGTCGGTGTGGGAGCAGCGCACCAGCGAGATCCGTCGGCAGAACCTGATGACCAGCCGCGAGGCTCTGTACACTGAGATGGAGGGCGAGGACTGGAAGGTCAAGGGAGAAGGAGAGGAGGTGAGAGGTCAAAGGTCACATATTTACACAGACATGCAGCCTTCTCCTGATATATATATATATATATATATATATATCCTCTCCTATGTGTATATGGTGTCATATAGGACAACCTTGGCTAAAATATATTATATATAATATATAATATATATACTTGGATATATATATTTAAAAAAGCAACTCACTCCTCCCCCTCTCCTCCCCCTCTCCCCCCCCCCCCCAAGGTGTCCTACCCCCGTACCGCGGGGCGGGGTGACACCAAGACCCACCTGGACCGCCCCCTGGTGGTCAACCCGGGGGAAAACAACCGGAACAACAACACCAACCGTCCCCGGCCCGGAGAGCCCAGCCTGGAGGAGCGCTACCGGTACCAGGACCTGGGACAGCGCCGGGCCCAGGAATACCTCCGCAACCAGGCCCGCTATCACCAGAGCCTCCAAGAGAGGAGCCAGGCGCCCGTGGAGCTCTGCCCGGAGGGAGAGGGGGGTTGTGGGCAGGGCCGTCTGTCCCTGCAGAACCTGGAAGAGAAAGAGGAAGAGAGGGAGAGGGGAGGGAGGAGGAGGTGCAGGGCCGTGAGGGAAGAGAGGGAGGGGAGCGCGTCGCCTCTGAACAGCCAGGGGGGCGAGCAGAGGAGGCCCAGGCACTCCCGTAAGCTGGCGAGGGAGGGGGAGGAGGGGAGAGGTGCGGGCAGGCATAAAGGGAGGGCGGCGGAGACGGGAGGGGAGGGGGCAGAGGAAGGGGAGGGCCTGAGGCCGAAACGGCATCGCCACGGCAACCAAGAGAGGAGCCGGCAGCACCGCCAGAGGAAGTGAGTGAGAGGGAGAAGAGAGGAGGTGATGTTGTTGGAGCGAGCGGAAACTGTCTGTGTGTCTTTAATTAAGTGTCTCTTTCTCTCTCTCATTTTCTCACTCTTTCTGTCATTCTCTCTCTCTCTCTCTCTCTCCCTCTCTCTCTATCTCTCTCTCTCTCTCTCTCTCTCTCTCTCTCTCTCTCTCTCTCTCTCTCTCTCTCTCTCTCTCTCTCTCCCCCTCTCTCTCCCCCAGAGAGCACCATGGCAGTGGTCCCAACCTCTCCACCTCGCGGCCCATCCAGCAGCACAGCGAAGACCTGGACAACCTACGCAACAACAGCAAGCTGGCCCACACGCACTCGCACCCCCTCCCCCCAGACCACCCAGAGCACCTGAACAACCTGCTGAACCAGCGTGACGCTGACACGCACTCGCTGCTCCACAGCTCGGACAGCATCATCTTCACCAGCCTGGCCAAGGCGGAGTACACTGCGGTGGACATGCCCCCTGTGTACCCCTACCCCTCCACCAACGCCATACTGCAGGGTGAGTGTGTACATTTGTGCAGCAAATGTTCATCCAAAGTTAAAAAAACAAATTCCCTTTTTAACACTCTCATTTCTCTGCCCTACTTTTTCTCTCCTACTCTCCTTCCCTCCTTCTCTCCTTCTCTCTTTCTCTCCTTCTCTCCTTCTCCCCTTCTCTCCTTCTCCCCTTCTCTCCTTCTCTCCTTCTCTCCTTCTCTCTTTCTCCCTTCTCTCCTTCTCCTTTTCTCTCCTTCTCTCCTTCCCCGTATCCCTCCTCCTCAGTGAACAAGAACGCCAACACAGACCAGAAGAAGAGCGAGGAGAAGAAGGAGGAAGAGGAGGAAGAGGACGGGGACGGCCCCAAACCCATGCCCCCTTTCAGCTCCTGTTTCATCCTGTCCACCACCAACCCGTACGTGTCTGTGTGTGTGTGTGTGTGTGTGTGAGTGTGTGTGGTGTGACAATACAAGTGGTTAGACACACCTGTGTGTGTGTGATAGCGTAACTCTTTACCTGTGTGTGTGTGTCCCAGGTTTCGTAAGTGCTGCCACTATATCCTGACCCTGAAGTATTTTGAGTTCACCATCCTGTCGGTCATCGCTATGAGCAGCATCGCCCTGGCAGCAGAGGATCCTGTCAATCCTGAGTCGCCGCGCAACAACGTGAGACTGAACACACACCTCTGTCTGCCTGTCTGCCTGCCTGCCTGTCTGTCTGCCTGTCTGTCTGTCTGTCTGTCTGTCTGTCTGTCTGCCTACCTGCCTGTCTGCCTGTCTGCCTGTCTGTCTGTCTGTCTGTCTGTCTGTCTGTCTGTCTGTCTGCCTGTCTGCCTGTCTGCCTGTCTGTCTGTCTGTCTGTCTGCCTGTCTGTCTGTCTGTCTGTCTGTCTGTCTGTCTGTCTGCCTGTCTGCCTGTCTGCCTGTCTGCCTGTCTGCCTGTCTGTCTGCCTGCCTGTCTGTCTGTCTGTCTGTCTGTCTGCCTGTCTGCCTGCCTCTCTTCATCAGATCCTGATCTATCCTGGTCTGTGTCTCCTGCAGGTGCTGCGCTACTTTGACTACGTCTTCACAGGGGTCTTCACTTTTGAGATGTTGATCAAGGTAGCAGCCTGCTTCCATATGTGTGTTTATACTGCACAGTGTGTTTAGAATGTGTGTGCATGTTTCCTAACCTCCTGCCTGTGTGTGTGTTTTCCAGATGGTGGTTCTTGGTCTGTTCCTCCATCGAGGCTCCTATTTCCGTGACCTGTGGAACATTCTGGACTTTATAGTGGTTAGTGGTGCTCTGGTGGCCTTCGCCTTCACGTAAGTCTCCCCCAACACCTCCCCCCACCTCCCCCTCCCTCCTCACCCCTTTACTCCTCAACCCCCCCCCCCCCAGCCCCTGTACCCCTCCTCCTCATCCCTCCTCCACCCTGATGGTTGTCCCCTCCTCTCTCCTCATGACAGTCCCTTTACTCTCATTTCATTCACTCCTGTCCACTCTTCTCGGCTGTCTCCATCCTACCTTCCTGCCCTCTCATTCACAACGTCCCTCTTTCTGATCTCAGACTACGATTCTTTCCCTCCTCTGCTTACTGGTATGCCTCCTCTTTCTTTCTCTAACCTCATCCCTCTTTCATGCTGTCTTCCCAACTCAGTGCTCTTCTTGTCACTCATCCACTCCTAACCCGGTCGTCCCTCTCTCTTCACGTTGGTACCCGTCCAGATTCCTGCTCCACCACCCCCCCCTCCCCTCCAGACTCACACCCAGCTCACCCAGGCCTCCACCCAGCCCTCAGTGTCCCTCCTCCTACCTGGCAACCCCACCCTGCCTCAACTCGCCTCGCCTGCCCCAACCTAGCCCTCGGCAAACCCTCTCCCGCAACCCTCATCCACCCCCTCCCTCAGCCCCTCCCTCAGCCCAGCCTATCCTCTCCCACCAACACCCCCACTTCCCCCCCCCCTCTCCCCCCAACCCACGACCCCCCCCCCCCCCCCCGTGGGGTGAGGGCTCCTCCAGGCACCTGTAACCCTTTAGTGCCCAGGCCGTTCCCGAGCGTGTGCAGGGCAGAGCGAGGGGGCGCCTCTCCTCTCCTGCTCGCTCGTGCCCTCCGCTCCCGTCACCCCCGTTAGGAGCTTTCCAGAGGAGCAGGTATTTCACTGTCCGTCCCTTTGCACGGCCTGGGGAAGCCTGACTGAACGAGGGAGGGAGGGGAGGGGAGGGAGGTGAGGGAGGGAGGGGAGGGAGGCTGGGGCAAAGTGCTGAGGGTGGAATGATTTAATGATTTTCTTTGAGGGGGGGTTGGGGGGAGTGGGGGGGGGGGGTCGTGAGATATGTTGTGTCTAACACATATCGGAAATACGTACATGAATGTGTTTGTGTGTGTGTGTGTGTGTGTGTGTACATCCTCCTCAGTTCCAAGGGTCTTACAGCATGCCTGCCGCAATGGAACATGCATGAACTTCCCACAGGAAGTGACATCACTCAAGACATGGCCACGCACTCCGGTCTGACAGTGTTGATGATGTCACTGAGTCTTGACACAATACTGACATCACCATCGACAAAATAATGTTCATTAATAATCAATCATAAAATATACACGAATCACACAGTAAATATACGGTATCTCCCTGCCTGTCTTGTTTGTGTTCCAACAGCTAGAGTTGGTGCATGGTTAGTAAAATAATAACTGTTAAACACAGATATGTCTTCAATGATAGCACAGAGATATCACATCCGTGTTCTTTTCCTGCTGGGTGGGTGTTTACATTTACATATAGTCATTTAGCAGACGCTCTTATCCAGAGCGACTCACAGTAAGTACAGGGACATTCTCCCGAGGCAAGTAGGGTGAAGTGCCTTGCCCAAGGACACAACGTCATTTGGCACGGCCGGGAATCAAACCAGCAACCATCTGATTACTAGCCCCGATATCCTAACTGCTCAGCCATTTATTATCAACCGCTTCCTGTCAGACCCACGCAGACGCACCAGCAGGGCCAAGGGCCGGCTAACTGAGGAAGGTGTACAGTAACCAACATACTGCAGTACCACCGCAAGTACTGCTGCTGGAGTACTGCTGCTGTTAGTAGTACTGAGTACTGAGCACTACTGCAGTATGAGTGTGTGTATGTGTGTGTGTGTGTGTGAGGAGGGGCTGGCAACCGTTGCTGTAGAGAGAGAACCTATCCTGTCCCTGAGTGGGGTTGGTTAACCGACTGGGGCCGATAGGTTTGTTTTCCGCGTTTGTTTATTCGCAAGATTAAAATCACTCCACCGCTGCTCCCTGCTCCGGCATGATGACCTCCCTCCCTTGGAAGAGGACGCCTCCCTCTCTCTCTCTCTCTCTCTCTCTCTCCCTCTCTCCCTCCCTCCCTCCCTCCCTCCCTCCTTCCCTGCCCTCATCCCTTCTTTTCCTCCCAGCCATTTTCCTGTTCCACTCGTTTATCCGGCTCCTATGCTGTCTTGCTCGGTCCTTTCATCGTTTTGCCCCTCTCCTCTCCCTGCTCTCCCTCCCTCCCTCTGTTTCTCCTCCTCCACTCCTTCCATCTGCTCAGGCCTTTCCTGCAGCTCAGGTTGAGGGATCCACACAGCTCTGTGGAATCTCTCCATTTGTTGAGTCGTGAGAGAGAGAGAGAGAGAGACAGACAGACAGAGAGAGAGAGAGAGAGAGAGAGAGAGAGAGAGAGAGAGAGAGAGAGAGAGAGAGAGAGAGAGAGAGAGAGAGAGAGAGAGAGAGAGAGAGAGAGAGAGAGAGAGAGAGAGAGAGAGAGAGAGAGAGAGAGAGATGGAATAATAAGTGAAAGAGAGAATGATGAGAGAAAGAGTGAGTCCGGAGTGTGAGTTGTAGTTGGTGGAAAAGCGAGAGTGAGAGAGAGAGAGAGAGAGAGAGAGAGAGAGAGAGAGAGAGAGAGGATGAGAGCGATTATATACAGCGAGAGTTAGCTAGTTGACTCAACAAATGCGCTTATGGCCCCCACATTCTGAATGAGCAGGAATGACACTGTCCCAGCGACCAACAGCTGCATGCAGAACTCAGCTGCAAGAGTTTGCATTTCTGCGTAACTGTGTGTGTGTGTGTGAGTGTGTGTGCAGGGGTACGCGTGCAAGCAAGCTTCAGTGTATGCCCAAACCCCTTCTTCGTCTTCTTGAATGCATCGTGCACACCACAAGCTCATTCTGTGACATGAAAATCCGGAACGTACAATTCTTCACATAAGATACATGATAATAATATTGTATTTATGTATCCTCATGGATAACAGGGAGATCAGCCTGTGGATAATATGTCAATGCCATGAAAGGAACAGTGTTATAGTCAGTGTAGTTAAACAGACTAACAGAACTGATTGATAAGATGATGGATCATTACTGAGAGGTAAGGCCGGTGTGGTTGTGTGTACATCTTGTTCTTCCCAAGATGGCCATCTTAATTTGAGTTGTCCTTCTCCTTCTCTCTCTGCGGGGAAACCTCTGATGTGATGTATTCATTATTCACTAGCATGATTTTAGTCAGACACACAGCACATGTAATAACGTAGGGTACAAGGAATGTAGGGGTTACATGCATTCATTGATGGTTTCATCCAAAGATATGTACAAATAATTCCAATGGTAAGTGCAGAAGATATTCACGTTTTTTTTTTTTTTTTTTTTACTGGATATTCAAATTTTCTCAGTAACACAAATACAAACACACCATTTTGATTAATTAAAATGTGTGCATTTGTGTTTTTTAAACACAAATATAGCGGTGTAGTGAGGAAGCTGTGATTCTGTGTTTGAGGACTGCCCACTGGTCATTGAGTGTCCCAACTGGACAGTGCTTAACAAACAATTCTTCACAATTTAGAATGTATCTGAATTAGATAAAGGTAAGGTAGAGCATTGTGGGTAATGTAGTCCCTTTAACAGGTATGTAAACACTTTGCTTCCTGTATTGCTGTTCCCGTTACCATGGCGAATGGAGTCGGTGGGCGGGGTCGGTGTTTGGGGGGGGGCGGGAGGAGGGGGGGGGATTCTAACCAATCGCTCGCCATCTTTCTTCTACTTCCTGCTTCTCCGTCCGTGTCTCATATCAATGTATTTTCCTTCTTCTGTCAAACCCTTCCCTCTTCTCCTGTCCTCTTTCTCTGTTTCTGTCTGTTTGTGTTTCTGTCTTTCCTCCTGTCTCTCTGTCTGTCCGTCTCTCTCTATCCTTCGCTCGCTCTCGCTCTCTTTCTCTGTCGCTGTCCCTGCCTTGATGTGATACCTACAGGAGCAGCACTCGGTAAAGTCTTGCCTCACTCTCTCTCTCTCTCCTGCACCTCCTCTTCTCGATCCTTTCTCTCCTCCAGTCACAAAAACAATGGCTTCTCTCTCTTTCTTTCTTTCTTCGTCCTGGTCTACAACTCCTTCATTGCCACCGGCACCTCGGTTTTCTTCCTCATCCATTCTACCGTCTCCAACATTCCAGATTTCCCGTGGACTGTTCCGGAACTGTCAAACCAGCCACTCAAAACTTAAGAACTCTCTATTATAAATTGTAAAAAAAATCTTAGTAATTGATTCGGACACTTAATTGCGTGTCCTCATCGTACATCGTATTGCACATCCACATCCATTTGTTGAGCAGACAAGAATCGCACCAACTTCGAGGACCCCAATGCAGGACACTTAGACACGTATCTCCAGGGAGACTCCTCACACTGAGGCTGGCTGATCGATGGGAGCGTTCGATGGTGATTATCAGCATGAGCAGAGTGAGGGAGTCAGAGTGAGGGAGTCAGAGTGAGAGAGTCAGACAGAGTCAGAGTGAGGGAGTCAGAGTGAGGGAGTCAGAGTGAGGGAGTCAGAGTGAGAGAGTCAGAGTGAGAGAGTCAGAGTGAGAGAGTCAGACAGAGTCAGAGTGAGCGAGTCAGAGTGAGCGAGTCAGAGTGAGGGAGTCAGAGTGAGGGAGTCAGAGTGAGCGAGTCAGAGTGAGGGAGTCAGAGTGAGGGAGTCAGAGTGAGGGAGTCAGAGTGAGCGAGTCAGAGTGAGAGAGTCAGAGTGAGGGTGGATAAAGCTTGTTAATCACCCTCCCGCTCCCAGGTGAACTCTCCTCTCCTGCTGTATTACTGCTCTGATAGGAAGGTTGCTCTCTGTTCTGGCTCACTCCCACCGCAAGGTCAATTGATTATCGACTGATGTGCAAACACACACACACCTAAACACACAGATACCATGTACACACCAATACAGTACACACACACACACACACAGACACACACCTAGGCTGCCAAGGTCCTGACTCCATCAATCTGTCGTGGACTGAATTGTCTTTAGTCTTGAGACAAGGAGTGCAGTTCATAGTTAAAGCCCTGTTGGCGTGATGTGAGACCTCTGCTCTGAGATTTGGCTGCTGTCCGACACACACACACACACACACACACACACACACACACACACACACACACACACACACACACACACACACACATACACACACACAGCCTTGTTTTAAATAAAATGGCTGATCCACTTACAGCAATGATCAACTCGGCCATTTAGATCTCTGACAACACGCTTTTTCTTCTTCGGTGGTATTGTTTTACGAGCGCACAAATCAGGAACAGAATCAGTAGGACGTGTCGTTAGGGAGCGCAGGAAGTGATGTCATAAAGCCAAACAGCATGTCGTTTGTCTTGAGCCGATTGGAGAGACGAGTAGAGGGCTGAAGTAAAACCTGGACGATTGCAGAGACGTTTTCCGGTTGGTGGAAGATGTTTTCGTTCTGTTTGTGACGTCACATCCTGTGGCGTGACTGACATGGTGTCGTCTCTGTCTTATGGCCTCGTTCCAACAGTCTCGCCCAAGCTTCCTTTCCTTGTTGTCCCCTTTCTTGGTGTTTGAAGGCCAGAAGGAAGGGAGTCAAGGACAGGACATGGGCCATATTTACTTATCCAGGATTATATCGCCATAATCCTGCCTCGTTCCACTAAAACATGCTCCAGCATTTACCTCCGCATAAACTCCCATCCCTGGTAAATGAGATCTGAAATGTCTCTCTCTCCTGCTCTCTCTCTCTCTATGTCTCTCTCTCTCGTGCCTGAAAAAGAAAGAAAGAGGTTTGGCTGGGCATCAGACGATGCCTGTTGATATGCACCTTGATGAACGTTCTGATGATGCTTCATGATGTGTCATCACTGCCTTTATAATGCTTCACTTACCGGCCATGAAACCAGTCGACCAATCAACTGATCTCTCTCCCTTCATGTTGGTTTCATGTGTGAAAGCAGCCACAGGTTTCTCTACACTGTATGCTTCCTCTGTTCCACGTTGTTGACATAACTACCTCTCAGAACTTTTCAAAAACACACCGATATGCTGCGTCTGAGCTGGATATGTTTTAACCTGCTTTTCCAAACCCGCTGTCTTTCACACACACACACACACACACACACACACTCTCCTCTCCGTGCACACACACACTCCCCTCCACACACACACACACACACACAGTCTTCCTGCAGTGTGTAACGGTGCTGTTGTTCCACGACACTCCTCTAGGGGGAGCAGCAAGGGGAAAGACATCAGCACCATCAAGTCTCTCAGGGTGCTCCGCGTACTGCGCCCTCTCAAGACCATCAAACGACTGCCCAAGCTCAAGGTAGGACAACTGGGTGTGAGTGTGTGTGTGAGTGTGTGTGTGAGACGGCGTGTGTGTGAGACGGTGTGTGTGTGTGCTTAAAGTGCTCCTGTATGTTGGTATGTAGACGGCAGTTTTTTTTATTCTGCCTTTGCCTCCCTCCCTCCCTCCCTCCCTCCCTCCCTACCTCCAGGCGGTGTTTGACTGCGTGGTCAACTCTCTGAAGAACGTGCTGAACATCCTCATTGTGTACATGCTGTTCATGTTCATCTTCGCCGTGGTGGCCGTGCAACTCTTCAAGGGCCGCTTCTTCTACTGCACCGACGAGTCCAAGGAGTTTGAGCGCGACTGCAGGTGAGAACCTGTCTGTCTGTTTGTCTGTCTGTTTCTCTCTCTCTCTCTCTCTCTCTCTCTCTCTCTCTCTCTCTCTCTCTCTCTCTCTCTCTCTCTCTCTGTATCTCTCTGTCTGTCTCTCTGTCTCTCTGTTTGTCTCTATCTGTCTGCCTGTCTGCCAGCCTGTCTATCTGTCTTTTGGTATCTCTATATACGTTATGTCTTACAGTCCGTATGGTCTTACCTCTCTTTCTCAAACGCTTTACGTCTGCCTGTGTGTGTGTGTGTGTGTGTGTGTGTTTGCGTGTGTGTGTGCGTGTGTGTGTGTGTGTGTGTGTGGTCAGGGGGGAGTACTTGGTGTACGAGCGAGATGAGGTGAAAGCTCAGAAGCGGGAGTGGAAGAAGTACGATTTCCACTATGACAACGTGGCTTGGGCCCTGCTCACCCTCTTCACTGTGTCTACTGGAGAGGGGTGGCCGCAGTGAGTACACACACACACACTGCACTCTTACCACACACACACACTGCACTCTTACCACACACACACACACACACACACACACTCTGCACTCTTACCACACACACACACTGCACTCTTACCACACACACACACACACACACTGCACTCTTACCACACACACACACTGCACTCATAGCCCATACGCACACACTATATACATACCACTTACACACACTCACATATGCTTCACTCATACCACATACACTCACACACCACACACCCCAACCTCCTTGACGCCTCCCTCTACCCCACGCCCCTCTCCTCCAACCACACACACACCTCCCGCTCTCTCCCCCTCTCTCACCCACCCCCCTCTCCCCCACTCTCCTCTCCTCCCCCTTTCCTCCCCCTCTCCTCCCCCTCTCCCCCCCTCTCCCCCCTCTCCCCCGCAGGGTGTTGAAACACTCGGTGGACGCCACCTATGAGAACCAGGGTCCGAGCCCGGGGTACCGGATGGAGATGTCCATCTTCTACGTGGTGTATTTCGTTGTCTTCCCCTTCTTCTTCGTCAACATCTTCGTGGCCCTCATCATCATCACCTTCCAGGAGCAGGGAGACAAGATGATGGAGGACTACAGCCTGGAGAAGAATGAGGTGAGAGAGAGAGAGAGAGAGAGAGAGAGAGAGAGAGAGAGAGACAGACAGACAGACAGTGGAGGGGGAGAGGGAGAGGGAGAGAGAGAGAGATGTGTGGAAGCCAACAACAATCACGCGAGAGCCGAGGAGAGAGAGTGTTTTGAATGTGCTCGCATGGTCTTCAAACCAGATCAAGCAACAACACGGCCTCTACAGTGCTTGAACCAAATAATACTCTCCCTCCCTCCCTCCCCTCCCCTCCCTTCCTCAGAGAGCCTGTATAGACTTCGCCATCAACGCCAAGCCCCTGACCAGACACATGCCTCACAACAAGCAGAGCTTCCAGTACCGCATGTGGCAGTTTGTGGTGTCTCCTCCCTTCGAGTACAGCATCATGGCTCTGATAGCGCTCAACACCATTGTCCTCATGATGAAGGTAAGACCAGTATGTGTGTGTGAGTCGTGACTAGGATTTGTGAGTGTGTGTGTGTGCGTGTTTAACTGATTGCCAACCCTTCCGGTGTGTACCTGTGTTGTTCTTTGTAGTACAACGGGGCTTCGGACGTGTATGATAAAGTGTTGAAGAACCTCAACATCGTGTTCACTACTCTCTTCTTCATGGAGTGCATCCTCAAAATCATCGCTTTTGGTGTGCTGGTGAGCTACACACACACACACACACAGTTATAGATCCACAGTTACGAACTTAGAAATGAGCTCACTTTCAAACAAACAAATCTCAAACCAATCTGTGTGTGCTCTTTCTCTCACACACACACCTTCTTTTCTAGGTTGGCCTACTATATATGCCTTAACCTTTTTTTTTCTGTATTACTCATTTATAAGCAGGTTATTTTAGTAGACAGAACTAGAGCATGTTTCTCCTCCAAACCCTGAGAGTGCTCTGTCTAACAGGAGCCCTCCTACTGGCTAAAGTGTCTCCTCCCTACACTGGCTCTACGGCAACAGCGCCGGGATTGGCCGACTCGCATTCCTTCCTGTCTCTGTCCCCCCCCCCAACTCGTTTTAACGCAATCCGATTGGACGCATGTCTGTCCCTCTGCGTTCTCATTGGGTAACGCGTTCTTTGCTTCCTGTGTCCTACAGAACTATTTCCGAGACGCGTGGAATATTTTTGACTTTGTCTCGGTCCTCGGAAGCTTTTCTGATATTTTAGTCACAGAATTTGGGGTAAGTACATTCAAACAGTACACATCATAAGGATGTTATTATTGTATATGATATGATATTATAGTAAAGTAAAGTTTAGTAAAGTGTAGTAAAGTATAGTTAAGTATAGTAAAGTATAGTAATTTAAGAGTGAAATAGAGACCAGACGTGTATGATGTCTATTATAGGTCAAGTTAGTCTCCTACTTATAACCAATATGACTCTTCGTGGTATAAAAGACTTGTTATTAAGGTTATGATGATAGCATATGTTTATGATGAAATGTCACGACTATCTACAGTAAGCTGTTACGATGGGTTTGGTTGTGCGTGTTCACGTCAATCATTGTAAGTGTGTTTGATGTCTGTGTTCGCTATTCCTTCGTATTTGTGTCTACCTGTGTGTGTGTGTGTGTGTGTGTGTGTGTGTGTGTGTTTAGTAGATGTACGTCCATGTAGTAGCAGTTGTTGACGTGTGTGTATCATGATGGTAGTGATATAATGATATTGTGTGTGGACTCTCTCCAGTGCTGTGCTCCACAGTGAACACGTCTGTCAGTCCAGTCAATATTCAGATTCAGCTCCAAAGCTTCCATAGTCCAGTTTTCCATGTCATAAATAACTTCAATTGGCCTCCATAGAATCCTGTTGCTATGTCGATGTAAACATAAGCTGAATGCATAGCAGCGTCCCAACCTGGGAAGTAAATAGACGTAAAAAAAAAAAAAAAAAAACGTCACATTTTTACTGCATGTTGTGGGCCTGTTTAAAGCGTTGGTGTTTAAAGCATGTTAGTGCCTGTAGTGTTCGGCCATGGAGAGACTCTGATGTCTGTGGTTCCAACTGTTGCTGACTGACCTTCTCTGAACATTCTGCTGCTGACGATCTGTGTTACGATCACCATGACGATTCACTCTCTTCTTCTTCTTCTTCTTCTTCTATCTTTTTTTCGCATGCTTTCTTTTCCTCCTCCTCTTCCTCCTCCTCCTCCTCCTCCTCCTCTTCCTCTCTCCTGCTTTGTTGGCGTCCTATGCCCCTCCCCCTTTTCCTCCTCCTCCTCCTGCTCTTCCTCCTCCGTAAAACTACTTCCTGTGAACAATCCATCCAATCAAAATGCACTATGAAATCCTCCCCCTTGTCCCTCCCTCCTCCATGACGCGCTGTGATGATGATGATGATGATGGTGGATGGTGATGACGTGTGTTTTAAAACCATGCCTCCCCCCCCCCCCCCTTAAAAACCACCACAACCCCCCCTCCTCTCTTCCTGTAACCACTCTCTCACACTCACTTCGTACTGCGCCAAACAAACAAACACCTCCATCCATCCTTCAACATGTAGAATCTGGTTGGTTTGTTATTTATATCTCTGAGCTTCGACCTGCATCCTCATTGGCCCGCGTGTGGCCCCTCCCATTCCTCTTACCTGGTCCGCACCCCCCCCCCTCCACCCACGCCCTCCCATGATTAACCCCTGAACCCTCTCCCCCTCCTCACCCCTCCTCTAACATGATTGACCCCTCAACCCTGGCCTCCCTATGCATGAGCTGCATGGATGACGATGACCTTTGAACTGTGTGCACATTATTGGCTTCTTCTCAGACACACACACACACACACACACACAGACATATCTATAGATAACATGAACACATATCAGTCTTTTGCCCACGCGCACACACACGCGCGCACACACACACATACACACACACCTGACTGAAGGATGTGCAGTGTCTTGGCCTCCACTGAGGAAGGCCAGAGACAGGCTGGTCTGCATGCACGGTGTGCATCTCTCTTCACAACAGAAGGAAGATGGCCGCCGGTGTCACTGCTGCCTGTCGCGAGGCTGGACAAGCATGCTCGCTTTCCTTCTCTCCTCCCTCTCCCTCCCTCCCCTCCGTCCTCTTCTCCTGTCTTCTCCTCGACGCACCCCCCCCCCCTCCTCCTCCTCTTCCTCCCTCCTTCTCCCCCCTCCTTCCCCTCCTCCCCCTACTGCTAAGCCCGTCGACCACTGTCCCAGACAGCTCCCTCATCTCACCCCACAAGAGAGAGTCAGGCGTTGATAGAGAGATATCTAAGAAAGTTGGGACCAGATGTGTGGGGTGGCAGGGAGGGGGGAGGAGAGAAGAAGACATGTTTTTCAAGAGGCTCTGGTCTTTATACTGTCCTCACCAAAGCTTAGCAGAGCTAGTGAGAGCAGCTGTAGGCAGGACAGGTTTGAACCAACGTGTAGTTGGTGCAGATCTGACCCGCCCTGGGATATCAGGTCTACGGGGGAGATGGGTGGATGGGTAAAGTATGGGCACACTTCCTGTGCTTAGTCAATCTCTGGTGATGAGATGAGACAGCATCCTGTGTGTGTGTGTGTGTGTGTGTGAGTCTGTGTGTGTTTGTGTGGTGGACGGGCAGAGTGTATCCATGTATGGGCAGTGTTCATCCTGTCTGGCCTGCTTGTCCCCCAAACATCAGTGCATTTGGTTCTAAAAAAAAAAATACTCTGGTTTGACCTGATTGGATGATGACGTTTTAAGATTATTTTGATTTATGATTTTCAGTTCTTAGTTGTGTCTTTCTTCTCCCTTGTTTTTTACAACTCGGCTTACTTTTAGTTGATTCTCTCTGTTCTTCTTCTTCTTCTTTGGTTGTTGTGTTTTGGGTGTCGTTTTTAACTAATGAGTTCAGACCTAAACCATTCTGTTGAGATTTTCATATTATTTGATCTGTTTGACCTCCTCTCTCCCTCTTTATAAATTATTAATTTTGGTTTGTTTAGTTTTTTTTTTTTTTACAAAACAAAACAAAGATTTAACTTGCATTAACGTACGATTCAAATTCAGTTTTCCAATTGTCTTTCTCTCTTTTTCACGTACACCTACACGCACACACAAACACACATTCTTTCTGGGTCTCCTCCTTCACTGTCTCTCTACATCTCTCTCTCTTTCTCTTTCTTTCTCTCTCTACATCTCTCTCTCTTTCTCTTTTTTTCTCTCTCTACATCTCTCTCTCTTTCTCTTTCTTTCTCTCTCTACATCTCTCTCTCTTTCTCTCTGACACACACACACACACACACACACTCTGGTAGGATAACTTCATCAACCTGAGTTTCTTGCGGTTGTTCCGGGCTGCTCGCCTCATCAAGCTGCTGAGACAGGGAGAGACCATCCGCATCCTGCTCTGGACCTTCGTCCAGTCTTTCAAGGTACACACACACACACACACACACACACTCACGCACACAGCCACACAAAAAACAGACACACTTGACTCGGTTCAATTTTAAAGATGTCATTCCCTCTGTGTCCTCTGGTAGGCGCTGCCCTACGTCTGTCTGCTGATCGGAATGCTGTTCTTCATCTACGCCATCATAGGCATGCAGGTGAGCTACCGCACGCACACACACACACACACACACACACACACACAGAGACACACACACACACACAGAGACACACACACACACACTGGGATGTTTTCAACTAGCTGTAACTCTTAAATGTATCTTTGTGTTTTATGTGTGTGTGTCTCTGTGTGTGTGTGTGTGTCTCTGTGTGTGTGTGTCTTTGTGTGTGTGTACGTGTCTCTATATGTGTTTGTCTCTGTGTGTGTGTGTGTGTGTGTGTGTAGCTGTTTGGTAACCTGGCCCTGGACGAGGAAGAGGCCATCAATGAGCACAACAACTTCAGAACCTTCATCATGTCCCTCATGCTGCTCTTCAGGTACGAACATGGCTCTTCCTCAGAGTGTGTATGCATGTTTGTGAGGTTGTGTGTTTGTCAGAGTGTGTTTGTCCCTGTGTGTTTGTCCGTGTGTATGACTCTGCAATCTGCGATTCACAGATGATTGTGCGATCGAAGTGTTCAAACGTTCCACCAATGCATGTCCCTCGCTTAGATGACTGAGTGTGTGTGTGTGTTAACAGCTGTGTGTGTGTGTGTTAATAGCTCTGTGTGTGTGTGTCCCTCCCTGGTCCCAGGAGTGCCACGGGCGAGGCGTGGCATGACATCATGCTGGCGTGTCTGGGGGGGAAGGAGTGCGACGAGCTGTCGGGGAACACAGAGAAGGAGTGCGGCTCCACCTTCGCCTACACCTACTTCGTCTCCTTCATCTTCTTCTGTTCCTTCCTGGTACGACCACATGGCCAGCCCGCCGGCCAATCAGGACGCCCCGCTGACTCGGCGGTGCTATGCTTGCGAGCTGGCCGGATGAGTGCCATTGACGACTGTGTGTGTTTGTGTGTGTGTTTTCTATGAATGTGTGTGTGTGTTTCTGTGAATGTGTGTTTTGTGTGTTTACATGCATGCCCGTGAATGTGTGTAGATGCTGAATCTGTTTGTGGCTGTCATCATGGACAACTTTGAGTACCTGACCAGAGACTCATCCATCCTGGGCCCTCATCACCTGGACGAATACGTCAGGATCTGGGCCGAGTACGACCCTGCTGCCTGGTGAGTCACGCACACACACACACGCACACACACTCCCCCACACACACACACACACATACATGCACACACCCACATACACACACACAAATAGCACATTCATACTCTCATTCCCACTCTAACACACAGTTCAATACCGGAGTGACAAAATCAGTGACATAACACACTTTAACATACTTATACCACGGGATATTTTGGAATGGTATTTACGAATACACTCACACACTCACACACACACTCACACGCATATAAACACATTCTAATTTGCCAACATTCTCACTGATCACAAAAGGCACTGACAAACTGACGGTTGATCACTGTTGGTAAAGATGTTTTGATACACTAACCCTTGCTTCTTTAATCCTTTGAGCTGGTGATGGATTCTCTCTGACCTTTGAACTCTAGCCTTAGCGATGCTGCTAACGCTTGACCCCTGTCATGTGACAAGTCATGTGACAGGAAGTTACTTGAAGGTCAAGCTGGAAGTGGAGAACGATGACATTGATCGTGATGAGTTTTAACTCATCATCAGAGCCCTCGTGTCTCTCTCTCTCATCCTCTCCTCCTCTCTTCCTCCCTCCTTCCTTCTTTTCGTCTTCTTAAAGTATATTGTGGAACCCATGGAATTGTGTTGATCTTTCCCAGCTGTGTTTTGGTGCGTTTGAGACAGAGAGAGAGAGAGAGAGAGAGAGAGAGAGAGAGAGAGAGAGAGCATGTCAATGATTCTTACTCTTGTTCTCCTTTGTAATCTCAAGTGTGCTCTCACTTTGTATATTTCCTTATCTCTCTCCCTCTCCCCCAATTTCTCTCTCTCTCCTCCGCTCTCTCTCCCCCCGTCTTCCTGACTCTCACCCCCCCTCTCTCTCCCTCTCTCTCACCCCCCCTCTCTCTCTCTCTCTCCCTCTCTCTCTCTTTTCTCTCTCTCTCTCTCTCTCTCTCTCTCTCTCCCTGTCCCTGTTCTAACCCCCTTGTATTCTTCTTACAGTGGGCGCATACATTATAAGGATATGTACAGTTTATTGCGGGTAATCTCCCCACCTCTGGGACTAGGCAAGAAATGCCCCCATAGGGTAGCCTGCAAGGTTTGGATCCAACTTAAACACAACCTCTAAGCAACCTGCTCGTCCTCCACTGGAATGAATGTCTGCTCTTAGTTCTTCGTTTAAGTACTTTAGTTGTCACACTCCACCTCCTTTTCCTATCCTTTCTTCGATTTTTCAACTTTTGTTTTGGCTTTTTATTTGATCTGTTTATTTATTTTCTACGTTTTCTAATCCATCATTCCTTTTTTGGTTTGGGGTGTTTACATATATTAATCTATTTGCATTCTGGTATGAGAACGAGAATGTTTGGGACAATGCAGACATGGTACACACACACACACATTACTAGTACTTCTGTTTTGTTTGAAGCATGAGGAGCACTGCCCTGCTGTTGTCCTCACCCAACACAAACACACCAAACACCTCAACTTCATGCAGTGTAATTGTTAACTCACCATTTCCTGTGGGTGGTGGTGATGGGGCAGAGAGGAGGAGGGTGGTGGTGGTGGGATAAAAAAAAAACTGACCATTTGTATTTTTCTTACTGCTTGGTGACTAACCATAACAGGGCAGAAATGGTCTAGTAGAAGTATGCATTGTTCTTGTA
>NC_140381.1:3757500-3770000 GCF_054491055.1 Hypomesus nipponensis | reverse complement strand
ATAAATCTGGTCAAATAAACTGTCTGATTTGTGGCTGGTGTCTACTGAGCTCCCTCCCACCCTGACCCCTCCCCCCTTCCTGACCTGGAGGTTCTAAACACGCCCCCTGTTGTGGACACGCCCCCCCCTCGCTCAACCTCTCGTCCTGATTGGCTCTCCACAGAGGCTGCTGCGCATGGATTTGCCGGTTGCCGATGACAACACGGTTCATTTCAACTCCACTCTCATGGCCCTGATCAGGACGGCGCTGGATATCAAGATTGCCAAGGGTACACTCTCTCTCTCTCTCTCTCTCTCTCTCTCTCTCTCTCTCTCTCTCTCTCTCTCTCTCTCTCTCTCTCTCTCTCTCTCTGTGTCTCTCTCTCTGTGTCTCTCTCTCTGTGTCTCTCTCCTCTCTCTCTCTCTCTCTCTCTCTCTCTCTCTCTCTCTATCTCTCTGCTGGTTCTCTCTCCGTAGGTATGACCTTATCTGACCTCTAGCCTGTTCTTCCTCTCATTGGTGTCCAGAGTCAGCTTCTGGCTTGATGATAAGTGACTAACCAATCCACATCTTCTGTTTGTGTAAATGTGGGTGTGGGTGAATGTGTGTCCTGACTGCGTTATTTCTTTGTCAACTGTGTGCTGTTTTGAATTTCTTTGCCGTGGCATGGACGGTTGTGTGTGTGTGTGTGTCTACATATGGTGGATGTATATATGTGTGTGCATGCGTATGTTCGGTGTGTCTGTGCGTGTGTGTGTGTGTTCTCAGGGGGTGCCGACAAGCACCAGATGGATGCAGAGCTGAGGAAAGAGATGATGGCAATCTGGCCCAACCTCTCCCAGAAGACCCTGGACCTGCTGGTCACGCCACACAAGTGTAAGTCCCAGGAAGTGACGGCTCACTGCGTCGTCACGGTAGCCAGCGTGTAGTCACGGTAGCCAGCGTGTTTGTGTATGTGTCCGATCACCAACTCACCAAGAGGACAGCTTCTACCGGCCGGTGACCCCCGATCGCTCTGCGCCCTCTGATCAGACACACACACACACTACATGTACACACACACACACACACACACACACACTACACGTACACACACACACACACTACATGTACACACACACACACACACACACTACACGTACACACACACACACTACATGTACACACACACACACACACACACACTACATGTACACACACACACCCACACACACTACACGTACACACACACACACGCACACACACGCACTACATGTACACACACACACCCACACACACTACATGTACACACACACACACACTACATGTACACACACACACACACACACACACTACACGTACACACACACACACTACATGTACACACACACACACACTACATGTACACACACACACACTACACGTACACACACACACACTACATGTACACACACACACACACACACACACACTACACGTACACACACACACAAACACTACACGTACACACACACACAAACACTACACGTACACACACACACACACACAAACACTACACGTACACACACACACAAACACTACACGTACACACACACACACACACACAAACACTACACGTACACACACACACAAACACTACACGTACACACACACACACATCTCTCTCTATGTTAAGACACACGCTGGATCTCTCCTCTGACACACACTCACACTAACCCTCTTTCTCAGTTTTGTTCACGTTTTTACTGAAAACGCCACACACACACACGCACACACACACGCACACCCCCATGTCTGGTATCAGAGGGTGCCTGCTATAGAAGATCCTCTATAGAAGTCTTTTCACTACAGGGAGTACATAGCACTATGTAGACAGTACATAGCACTATGTAGACATACAGTATATGTAAGGCATGTATACATTAGACTCACCTAGGCTTCACAGACTAAAAGGAGGATTCATAAAGACTTCATAAAGCCTTCACAGGCTTCATAGAAAATATATAGCACAGGCTTAATATTTACAGAATATGCTTCACAGCCAAACTGTATAGAATTCCTAGACAATATGTCTTGAGTATAGAAACTGTTGTTGGAGCAGAGAAGTGTAGCATGATGTTGTATCGAGGTCCTTGGAGACACAATAAGCAAATAAATAACTGTTATTTACTTTACAACAAAGAAATCTTTAATATAATAATATAACTGGTATCTACTTGCTTGCTTGACTATGGTTGATCTAAAAGACCTTGAGTAGACAGGGGACTTGTAACCACGTCACAGTAGAGGAGCAGAGAGAGGTTCCTCTGATAGAAACAGTGGGAGTTCCGGTGTGCTAATTCTGACATTACAGAGCTCAAGGTTTTTTTCTGATTATTAAATGTTTAAGTGTGTTATCATCCAAACTCTAGGGATGGTTATCTGGAGTTTTTAGAAAAAAAATATTGAGCTCCTGTTTAGCAAAAAGTAGAATTGTGATGTGTGTCTCTCTTCATTGTGATGTGGCTACCTGTTCCCCTGTAGGCAACAGGAAACAGTTAGGTTATCGTACAGGACGCCTAATGTAGATAAGCTATGAGATGCCTTAGTTGTAGATACAAGACTATCTATCTGCCTGTGAAAAGACTGATGGCTCTATGTTAAAGTACAGTGTCGTAAACGTAAACTATGTCTGTACTGTAAGTGTTGTATCAGTTTTTGTAACAGTTATACGGTAAAATGTGTGTGTGTGTATGTGTTTGTGAATGTGTTCAAGAGTGTATGTGTATCTGTGTGTGCGTACGAGAGCATGTGTGTGTGTATGTATGTGTACTGTACCCGTAGCATGCTGTGTGAGTGTGTGAGTGTGAGTGTGTGTGTGTGTGTGTACTATACTGTACTGTACCTGTAGCATGCTGTGTGAGTGTGTGTGTGTGTACTGTACCTGTAGCATGCCGTGAGTGTGTGTGTGTTGTCGTTCGTCCGTCCCCCCCCATCCCCCCACGGCGCAGGGTCCCATCACTGGTGGTCTAATCGTGCAGGGTAACTTGTCCCTCTCTCAGCAGCGACAGACCTGACGGTGGGGAAGATCTACGCTGCCATGATGATTATGGAGTACTACCGGCAGAGCAAGGCCAAAAAGCTCCAGGTCCTTCGCGAGGAGCAGGTACCCAACTAGAGGCTGGCTAGGACACTCCTGAAATACCCCCATGACCCCCAGGAAAACACCCCAAAAACCCCTCCAAGTCTACTCTTCGAAACAGCCAAACTGTCCCCTTAATACCCCCACGCTACCCACAAGTTCCCCCTTAGCTATGGACTCGCGGCTGCTTTTATGAAGCACACCTTAATCTACCTCAGAACGACCCCCCCAACTACCCCCCCAACCCTCCTTGATTACCCGTGCCGCCCCGAAATCCTCCTCAAAGCACCCCAATCCCTCTTTCCCTTTTTGCAACACTAAGCCGTTTCCCTGTTAGCCTGTTGGCATGCTAACTCAAGCCTTCTTCTCTACCTATATGACCAGGCTGGTTAGCCTGTTAGCATGCTAATTCAGCACTCTCTCCCTATCAGACCAGCATACAGCCGACTAGCACGTTAGCATGCTAACTCAACACTTTCTCTCTCTATTAGACCAGCGCCCAGCGGGTTAGCCCGTTAGCATGCTAACTCAACCCCTCTTTCTCTCAAGCTGTTTCCTGGTTGTTTTCCATTTTAGCATGCTGGCTAATGCTAGGCTAACGGCAAGGCTGGCTATCGTTCTCTAGTTACCCCCCTTCCTCCTCATCACAGTCGGCCTCCGTCTCGAGCCTGTGTTTCTCGGAGGGTGATGATGAGAGAGGTCATGGTAACTTAGGCTTGTTTTCCCAGCAGTGACGATGACGATGATGATGATGTTTTGAATGATGATGAAGATACATGGCCTTATCTCCGTGTGTTGGCTCCGCCCCCTCCTCTCTGAATGCATCTGTCAAATCGATCCACACTGCAGCCACTGGGCTACTCCTCCCTTTACCACGGTGCTGAACCCTCCGACTCTGGTGCAGTCACCCCAACTCGCCCAAACTCTCTGAACCTCTCTCTCTGTGCTAAAATACCCCTCATATTCCCTTAAAGTGTCTGGAATAATGACATTTATACTCCCTTAAAAAATACATTTACCAAATTCAAAAAAATCTTACTTAGTTGTACTTTTTTCGGGCCATGTTTTATTGTTTAGTAAAAGGAGGAGATGAAGTCATCAGAGTTTCTGGGGTGCAGTAGTGGTCCATGGAGAATGTGTGTGATGTTTGACACCCCCCTCACCCCCCTTCCCACATATGTGTTGGTATGACCCTGAATGCTGCCATGTCATTGGACCTTCCAGTGTTCCATACGCTCAACATCACCAGCTGGATTGTGCACAAGAGCCTTTCTCTTTCTCTACACCTTCCTTCCCTCTTTCCCTACTTCCTATTTTTGTCATGTCTGTTTTCTCCCTCCCTGCTTTTATCATCCCCTCCCCCCAACAATTAGTACAGTTTTATCCCCTCCTTCCTTCCCTCCTTCTCTTGCTCACTTTGTCCTTTCCTCCTTCTTTCCCTATATCCTGCCTACCTCTATAGTGCCTTCTCTCTCTCCCTCTCTCCTTCCTCCTTCCTCCTTCTCCCTCTATATCCCTCCCTCCTCCTCCCTCTCTATATGTCTACTGTTGTCCCGGCCGTTCTTCAGTCTATCATTGTTGACTGTAATGTTGACCTATCAAAGTGTTGTTCTGTCTCACCCGTGTCTTCTTCCACCAATAGGATTGTCTTACTGTTCGTCCTGTGAGTCTTGTGTCTGTCAGTGTGTACTGTTGACCTCTGACCTCTCTCCCTCTCCCTCTGTCTCTCTCTCTCTCTCTCTGTCTCTCTGTCTCTCTCTGTCTCTCTCTCTGTGTCTCTCTGTCTCTCTCTGTCTCTCTCTCTCTGTCTCTCTCTCTGTCTCTCTCTCTCTCTGTCGTTCCTGTCTTTCCCTGTCCTTAGTTCCAGCCGTGTCTTTACATCTTTCTGACATCTCTCCGTTCTCTCTCTGTTCACTTTTGTCACTTGTTTGTCTGTCACCCTCGCTGCTCGTTCGCACTCCCCCTCTTTTCCCTCGGCCCTCTCTCTCTCTCTCTCTCTCTCTCTCTCTCTCTCTCTCTCTCTCTCCTCTCCATCCATCCATCCATCCACTCCTCTTTCTCTTTCTCCCTCCAGGAAGAGGAGGCAGGACCAAGCCTTTCCCCCGATTGGTCAATCCTGGTTGATTGCCACCAAGTGTCTCTAACCAGAACCCTTCTCTCCTCTCTGTGTGTGTTCCCTTCCCTCCTCTGCCTCTCCGTGTGTCTGTCTATCCGCCCGTGTGTTCCGTCATCTCCCGTTGGTTGTCTGGATGTTGAGCTGAGGTTCCCGATGTAACGATTGGAGTTACCGTCTAAATTGTGTCGTTGGGTCGTCAGATTAAGTGACTATTAAGAATGCTCTCCACGCGACTGCTCCAGATGACTTGTCCGTTACCTCATCGCCTCACCTCATCTCATCTGTGTTTGTCGTCTAAGAAATTAAAATAAAACTCATTTTCCCAGAAGGCATCACTGTAGCCAGCACGCACCGACTCGGATCAAACCCTCCATTCATCAAGCATTCAGCATTTTAGCTTTGGGGATTGGGGATGGACATGACGTGGGCTGTAGTCATGTAGCCATTGCTGCCTCCATCCACTCCCCTTATAAGGGTGGAACAAGAGAACTCAAATTCCCAGGGTTCCCTGGGGGAGCTGGATGACCTCTGCCCCTCTCAGGTGCTGTCTGATAGAGGATGTAGATATTGCCCCCCTGTGTGGTCCTGAATTGGAATCTAATCTGTCTCTATCTATATATCTATCTATATAAATATGTCTGTCTTCTCTCTTCATCTCTATCAATGTATCTCTCTCTCTCTCTCTCTCTCTCTCTCTCTCTCTCTGTCTCCCTTTCCTCGCTCTCTCTCTCTCTCTCTCTCTCTCTCTCTCTCTCTCTCTCTCTCTCTCTCTCTCTCTCTCTCTCTCTCTCTCTCTCTCCCTCCACCCAAACCAAACACACAGAACAGGCCCTGTGGTGTCAGAGCAGCGATATGTACTGATCTGGGGCCTGCCCCCCCTTCCCGTTTAACGCAGTCTGGTTCAAACGGCACATCTGGCCCCAGATCAGTCCTTCTCGCCCACTCTGAGGCACGAGAGACCAGGCCCAGGCACCCGTGTCGAGGGGGGCAACCTCTCACCTGTGGAGCCATTTGAACCAGGCCATGGCGCCCCCTAGTGGGTGCATGCTGCCGGTGCATCCAGTGTGTCGTCGATTGGTGTTTGGTGTGTGTGTGTGTGTGTCTACCCCTTAAGTGTGTGTGATGCCAGCCTGCAGGCCATGTGATGTATCTCACACAGAACCGAACGCCATTAATGTTTCAGCGCATGGAGCCGCCCTCAGACGAGGGGGGGCAGGATGCCCCGGGGGGGCAGGACCTCAACGGCCCCCCCGCCACCCAGACCGACAACCTCAACAGCATGTGAGTGGAACACGCGCACACTCGCACACAATGCACACAATGCACACGTGCGGATACACTCGCACATGCATGCACACACTATCAAACGCACACCACACACACACACACACACACCACACACATTCTACATTCTGTTCATTGCAGCCGTGCGCTTTCTTCCGGTCGTCCATGATGGGGGGGTTCTGCCGGGTCTTTCTTCCACCGCTGAGGGTTTTCTTCTCGTCATAACTCACTCGATTCAATTCAATTTAGCTTTATTAGCATGACAGTCACTCTCTCTCTATCACTCTGTCTCTCTCTCTAGGTCTCTCTCTCTATGTCGCTCTCTCACTCTGTCTCTTTCTCTCTCTGTGTGTCTCTCTCTCTATGTCTCTCTCTCTATCTCTCACTTTCTCTCTCTCTCTCTCTCTCTCTCTCTCTCTCTCTCTCTCTCTCTCTCTCTCTCTCTCTCTCTCTCTCTCTCTCTCTCTCTCTCTCTCTCTCTCGCTCTCTCTCTCTTTCTCTCTCTCTCTCGCTCTCTCTCTCTCTATGTCTCTCTCACGCTGTCTCTCTCTCTATGCCTCTCTCTCTATGTCTCTCTCTCTGTATATACAGTAGTCCAGATTGTGTATTTGCATGCTAGTGCACACGTGTGTGTGTGTACACCACTCTCTGACGCCTGTGTGTGTGTGTGTGTAGCCCTCCAGAAGGGGGTATGACTGAGAGCCAGTCGTGGGTAACAGCCAAAGCTCAGGAGATGTTCCAGAATACAGGCAACTGGAGCCCTGAGAGACCGTACCCCGACGATCTCCATGACAACAGACACAACTCTCAGGTACGCAGACACACACACACACGCAAGCCATGTGACCACGGCAACGGGGTGCAAACTCGTCTGCGGTTTCTATACCCCACCGGGACTCCGCCCCTCGTAGTTGCCATAACAACACGGGGGAACGTGCGGAGGGGGGGGGGGGGGGGGCTTCTATGATAACGCGGGAAGGGGAATGTGAGCAGTGGATGTTGGAGTGGGAACACACGTCCGTGTCCACGCCGCGCTCCACGACTGGAAAGCTGTTCTTCTTCTCTGTGGAGGGTAGAGTTCTGCGAGGAACTCTCTCTATCTCTGTCGAGATTGAAAGCAGTGTCTCTATCTCTCCTCCCTCTCTCTCTCTCTCTCTCTCTCTGTACCCTTCTGCCTGTCTCTCTCCCCCTGATTTATTCCAACTTCCCTCCCTCTCTCCTTCTCCTCCTCTCCACACACTGAAGCACCATCCAGCCCTCTCATGCTCTCTACTGCCCTCCAGTGGAGATATGTACCTTCACAGTCCGCCACCTGCCTATCACTGTGCACGGATGGAATTAAATTAAGCCAATCACATCCAAGAACAATGTCATACCTCCCCTGACAGATCTGAAAATAAGCCACACAAATATGTACACACACATACACACGCATACATACCCACAGACACACATTCACACATACATACACACGCATACATACCCACATACACACACACGCGCGCACGCACACATAAACATACACTCACATACGTGTACAAATACCCACACACATACTCTGTTCTACCTTATGTTGAACCGATGTCAATGAAGGACCTGTTTGTTGTCTGGGCTCTGATCTGTTCTGCAGACAGTAGAGATGGTAGAGTTGGGGCAGGACGGCTACTCTGACACGGAGCCTAATCACCCAATGGAGGGCTATGGGCGGACCATCTCCATGCCCCGCCTCTCCGTAGACAACCAAGTGAGCACCTTCATCCCATCCCATAACCCCACCTCCATCACTGTCATCATCATCATGTGTCCTCTCCTTCCTCATCTCTCTGTCTGTCTGTCTCTCTCTTCCTCTGTCTGTGTGTCTCTCTCTCTCTCTGTGTCTCTCTCTTTTTCTCTCGCTCCCTCTGTCTCCCTGTCTCTCTCTCTCTCTCTCTCTCTCTCTCTCTCGATCTCTCTCTCTCTCTGTGTCTCTCTGTCTCTCCCTCTCTCCCTCTCTCTCTCCTCTCAGCTTTCTTCACACTGAATATCCACTCCAGACTCTCTGATGTAGGGTCGATTGACACCCCACTTGCTATTGCTAGCCGCAAGTGGGAATCGACACCGACGTGCTAAATGCTAACTCAGAACGGTGGTTAGCATGGCAGTTGCAAGTCGTAGAGAGAAAGAGGAGTGGATACATCACCAGATACATCCCCTCTGTCTCCCTGCTTGTTCCCCAGAGTGTGTGTGTGTGTGTGTGCATGTGTGAAAGTGTGTGTGTGTATGTGCACACATCTCTGTGTATGTGTGTGGTGTGTGTGTGTGTGTGTGTGGCCCTACTTTTTCCTGCCATCTTCCATCCACATAGTAATCCTTGGTGTGTCTGTCTGACCCGAGCTATCAGGGGGGGGTGCGCTGTCATGGAAACTCTACTTCTAACAGAAAGCCAACACACTTGTAAAGAAATGACTCTTGTGCTATGAAGCGTCTTGCTGCAGTCTTACACACACACACACACACACACAATCTCACTCTCTTTCACATACACACACACACACACACACATATACATAGACTCTCATTCTCTCTCAGACTCTATCTCCAGACACACACGCACATACACCGACACACTCATACACTCACAGGTACAGATAAACATGCGCACACACAGTCAGTCACACACGCAGAGCCATACACACTTCGGTCGATTGAAGACATCTGCTCTCACTCTGCTGTCAACAAGTAGAATATTGAGTGGCCCAATGAAGGGAAGGTGTGTGTGTGTGTGTTTGCGGGGAAGGTGTGTGTGTGTGTGTTGGGTGGGATGTGTGTGGTTTGTGCAGATTTGTGTGTGTTTTTGGCCCGTGTCTTGTGGCTATAGATCCAGATTTTGGGAGATCAACTTGAACAAACGTCTTATGTGTGTGAATGTTTATGAGTCCAAACTCATTTACTGTTTTTCTAACACTGCTCTGCCCCACAGAGTGTTCAACCTTCGGTAAGTGTGTGTGTGTGTGTGTGTGTGTGTGTGTGTGTGATCCTGTCTTAGTACATTGTGCTTTCGCTCTCTCAACCTGTTCTTGTGCGCATTCGCTTTTTTAATGAACTAGGTTCCTTCTCAACTCTCTTCTCTTCCTTTTTACCTTTGTCATCCCTTCTTTATTCCTCCCTCCCTTCTTCCCGTTGATCACATCTGATATTTCTCACTAAAACCCTCTATTGTCACACCTCGTCTTTCTCTCACTCCATCCCTCATCCCTCCATCCTTTCCTCTCTCCATCCCTCATCCCTCCATCCTTTCTCTCTCTCCATCCCTCTGGATCTTGGTGGCACTGCCGTCTGCCCCCATGACATGTGTGTGTTACCTCCCCCCCTCTCTGTGGCTTCACGTGTGTGTGTGTGTGTGTGTGTGTGTGTGTGTGTGTGTGTGTGTGTGTGTGTGTGTACTGCACCGCTCTGCTCCGCGCCCCTTCTGTATGTGTGGCTGCTGTACAGCGGAGGAGACACAAGCCGCGAGGAGACAACCTAAGTGTATGTACCCTGTCCCTCTGTATCTAAGCTCTCTCTCTCTGTACCCTGTACCTCTGTATCTAAGCTCTCTCTCTCTGTACCCTGTACCTCTGTATCTAAGCTCTCTCTCTCTGTACCCTGTCCCTCTGTATCTAAGCTCTCTCTCTCTGTACCCTGTACCTCTGTATCTAAGCTCTCTCTCTCTGTGTACCCTGTACCTCTGTATCTAAGCTCTCTCTCTCTGTACCCTGTACCTCTGTATCTAAGCTCTCTCTCTCTGTACCCTGTCCCTCTGTATCTAAGCTCTCTCTCTCTGTACCCTGTCCCTCTGTATCTAAGCTCTCTCTCTCTGTACCCTGTACCTCTGTATCTAAGCTCTCTCTCTCTGTGTACCCTGTACCTCTGTATCTAAGCTCTCTCTCTCTGTACCCTGTACCTCTGTATCTAAGCTCTCTCTCTCTGTACCCTGTCCCTCTGTATCTAAGCTCTCTCTCTCTGTACCCTGTCCCTCTGTATCTAAGCTCTCTCTCTCTGTACCCTGTACCTCTGTATCTAAGCTCTCTCTCTCTGTACCCTGTCCCTCTGTATCTAAGCTCTCTCTCTCTCTGTACCCTGTCCCTCTGTATCTAAGCTCTCTCTCTCTGTACCCTGTCCCTCTGTATCTAAGCTCTCTCTCTCTCTGTACCCTGTACCTCTGTATCTAAGCTCTCTCTCTCTGTACCCTGTCCCTCTGTATCTAAGCTCTCTCTCTCTGTACCCTGTACCTCTGTATCTAAGCTCTCTCTCTCTCTGTACCCTGTACCTCTGTATCTAAGCTCTCTCTCTCTGTACCCTGTCCCTCTGTATCTAAGCTCTCTCTCTCTGTACCCTGTCCCTCTGTATCTAAGCTCTCTCTCTCTGTACCCTGTCCCTCTGTATCTAAGCTCTCTCTCTCTGTACCCTGTCCCTCTGTATCTAAGCTCTCTCTCTCTGTACCCTGTCCCTCTGTATCTAAGCTCTCTCTCTCTGTACCCTGTACCTCTGTATCTAAGCTCTCTCTCTCTGTGTACCCTGTACCTCTGTATCTAAGCTCTCTCTCTCTGTACCCTGTACCTCTGTATCTAAGCTCTCTCTCTCTGTACCCTGTACCTCTGTATCTAAGCTCTCTCTCTCTGTACCCTGTACCTCTGTATCTAAGCTCTCTCTCTCTGTACCCTGTACCTCTGTATCTAAGCTCTCTCTCTCTGTACCCTGTACCTCTGTATCTAAGCTCTCTCTCTCTGTACCCTGTACCTCTGTATCTAAGCTCTCTCTCTCTGTGTACCCTGTCCCTCTGTATCTAAGCTCTCTCTCTCTCTGTACCCTGTACCTCTGTATCTAAGCTCTCTCTCTCTGTACCCTGTACCTCTGTATCTAAGCTCTCTCTCTCTGTACCCTGTACCTCTGTATCTAAGCTCTCTCTCTCTGTACCCTGTACCTCTGTATCTAAGCTCTCTCTCTCTGTGTACCCTGTACCTCTGTATCTAAGTTCTCTCTCTCTGTACCCTGTCCCTCTGTATCTAAGCTCTCTCTCTCTGTGTACCCTGTACCTCTGTATCTAAGCTCTCTCTCTCTGTACCCTGTACCTCTGTATCTAAGCTCTCTCTCTCTGTACCCTGTACCTCTGTATCTAAGCTCTCTCTCTCTGTACCCTGTACCTCTGTATCTAAGCTCTCTCTCTCTCTGTACCCTGTCCCTCTGTATCTAAGCTCTCTCTCTCTGTACCCTGTCCCTCTGTATCTAAGCTCTCTCTCTCTGTACCCTGTCCCTCTGTATCTAAGCTCTCTCTCTCTGTACCCTGTCCCTCTGTATCTAAGCTCTCTCTCTCTGTACCCTGTCCCTCTGTATCTAAGCTCTCTCTCTCTGTACCCTGTCCCTCTGTATCTAAGCTCTCTCTCTCTGTACCCTGTACCTCTGTATCTAAGCTCTCTCTCTCTCTCTGTACCTTGTACCTCTGTATCTAAGCTCTCTCTCTCTGTACCTTGTACCTCTGTATCTAAGCTCTCTCTCTCTGTACCCTGTACCTCTGTATCTAAGCTCTCTCTCTCTGTGTACCCTGTACCTCTGTATCTAAGCTCTCTCTCTCTGTGTACCCTGTACCTCTGTATCTAAGCTCTCTCTCTCTGTGTACCCTGTCCCTCTGTATCTAAGCTCTCTCTCTCTCTGTACCCTGTACCTCTGTATCTAAGCTCTCTCTCTCTGTACCCTGTACCTCTGTATCTAAGCTCTCTCTCTCTGTACCCTGTACCTCTGTATCTAGCTCTCTCTCTCTGCCTCTCTCTCTGCCTCTCTCTCTGCCTCTCTCTCTGCCTCTCTCTCTGTCTCTCTCTCTGTCTCTCTCTCTGTCTCTCTCTCTGTCTCTCTCTCTGCCTCTCTGCCTTACTCTGTGGCTATCTCTGTACCCTGTCCCTCTCTGTCTCTCTCTCTGCCTCTCTCTATCTGTCTCTCTCTCTGCCTCTCTCTCTGCCTCTCTCTCTGTCTCTCTCTCTGTCTCTCTCTCTGTCTCTCTCTCTCTGT
>NC_140381.1:3657500-3752500 GCF_054491055.1 Hypomesus nipponensis | reverse complement strand
CGTGGAAACCAGGTACATTCAGGGCATTCTCTCCTCTTTGTCCTATTGGTGAGAGACAGGCCAATGAGAGAGTCCAACCAATGAGCTTTCAGAGTTCCCCCTGTTGTTTCCGCCACCTCTACTGACAGATATCACTCTGTCTCTTCCTTTCACTCTTTCTTTGGTCCTGTTTCTTTGTCACACTTGCTGTGGCTCGTGGCTTATCAATGTCTGCTCTCTTTTGTTTGTTACTGCTGTTTCTCTTCCTCTCTCTGTTTCTCCCTCCATTGCTCTGTTGTCCTGTTCTGTCTGTCTATCTGTCTATCTATCCGTTTGTCTGTCTGTTTGTCTGTTTGTCTGTCTGTCTGTCTGTCTGTCTCTCTCTCTCTCTCTCTCTCTCTCTCTCTCTCTCTCTCTCTCTCTCTCTCTCTCTCTCTCTCTCTTTCTCTATCTGTCTGTCTGTTTGTTTGTTTGTTTGTCTGTTTGCCTGTCTGTTTGTCTGTCTGTCTGTCTGTCTGTCTGTCTGTCTGTCTGTCTGTCTGTCTGTCTGTCTGTCTGTCTCTCTCTCTCTCTCTCTCTCTCTCTCTCTCTCTCTCTCTCTCTCTCTCTCTCTCTCTCTCTCTCTCTCTCTCTCTATCTGTCTGTCTGTCTGTCTCTGGTTATGCTGCGGCTGCTGTTGTTGTTACTGTTGCTCTTCTTTTCCTGTTGTTGTTGTTGTTGTTGTTTTGGCGGTGCTGTTGTTTTGATTTGCCGTTGTTTACATGTTGCTGTAGGGCAGTAGCTCGGTGAGCGGCAGCCCGGTCCCCTCCACCTCGGGGACGAGCACCCCGCGCCGGGGGCGCCGCCAACTCCCCCAGACCCCCGCCGTGCCCCGCCCCCACGTCACCTACTCCCCCGCCGTCCGCAAGCCCAACTACGGCCCCTCCGGCCGCCTCCGCTCCCCCTCCCCGCGGCACTTCTCCCCCCCGGAGCACGACGCAGGAGGGTACCACCGCCCCCCCTCCCGCCAGGCCTCCCCCCACCACGGAGGCGGCGGCGGCTCGTCCAGGCACGGCTCGCCCCGGTCGCCGCGGCACCAGTCGCCGCGGTCGCCGCCGCCTCACGGTTCGCCGCGGTCGCCTCACCGGGGCCGATGGAGCGGGCCCCCGCCCGGAGACAGCCTGGAGGGGGAGGGGCCGTTTTACGAGCAGGACTATGAGTACGAGCGCCACCACGAGCCGCCCGGGTACGAGCAGAGCCTGTCGCACGGAAACCCCCATCCCCACGGCAACCAAACTCACCCGCGCTCCCCCAGGACTGTCCGGCACGGTGGCGGCCCTCCCCCGCCTCCCCCTCCTCACCCCCGCAGGGTCCCCAATGGATACCGCTCCTCCTCGCCCTCCCCCCACCGGCGAGGGGGGCCCCCTGGACCCCCTCACCCCCACCAACGGGCCCCCCACCCTCGAGGGCCCCGCAAGGGCCTCCATGAACCTTACAGTGAGACGGACGACGATGACTGGTGCTAGCGGACCTGGGGAGGAGGAGAAGGAGGAGGAGAAGGAGGAGAGGAAGAGCTGGGGAGAAAGAGAAGATATTTTTTCCCGTCCCTCTGGCTTTCAGTTATGGACTTGAAGGAGGAGAAGAGAAGAGGAGAGGATAAAGACTCTCCTATCTCCATCTCTCTACCTCTGGACGGAGGGATGGAGGGATGGAGGGATGGAGGGATGGAGGACAGAGGATGCACTGTTACAAACACACTGTGTGAGTGTGCGTGTGAGACTCTAAAGTAAGAGCAACACACAGACAGGCAGACAGACAGGCAGACAGACAGACAGGCAGACGAGCACTATGCACCATACCCCCTATCCCTCTCTCAGAACTGCACTACCCAGGATGCTTAGCGTGTCAAGCAAGGGCAGGGCCATGCAGGGTGGGGGTTAAACAGAGGGATGAAGGAGAGGACTGGAAGATGGGAGGAGGTGTAGAGAAGGAAAGTGAGGTGGTGATTGGTGGAATCCCACCTCCATCAGACAGCGTGGAGTGACGTCTGCCGGCTGGCTCGTCGCTGGTCCACCTGTGTTGCAAACACAAAATGGGGGGAGGGAGGAGTAGAGGAATCTCTCTCTCCTCTCGTGCTCCTTCTCTGCAGAGAGGTCAAACCAGGACCCCCCATCCTTACACGCCAAGCTATGCCTCCAGACTAAGTCAAACTTAAACACTTAAAAAAAAAAAAAAAAAACTTTCAACCATGAAACTATAAACTGAAAAGAAAAAAATACATACTTTGAAAAGTCAAAGGGAGAACAACCACTTTAACTCGTAATCTTTCCTTTCCAAGGACTGAACCAGGAAGCTCCGCCTACACTGCAAAAACCAGCCAATGGGCCGCGCTGGGCTGATATTTGATGAGTTTTATCATCCCTGTTTACTGTTAATGACTCACTCGATGCTGAAGGAACTGATGTGACATCACTTCCTGTGGGTAGGCCACAGAGAGACCTCACTTCCTGTTGTCTGTGCACTCATTGGTTGAAGCTACAGAGAGGGATTGATAAGGTGAGGGATTACATGTAGCCCCTCCCCCTTATGTTTAAACCCCTGCCTCGTCAGAGAGAGATTAAAAAAGACAAAATAACGACAGGAAAGTGTGTCAGATGCTTGAAAGTAGTGTGGGCGGAGCAAGGGGGAGAGAGGACGGGTGGGGGGAAAGAGGAAAGACAAAAATGTCTTCAGGATTTCTTCTGTCAATTACTTCTTCTTCTCCTCCTCGTTCTTCTGGGACATTGGAGCTTGGATCTTCTGTCATTGGCTCGGCCTCCTCGATCTTCTGTTCAGTCATTGGCCCGGCCTCCTCGATCTTCTGTTCAGTCATTGGCCCGGCCTCCTCGATCGGATCCCAGTGGGAAGGAAACGTGCATGATTCAAACGTTGGGGTGTGAAGGACAATGGGGCGACACCGCGGGACTCTCTCCTTTACCTTTAGGTTTCTAAAAGACCTTCTCTTTCTCTCTCTCTCTCTCTCTCTCTCTCTCTCTCTCTCTCTCTTTCTCTGACCTCTCTGGCCTCAGAACAGACTCTTTGAAAGACAACACCTACTTTAAGTTTGAATAGGTTTCAGAGATGTGTTTTTTTTGGTTATATAGATATAGGCAATGTTAAGGTAGTTCAATGCTACAAGCTCCCTATTGTAGTGCATGACAAAGAGCGAGGGAGAGAGGAGAGAACTTAGGAGAGAATTTATTTATTCTTGTTAATGATGATGATATAAAATCAATGTCAATGCAAAACTGTTGATGACGTCAATGACGACGGTGATGAATATGATGATGAAGATGATGATGATGTTGCCGTAACTTTTGTTGTCATGGTTTTTTGGAGTTTACTTAGTCTACTGTGTCCATCTTGTTTCCATCTTTTATTTGTATTCTTTCTATATTTTTTTCTTTCTCTCCTGTGGGTTCTGTTCAACAACGTTTATCGGGGGTACCAACGTAAATGTGCAACGTTTTGGAACAGAGGTGGGGGAGGGTTGGTTGGTGAACACTCACCAAACAGCGTTGCTTTCTCTAACGCACTTCTGATGCTTTGGTTCAGACTGGGGAAGACCCAGGGCGTTTCAAGCCTTGTCTGTAGGTCATTTATTTTTCCAGTGTATGATGTAGCTAAATACACCACGCAACGTGTATGGGTGTTGATACTGTTCGACTGCGGAAACCCCAACCCCGCCCTGAGGTTAGGAGGTCAAAGTTCAGCAGGAGGTCGGGTCGGGAGTGGAGGGTTCGAGGGAAGAGTCTGTGGAGGTTTGTGAGCAAGTTTGGGACATAAGCCTAAGTCCATCTGTACCAATGCTGCCCCTTAACCCAGTACTCTCTGCTCAGGATAACCAGAAAACAGCCAAACGTACCAACTAACTAACCTACTAACTAACCCACCAAGCCACCCCTTCACCCCCCGACAGATAAACCGCATGGTTAGGGGGGTCTCTCAACCAATCCGTCCGCACAGTCTCCCTCTCTCTCTCTCTCTCTCTCTCTCTCTCTCTCTCTCTCTCTCTCTCTCTCTCTCTCTCTCTCTCTCTCTCCCTCTCTCTCCTCTCTCTCTCTCTCTCTCATAATTTGTCTTTACTCAGCTGCTAGGCCATGCGAAACGAAGAGCGCTATAGTTTCGATAAACGTCCGAACCCTTCAGGAACACAAACATGTACAACCGAACGATTAGCCGTTCGTGGGAACATTTCTTTTGCTGTCCGTCAATGTGGATCAGCCGACATTTGGCAGTTCAGCTCGCTCTCGCTCTTAAAAAATCATAGATATAATAAGATATTAGATAAGCGTAGAAGATTTAGTATTGAAGATGAGCGTTTCAGACTATTATTTCTTTAGATATTTATACTGTAGCTCTAGTATAATGATTATCAACGCTGATAAACTTGCACTTGATCTCACAGTGACACCCACCCAGACTTCCTCTCTTCAGGGAGTACTCTATGCAGAACCCATTTCCACGCTCCACCCCTCTCTCTCTCCTCACGCACCAGTCACTACACCGTCAGAGTACATACAACATACAAAAACTATAGATATTTACATAGATAGAATACGAGAGAATATTGAAAATGTGAATTATATAACCTTAGAGGATTGATCCAGGTATCCACACTTAGATACTGACAGGTAACCTGCTGTTATTGTCTTTTCTTTTGCGTTTTCTCTTTCTTTCTCCACCTCCAACAGTATTTTCTTTCTCTATCTCTCTCTCTTCTGATCCTTCTCCCCTCCCCCCTGGGCTCGCCTCCATCAGTTCTAGGGTGGTGTTGTGCGCACACAAACACACACCCTCATGAACACATCCGTCCTTGGTCTAGTTTTACAAATCTTGAGAGGAAAGGGGGGGTTCCCCTCCCTGAGTGTGGATGTTTACCTGAAACCCACCGCACTCTAAAGGAACCTGGCTGGGGAGAACCCATCGGAACAGCCCTATAGAACCCCTGTAGAACCCTTTGACAACCTACAGAGCCACAGTGCCTTTTGTTTCACAGTCACACACACACTTACCACCCCCAGCCCCCCCCCCCCCCCACACACACACACACACACACACAGAGACACACACTCCCCCCAACAGCCCCCACATCTTACCTGCCTTTCTCTTCCAAGCTTCAACTCTGTTCCCAAACCCCTCCGCCCCCCGCCCCCTCCCCCTTCCTCGCAAAATAGACGAGATCGGCCTCACTACGCCTTAAAGAGCCCCCAGTAGGCTCAGCACTGGGGCTGGGGAACAGGCTCTTGATTCTGCATAGCTGCAGTGAGGCTGAGGGTCTGAGAAATTAAACGGAGGCCAAGAAACTAAACCTTAACATGGCGGCCATTTTGTGTCGTGCCGTCGGCCATATTGGGATCTCCTTGTCCCAGTTTCAGACAGTAGTGTAATGAGAGACACCAGAGCAGTCGGTTTACTTCTCAGGTGATTCCAGGGTTAGCTAGGTAGATAGATAAATAGACCTAGGTTTTAGGTTCAATTGCTGTATGGTTTATCAGGCATGGATATTGTAATGAGATCAGACGTTGTAATGTTGAAATGTCCCTCACCTCTCATCCACACACCCTGCCTAACAAACTCTTGCACTTGACACCCAGCTGTGTCTACTGAACCAGGCAGGGGACAGACTCCATTTTGGTTCAACCGTCACCACCCACCACACGCTTGTCCAGAATTGTAAACTGAAGATCCAAAATGGCCGACACACAACACTGCCCACTGTATTTAAAGCATGATGTTGTGTGCGTGCTCACAAGAACAACAACCAACGCCCATTACAAACACCAACATTTTTTTGTGTGTTTTGTTTTTGAGGGAGTTTTTAATTTGTCTGTAAAAATTTTCAAGCCACAAATGCTCTTCTGTCACCCCCGTAAAGCCAGTTCTATCCATCCTTTCTCATCCTTTCCTTTCTACTCCCTATTTGAGGCTTGTGTATCACTTCATCCATTCGTCTCTCTTTATCACGTTTATTCTTTCTCTGTCGCGCCCTGTCCGTCTCTGAGACGAGGGGAGACGGACAGCACCCCCCCAGACATCCGCTCAGTCTTGTTGTGCATTGTGTGAAATTGTGTCAGTCAGTGAGTCGGTTGGTCGTCGGTTGGTGGTTGGGTGTGAGGCTACGTGAATGAAACAAGGGCTCTCTTCAATCTTCACGATGGGTTTTACTGTACAGTAGTGCTGCCAAAAGTTGTCTGTACGTAGCTGCCACCACCCGCTGTAAAGCACTAGGTATGTGCATGCGTGTGTTGGGGGTCAAAGGGCAAAGGTTAAAGGGGTGGGGCGGGTCTGAGACAAGGTCTAGTGGGGGCGGGGAGTGGGGGGGGGGAGGATGGGGGAACAGCAAAGGTACTGTAGTAGTGTCACAAGTCACATGATTTCACAATGGCGCTGGACCACACTTCCGGGTCATCCTCGCTCCGCCGAGACTGACTTCCTGTTTCGGCAGCCATCTTTGTCATTGAACTCCTGCTTCACCTGCATCTCATTCTGGAATGGAGGGCCACCCATCCCCAGTCTCACCCAGGGGCAGCGGTTTCTAACGTGACAGTGAGACATTCCTGTGTGTGTGTGTGTGTGTGTGTGTGTGCTTGCATCCATATGTGTGTTTGTGTGTGTGTGGGTAAATGTGTGTGTTTCCATCCTCATGTCTTTGCATCGACATGTGTGTGTGTGTGTTGAAACCTATTTACCATCTGCAGTAGGTCACCCTCTGTGCCTTACACTGTACAGGAGAATGTCTGTCTCACCTTTGAAGGCACACACGCTGCAGGAAGGTCTTCACAACATTTCCATCATCGTCCGTCACACTGTAACCATCTCCAGCCCTCGCTCTCCCCCCTGCTTCCCAGCCACAGTTTCACCCTCTCTGTGGTTGATTGGTCGTGGCTGGGAGAGGGGGATAGGGATGGAGGGGTAGGGGATTGTTGTGTCGAGTCTTTTTGTCATCGCCCTATCTCATTCTGTGTTCATGACTTCTGTAAAACTCCTTGTACATCTTTCTCCTTCCATAAATTTTCTGAAACAACTGCTCTGTCCATCTCTTGTCTTCAGTCACAGTCTGATTCTCTGTAACATTTCTTCTCTCTCTTTCTCTCTTTCAGACTCTCTCTTCCTCTCTCTGTCTCTCTATCTCTTTTTATCTCACTCTCTCCGGTTCACTTCCTATCTTTAATCTGTCTCAATGTGGCTCTCAAAATTCAGTCTCACTCAGTCACATGTTCATGTCATTCTAGTCATGATCAGTAGAGGGTGAAAGTGAGCTTCAGTAGAATGCTGTCAAACCATACACAGCACAGATGTTTGTTAAAAAGTTGATGCGCTTTGCAACTTCTTCCTCCATGATGAACTATAAAAGCAGATGCATATGATTTAAGTGTGTGTATGTGTGTCTGTGTGTGAGTGTGTGGTGGCCGATGTCAATGTCCAACACACACTCACACTCACACACACACTTCAACTAAGCGATGCCCAAGCAATGTGAAGAGTCTTTCACTGTCACCATGGAAACCCTCCAGTGCCTCTTTCCCTCTTCATTCTCCATTTGTCACTCATCTGATCCCAGAGCAGCTTTCAGACACGCCTCCTGGCCATGCTTACGAGGGTGGAAGCAGGGAAAACTGACTCTGGATCAGCTTCATCATCCATGCAGAAACCCATATCCATGCAGATAGAGTTCAACAGCGGCACCAAACTAGTGTCACTGCAGAAAACCATACAGGAGTCATTTAGCAAGTAAAAAAAAAAATATATGAACCAATAGACATTCATGGCAATTTAATAAAAAAAGAGAAGTATTTAATAACAGATTTGCATGTGCAATGTGCATGCCACTATATGGGTTACTAAGTCAAACTTCAGGAATAAAAAAGAACATAATGGAAAAAAAAGTATATATATATATATATATATATGTATAAATATATATAGATAGATGTTTTTAAGAGCGATGTGTTCCTTTTTTCTTCTATTTTTAAAAACAACAAATGTTTAAAAAAAAAACCTTGACCAAAAAAAAAAAAAAAGGACAAAAAATTGAAATGACTTTGGTGATGAAATCAAAGAATGTTTGTTTGTTAATTAACTGAGAAACTGCTGATGAAGAGAGAAAGAAACACATGACATGACAAAAAAAAGAGAGAGGGAACTTCACTTTTCCTCGGAAGAAAAGAAAAACAATACTAAGAGCTGCCTGAATCTGGTGTTGCTACCCGTTTGTTCTGGCTATAAAATCCCTCTCTCCCTCCCTCTCTCTCTGTCTCTCTATCCCTCTGTTATTTCTACCAGTGCATTTTGTAATTCCAAACAGAACTCTTCCTGAAAACCCTGAATAAAACCAGATAGAATGCATTCTACCTATGTTCTGTGTCCTTCGTTCTTTTGACAAACACAAGCACTCACACACACACACACGCACACACACACAAACTCTCTCACACACACACACACGCCTGCAGTACACTTGTGAATACATTTCTCCTTTCTCCCTGTTACTGTAAGAATATCCACAAGGTCAGACACATTTATTTTACTCATTCTTCCTTTCTCTACCTCTATGATCTTCATCCACACAAACAAGCTTTGATTTGTGTGCACTTAAGCGCACACATTTACATGCGCACACACAAACGCACACCACTCTTTTTGCAGTGTGAAAAGCAACCCTTCTCCGCCTAGCAACACCCGTCCTCCTTCCTGTGTTCTTACGTTTTATTGACATCCTTCACGTACCTACTTTCCCCCTTCCCCCCTTCCCCTTCTCTCTCTCTCTCTCTCTCTCTCTCTCTCTCTCTCTCTCTCTGTCTCTCTCTCTCTCTTCCTCTGTTTTCCCTCTCTCTCTCGCTCCTCCCTCTCTTCCTCTTCCTCTCTCTCCCTCTCTTCCTCTCTTCCTTTGTTTTCCCTCTCTCTCTCGCTCCCTCCCTCTCACCCTCTCCCTCTAATCGCCTCTCTCTCTCTCTCTCTCTCTCTCTCTCTCTCTCTCTCTCTCTCTCTCTCTCTCCCTCTCTCTCTTCCTCTCTCTCTCCCTCTTCCTCTGTTTTCCCTCTCTCTCTCGCTCCCTCCCTCTCTTCCTCTCCCTCTCCCTATTCCTCTCTCTCTCACACTTCCTCTCTCTCTTCCTCTCTCTCTCTCTCTCTCCCTCTCTCTGTCTCTTCCTCTCTCCCTCTCTCTCTTCTCCTCCCCCCATCCTCTGTAACAGTCTTGAGAACACGTACGGGCTGTTAGGGAAGGTGGAGGTCTATTTCTAGTGAGCATTTATAATGTAGTATGTGACAGCATATCATATTTTTGTGCAGTGCAATATATTGCAGTGTATTCATCCTTAGTATCGTGGAATTGCACTGCATCTGTATATATATCTGATAAAATACTGTTTGAAAGAACACATTTCATATATGCTGTAAACATATATTATTTGTTCTAGTGTTTCCTATCGGTTTCTTCTCTCCATCTTTCATGATCTCTTCTCTTCCTCCTCCATCCCTCTCTCTTCTGCACCCTCTTTCTATCTATAGATGGATTTTGTCATCCCAGTCTATTTCCTTCAACCCTCCTCCCTCTGTCTCTATCATACACACACACACACATACCCAGATGTGAGATTTCTGCCCTGCAGCAGCCAAGTCTTAAAATAGACTCCTCCTACGCATTCCATGGCTGCATCACTTCCTGTTGCCCTCCCTCCTTCTCGCTGCCCCACCTCTCTCGCCCCACCACCCCCACCCCTCCCCCTTCTCCCTCTCCCACTCTCTTTTCTTCCGGTCTGCCTCAGTGCCCCCTCATCAGCACACAGTCATTAAGCTAACCCCACACACACACACACACTCAACAGCAACCACACACACACACACACTCAACAGCAAACACACACACTCAAATACACAAAATCTCAAATAAACACGCACTTAACTACAAACACACACATTTGCCAACACTCATCCAACTCACGCACACTCACAACAGACACACACACACATACTCATTCTCGTCTGTAAACACACACACACACACTCTCATACTGTTTCTGTTGCTCCTTCCGTCATTTACAGAAGCAAGTCGTCATGGTGATGGAAGTGCCTTCAATGTCTCACACATGCACATTACATCTCTAAATCACAAACAGACACTCTGAAGCTTAAACAACAGGATACACTGCACTTCCCCCCTGGTTCCCTTTCCTGTCTATCACACACACACACACACACACACACACACACACACCATGCCTGCCTCTGACATAAACTCAATACTAGCTTCCTTTTTATGCCATACATAGATTGAATTACATGCCTGCATTAGTGCACACACACACACACTTCATGATGGATCACAAGCCAGGTCTGTTCTTATTATAGCCCTGCATGGTTGTTAGGCATTGCGTCACTGTCAGCAGCTCAGACACCACACACACACATACGCACTCACACACACACACACACACATACGCACTCACACACACACACACACACATACGCACTCACACACACACACATACGCACTCACACACACACACACACATACGCACTCACACACACAATCCCCTGAATTTCAAACAGCAGGAAGACATCTTGGTATGTGATCATGGTCCGTCTATAAACCAACAGGGCAGCCTGGAGAAAAATGTGAACGGAAATGTGTGATCATAACCTCCTTTAGAGTCGGTGCTGACACATAATGTGTGTGTGTGTGTGTGTGTGTGTGTGTGTGTGTGTGTGTGTGAGTAATCAGCAGTACTAAAAACAAAGGGGTTGTAACATTAGTTTGATGATGACTGATCATGACTCTTGACGTGACAAGCCCTTAGACAAGTCAGGAGTTGTTGTGTTTTCGTATACCTTTTATCACTCATATTTGACCAATTTGTCATTTTTTGTTACTCTGGGAACAGGGACGAAAGGAAGTGAATCATGACTTGATCATAACCCGCATAGGGCGGTTTAACGACTGGAAGGGCGCTCTAGGCGCCAGCTAAACTCACGTTATAAGCACCGGTTTAACGGAAACCAGCCAAACTGGCTCTGTAACGTATTCCTTTCTCCGTAGCTAATAGGGAATTGTTGCCTAACACATAAGCTAATAGCTTGTTATCGATCCACTGGTGACCAACTGTCACTGACGCAATGTTTTGGCGTATTTAGGCTACTATGCACTTTGTGAAAGTGAGACTGAATTATAAGCCAAGACAACGGTATCGATTTAATATGTTTATTACCAAACATCCCACTGTTGACGTCGTAAAAAAATATATAAAAAGCAGCTTTTCAATTGGAGGTAATTATGAAAAAAAAGAATGTTGTTTCACAGTTTAAAATGTTCCGAAATCAGAAACACAAAACATATCACAAATAAAGTTCATTCTCAGGCGTAGATAGTAACATCAAATAAATCTTCATTTCCGTAGTCTACACCTCTCTTCTTTTTCGTTGTGTTGAGCACCATTTCGGGGCCTGTTGGTCTGCAGCTGGCGTGAAGTAGGGCAGTCCCTCTTTCCACATTGATTGATCAAAGTCCACAAGTTCAGAAGAGAGTGTGTGTGCGTGTCTGTGTTATGGGGGAGGGGAACTTGTCGCCTCTGTTGTGGTTGTAAGTTCTCAGCGTGGACACAGGAAATTCCCCGAAGTCCGTGGTGTGTGTGCCCGTATTGACCATACAGGGCCCGGACACAACTGTTATCGCTATGTCTTCTCTGAGTCACTTCACACACACTCCCGCGTGCATGTGTCAGCTCTTCTCACTTCTTCTTTCGCCGCAATTTTAGCAGAACTTTTTTTTCTGACTCATCTCCCAGAAACTCTCAAAGTGTCTCTCCACTTCCTCAAACTTTCCAACACAGTTCTGTGGTGCGCGCGTGTGGGCCGTTTGGGCGGTCGCCGTGTTTCCCCGTGCACAGTCGCTGTTTCGTCGAGGTCGACAGTGTAGCCTACGGCCGCTCGAGATATCGCACCCTGCCCCCGGTAATCCCATTGTCTCGGGATCTCCTATGTAGGTCACTTGCCCGACCTGTCCGGTGCACAAAGGGATTTAGAACTGTCCCGTATTTAAATATCACGTAAACACTGCCCGTTCGAGGCACGTCTCTCCACCCGTTAGAACGCGGCAATGACCCGATTCATGGTGAGGTTGGCCAGGCTACCCATAGCACTACAGCAGTTCATGCGGCCGCTCCGGAGCGCCACGGCAAGTCTCTCCTCCCCCAGCTCGAGTCTCGCCCTCTTGCTTGGAAGGAAGTCGGGCGTGACGGATGCCTTGCCCCGGCGTTTCCTGGAATGTCGGTCAGGGCTCACGGGGCTTCGGTTCTCTTTGTCTGCTCCCGTTTTCTTCCCACGCAATTGTCCGGCCTTACACGCGGGCTCAGGGGTGCTCTGTGGCTCCGGGGTTGGGGTCAAGGGCGACTCGGTTGACTCGGTTTGGGAAACAACCTCGGCTTGATCTACCCCGGTAACACTGGTCTCCATAGGTTCCACCGTGGCCGGTTGAGCTGCTGCGGCATACTGCTCCTCCTTCTCCTTGGCGAGGCAGGCCGAGTGGTAGATGTCCCGGGCGGATCTCATGACCATGGAGAGCAGCAGGCTCCGGTGGAGTCTCATTCCTCCGCGCTGGGACCGGGACGCGTAGAGCTTGCTGATAGAGACAGCCATGATCCTCTTTGCTTCGGTATTCACGTCCATTGTACTTTTACTTTGCGTAATTACGCACAATTGGCACTTTAACAATTATTTCCAAACTACACGCTTTATAGCCTATAGATCGAAAATCTTACGACAGTATTTTGGTTTCAAAAATGTTTAAGATAGGCTACTTCTTTTTAAAACTTTGAGATTCTTCTCAACCAGTCACCAGTTGTACACAGTTCTGAGAGCTAGTGAGTAGAAGGGCGGTGTTATATTTCCCCTATGACGTAACAAGGGCTTCATTCCTTTGAGTGACTGACAAACACGCCCCGCCCAGTCCCCGGAGCTAAGCAGCAATGGACCATATGGCTGTCTACCTACCTACACAGTCTGACTAAGATTCAGATAATAGTATTTAGAAAACCCTGGTCTTTTATGTGGTTTTTCTTTGGTGGTTTTAGAGGTGCACCTTAAACTCCAAAAAATACCAGTTAGGTAAAAAGGACGACATTGTATTCAAGTCAGATTCAATCGTAGATATAGGATATCAGGTTGCATGGCATTGTTTAGTGTTTTGATTGTTAAGAGCCATTTTGAATAAAATTACTGGCAAGTTTCCAACTAAAATTAGCATGCTTTCATTTTATGAGCCTACGATGTAGCCTATTATTCTCTGATATAACCTATGTATTTATTTTTATAATGGAATGTATGCAGCATGATGTTTTGATATCAAAAACTTCTCGGTGTTTACAATCGGTTAAATCCCGGTTAGCAATTCAAAGAATTGCGTAGGTGGCCAAAATGTCTTCGGTTTCCAGGGAGTTTCTGTTTGTGCTCTCACTCGCTCACTCACTCACTCACTCACTCTCGCTCTCTCTTTACTCCAACGTCACTCTCAACTCCATATATGGCTTATCCGGCGACTTCCCCTGAGGACGCGCAGTGGAAAAGCCATGACGTGAACGCGCAACCGCAGCTCACTTCCCCCCTCTGCCCCAACCTGCGCCCGGAGGCAGCGGCGGTGTCGTCACAAAAGCTCCATATATGGGACTGTCACCGGTCCAAAGCCACCTTCGGGGCTTCGTAGCGGGGACACGAGTTACTAGGCAGCGGCTACGATTGAGGTCAGGCGCCAGCTGCCAGTCTTCCTGCTAAATGATAAGAGGTCGCGGTCTATTCATAGCGACCAGAAACACCTCACCACTCCATGACTCAGGAGAGACACTAAGCAGCAGCATACACTGTCTGTGTCTCCCCGTTCACTCCATTGTCATGCCCACACGTTCAATTTGTATTTCAAGTTGTTCGGGTAGGCATTGTGCGTTTGGTTTAGCCGAGGCTACTGCTATTTTAATCGCCTACCTTTTCATCAATCAATGTCACATGGTGACTCACAAGTACAGGACCATTTTTTTAACATTTTTTTTTTTACAAAGTACAACTATATTTATCTCACTGAACATTGCTCAGCGTTGAAGAGGAATTATAATATCAAGTTATATAAAGATGCTCGACGTTAAAAATAAAACATGGTTTTGAATCGTTATGTGTCAACGTTTGGGCTGTATCAAGCATGTGTAAATCCGACGTTAGGGCTTGACGCACAAGTAGTCAGTTTAATTGGCCTACACTCACACATAAGTGGCATAAAACTGTGTGAGATGGATGAGCGATATGTGTGGGTATGTGATGGTCTATAGATTTCCTCAGGGTGGGGGGTGGAGCAGAGCAAAGCCGGCAGGAAGTGGGAGGGGGTCCGGGAAAAAAGGAAGGAAGGAAGGGGGGAGGGGACAGGAAGGAAACAAGGAAGGGTGAGCCAGAACTGGAGGAAGGGTGTAGGAGGGATTGAACACGAGGAAGGGACAGGGAGGGCAATAACCCTATTGACCCAGGGAAGAGAAGGATGAACAAAATAGAAGAAGAGGGGTAGAGGGGCGGGTGAGAAAAAAGACGGATGGATATAGTTACATTGAGGCGGGAAAGAAAGGCGTTACGAGGCAGAAGGGGTGTAATGTGCAGATATGGGACGGAGAGAAAAGACGGAATGGGAGAAAGAAAAGAAAAAAGCGGGAAAAGAGAAATTCATCCTTGTTGTTGCATATCCAGCAGTGACGTCACCATGTCTCCGTTCCTCATAAACACATGCAGTAGGCTACCGTAAGATAACAATATTACACTGCCATGAATTGTTGAATTGTACAGATAAAAATAGAATAGCAGTAGGTATTCCCCTTTCAGCTTCACATTATCAATGTGGAAACATTCTGAAACAGTAGTCTCATTCTAGAAACACCGGAGCAAAAATAACCTTGACGTCTCTACAGAAAATGAAATATAAAATATGCACAAGTGTTAAGCTTTAACGAAGACGCATCTAACAAGCCTAATTGGCCTATATGACTTTATTTGTTGACCACAGATAGCCTATCCTACATTGTAATGAAGGTTGAAGCTTGCATAGATAATTACATTATCTTGTTTAAGAGACTATTTAGACTGCACACGTGTGACGATATGAAAGATTGAATTTGAATAGCAAAACAACACACACAATTTCAGCGGTCAGTCAAAACCTAAGTTGTTTACATTCACGACATTCACGACGTTTTTTTCTGAGTCCTTCCGCTGTCCGTCATACAATGTGTGCGTAATGCGCATGCGTGGGGTTTAGAGTTGAAGGAACCAACATGTCGCTGGAAGACCCGTTCTTCGTAGTGAAAGGGTAAGAACAGATTTTTAATGAAGTGTCAACCGATACATGACTGCCTACTGCAAAGAACAAATAGCACGCATACCAGTTTGGACCTTTTTGTTTTATAGCGCGGTGTTTAGAAGTTATCGCCTGGTCTCTTGCAAGCTAACGTGGCTAACTGGGTAGCTAGCGTAGCTGAAGAGCTAGCATTGAATGCTACAGGTAGGCTAGTGTGTTAGTAAGTTGGTACAGTGGCTTCCCAGGACGGCTGGCTTCACACTGATGTGTTGCTGGAGTCCATCTCCGTCATTCCAAACATTCCGTACCTTTTTATCCCTGATAGTTTTCTTGGCATTGGCTGTTAGGGAGTTGACGGAGAGTTGTGAATTTGAGGAAGGGTGTGATGTGTATCTAGCGAGCTAGCTGGCAACACCGATTTTCTTTGACTTTGTTTGGGTCATGTGCGGGCTGAGACTGTGTTGCGTGTCAACTTGTCATGTCAACTTAACAAGAAAGCTAACTAGCCTTCTGCATGGTCTTAGCAGTACCAGGTTCATGCTGGTTGTAAAATAACTTAAGCTCTTGTCTGACAGTCTGCTCAAGCTCTCGGTTTAACTCGTGACAATCATCTGAAGTCCGGGATGGTATATCCCCCCCCCCCCATAAATTATAGATAATTATACAATGACGTTTAGGCGTTGAGCACATTGGTACTTGTAGCAGCATGTCATTTTAGAAATCTTAAATAAAACACATCGTTTTGGTATTGGAGTGAAGTAGGTGTGCGCGTGAAGACCATGTAGGGTCTGTGAGACTTGTGCACTGCGCATGCGTGCGTGGGTGCAAACCCCCAAAATGTGTAATGCTCGTGTGTGTGTTCAGGGAGGTGCAGAAGGCCCTGTCTCGTGCACGAGGGCTGTATGAGAGGTGGGAGGAGCTTCTGCAGGAGGGAACGCAGGTGAGCGCTCGCACAGGTGTGTGTGTGTGTGTGTGTTAGAGAGACTACAAAGAAAGGGAGTGAGACTGTACATGGGAGAGAGTAAGCGTGTGTGTGTGAGGCAACAAGAAGAATACAGTAATAGTATAGGTGAGTGACTAATAATAGTGAGTGAGTGAGTGAGTGTGACAGACAGAGAGAGTGGGAGAGAGACACAGAGACACAGAGAGCGAGCGAACAGGGTACTGATGTGTGTATTCTCCAGGTGAGTAAAGATGAGCTGGACTGGAGCACCAATGAGCTGAGGAATTGTCTGAGGGCCATAGACTGGGACCTGGAGGACCTGCATGAAACCATCAGTATCCTGCCAACACACGCACACAAACAGACACCTCTCTCTGTCTCTCTGTCGCTTTTTCTCTCTCTCTCTCACACAAAGATACAGACACCTCTCTCTCTCTCTCTCTCTCTCTCTCTCTCTCTATGTCTGTGTCTGTGTCTCTGTCTCTTTCTCTCTGTCTGTCTCTGTCGACAGTCTCTCTCTCTCTCTCTCTCTCTCTCTCTCTCTCTCTCTCTCTCTCTCTCTCTCTCTCTCTCTCTCTCTCTCTCTCTCTCTCTCTCTCTCTCTCTTTCTCTCTTTCTCTCTCTCTGTCACACACACACACACACACATCTGAGACATCCTCTCATGATCCAGCAGTGTGTTTGGGCCTTGACTCTGCCCCCCCCAGGCATTGTGGAGTCCAACCCTGGCAAGTTCAAACTGGGAGACAATGAGCTGCAGGAGAGGAGAGACTTTGTGGAGAGGACGAGGCACGCTGTACAGGTGTGTGAACGTGCGTGTGTTGTGTGAGAGAGAGAGACATGGTGAAACAGAGTGAGGGGTGTAACCTGTTCTCTATTCATGGCAGGAGATGAAGGAACAGCTCACCAGTCCCTCTGTTGTGGCCCAGGCTGAGAAGAAAAACAGACAGGTACACACACACACACACACACACACACACCCCAGGCACGCATGTGCATAGACGGATTGGATCTCCTCGACTGTTTCTCACACACGCACACCTGTCTGTGTGTCTGTTGCCTGTCTGTCTGTGTGTGTGTCTGTCTGTGTGTCTGTCTGTCTGTCTGTCTGTCTGTCTGTCCGTCTGTCTGTGTGTCTGTGGCCTGTCTGTCTGTCCGTCTGTCTGTGTGTCTGTGGCCTGTCTGTCTGTCTGTCTGCCCCTCCCCCCTGCAGGCTCTGCTGGGGGAGGTGTCTGGGCAGGACCAGTCCACCGGGCTGGAGGCTCACCTGGTGTCTGCTAACTCCAGATACATCCAGGATCAACAGGAGCAGCAGCAGGTAGGAGAGGATGGAGGGAGGGAGGCTGAGGGAAGGGAGGAAGATAGGAGGGTGGAATGAGACTGAAAGAGGATACAATGAGAACAGAGGGGAAGCCAACTGTTGGGAAGGGTGAAAACATGCTGTGTGTGTGTGTGTAGCTGATCGTGCAGGACCAAGATGAGCAGCTGGAGCTGGTGTCCGGCAGTATCCGGGTCCTGAAGGACATGTCTGGACGCATCGGAGACGAGCTGGACGAACAGGCTGTGTGAGTGGAGGGAGCACACACACACACACACACACACACACACACACACACACACACACAGGCAGTGTGAGTGTGGAGGGAGCACACACACACACACACAGGCAGTGTGAGTGTGGAGGGAGCACACACACACACACACACACAGGCAGTGTGAGTGTGGAGGGAGCACACACACACTCACACGCGCACGCACACACAGCTAACCGCCTGACTTGCTCCTGACAACATTGCTTTGTTATGTACCCACGACTAGATACTGAGCTTAAGTTTGGACTTAAAGAGGGAGACAGGGAGGTAGAGAGAGAGAGAGTGTGTGTGTGTGTTGTGTCCTTGGAGTCCACTCCTGCTTCTTGTAGGCACATTCTCTGTCTGCTCTAGGTAGCAGTTGAGGCATGCAGCTTTGGTTTGTATCCGGTAGCCATAACAACCAGCCACAAGAACGTTTTTGTGTGTGTGTGTTTGTGTTTCCTGCATGTAAGAACCAGGTTCATGGACAGCTATCTAAAGGTGTGGGGTGGGTGTGGAACATGTCTGAATGCTGTGTTGTTCCTGTAAACCTGTGTGTGTGTGTGTGTGTGTGTGTGTGTGTGTGTGCTTGCTAGCACAGTCATGTCACGTGTCTCTACTGTTTGATAAAATAAGTATGGGTTAGGTTACACTGTGCTGCTGGAAGGAGTGTAAGTAAGTAAGACTTTATTGATATAGCACATTTCATACAAGAATTGTAGTTCAAGGTGCTTTACATAAAATCAATACAAACAATAAAAACAACAAAACAAGTGATAAAAGTAAAAAAATATATATATATATTTAAAAGGACCTTAAAGTCAATTCTGAAGGTAACAGGGAGCCAGTGTAAAGTAGCTAGGACAGGACTAATGTGTTCTCTCCTTTTAGTTTTGGTTTATAATCTAGCTAGTGTGTTGCTCTGTGTGTGAGTGTTCTCCCACATGGCAGAGGCTTCTTCCTGTACTGTGTGTGTGTGTTTCCTGACGTGTGTCTCTCTCTTCAGCATGCTGGGAGAGTTTGGTGATGAGATGGACCAGACAGGATCCAGGATGGACTCAGTCCTCAAGAAGATGGAGAAGGTCTCCCACATGACCAGCAGTGAGTGCACGCACACACACACACACACACACACACACACACACACACACTGCCCCATATCTGAATGCCCTATAACTGGGGGTCGGTCTCTCTCTGTCTCTCTCTCTCTCTCTCTCTCTCTCTCTCTCTGTCTCTGTATCTCTCTCTCTATCTCTCTCTGTCTCTGTCTCTGTCTCCGTCTCTCTCCGTCTCTCTCCGTCTCTCTCTGTCTCTCTCTGTCTCTCTCTCTGTCTCTGTCTCTCTCTGTGTGTCCAGGCAGGAGGCAGTGGTGTGCGATAGGTGTGCTGGTGGTTATTATGGTCGTCGTCCTCATCCTGTTCTTCGCCCTCTGATGGACGACGGTCTCCTCCAAACGCGCCCACTTCCACCCCCCACCCCCCCTCTCCCTCCTGGGATCGAGGGAGCCCCCCCCCCCACACACACACACACACAGAAGAAGGGACGGACAGATGGGGGGGGGGGGGAAGACGCCGCTCCTCCTAACTCTTTCTTTCGGCTTCCTCCTCCTTCCGGCGCTTCCCAGTCTGAATGCTCTGTCTTTAGTCTCCCTCCCTCCGTCTCTCCCCCTCTCTCTCTCCCTCTCCCCCCTCTCTTTCTCTCCCTCCCCTCTCTCCCTCCCCTCTCTCCCTCCCCTCTCTCCCCCCTCTTTTTCTCTCTCTCTCTCTCTCTCTCTCTCTCTCTCTCTCTCTCTCTCTCTCTCTCTCTCTCCCCCTCTCTCTCTCTCTCCCCCTCTCTCTCTCTCTCCCTCCCCTCTCTCCCTCCCCTCTCTCCCCCCTCTTTTTCTCTCTCTCTCTCTCTCTCTCTCTCTCTCCCCCTCTCTCTCTCTCTCCCCCTCTCTCTCTCTCTCGCCCTGTGTCATCTCCCCATCACGTGTATCAGCACAGCTTCTCCACAGGAGAGGACAACATCACAGCTCCATGGTTTTATACTGTATGTAGGCGTACAGACCGCTGGTCTAGTGAAACGTCAAGAAAGAAGGGAGGGAGGGAAGGAGGGAAGGAGGGAGGGAGGACTGTGTATAAAGGAATATGGAGGGAGGGGAGTCAATGTTGCCTTATCTATTTTTATACGTCTGTAATATTCCCCTGTGCAGTAAAGTAAAGTGTGCCTACACCTGAGCATGGTGGTACCGGCTCTCTAAGACCTGATCCAGGATCAGCTAGTGTTCACCCCCAAGTAATGGGTGGAGAGGAGGGATGGCAAGGAAAGAACTGGCCCCAGACCAGGACCCTGGGTTCCAGATGCATTCGTCAGTCGTCGACATCATTTAAGGTGCGTCTGATCACCTCAGGACTTTTAGCTTCCTTCAGTTCACCACAGGCGATACAGGACGGGGGGACAGGACGAGCGAAACAAATATCCCTCATCCCCCAGTCATTTGACAGTATTGGAATATTTCTTACCAGTGTGTGTGTGTGTGTGTGTGTGTGTGTGTGTGTGTGTGTGTATAGCAAGTTCCGAGTTACCTCGTGGAAATGTCATCCTTCCGAGAATGGGTTAGTCAGGAGGAAGAAAAAAAGCTTTATGAGAAGGAAGAAGGAAATTGTTGCTGGGCAGGTTATAATAGCACAGCTGGCTCATCTCTCGCTCTTTCGCCATCAAGTGGACAGTGGAGGTACCTTCCATTTCATATCAATGTTGGGTAACTTGCATAAAGACACTAGAAACTATGTATTAAATATATTTTGTGGCCTGAGCTCACATAATGATAACGTGTAAATACTGTGCGTGTAATGTAAAAGTTTTCTTTTCATTCGGTTGCTGTTTTGCTCACTTGCTCTTTTCAGGACTGTTTTGCAGTAAGCGGCTGATGTCATGGTGTCACAGAACCCCAGTCTGCTCCCCTATTGGTGGGTTTTGTAAGGACCTCTCAGGATTGGCTGGCAGTCCGGCCCAGTCCCAATACTTTGCAGATGTTTACTTCCTCTCATCCAATCAGTCAAAATAGTCACGGGCCATTTGTGATAATGACCTTGAGTGTATTTAGCGACAATGGACGAATACTTAGTTAGTATTTGGAGGTACTCTGGACAGTGTTGGAACGTGGCTGGATTGAGATGGGAGGGGTTAGCAGTCAGGGGCCTGGTGCCATTTCTTCTGTGCCAACGGTCAGTGTTTGTCCAGATGTTGGAAATGACTGTGTTTGGTGTCATCATCCACTACTGTCTTGGGCAACAACTGAACATGAATGTAGGGTCAATATCTTCCTGTCTCCCTTCTATCTCTGCAACTTTCAGATGTGTGTACCACCTTGTCATCACGTGTAAACGATGTGAACACGGTTTTATAACCCAGACATGCCCAGATGGAAGCAGTTTTCCCATTGGGTCAATAGTGACGAGTCCAAACGGCGCAAACTCCTTCCACCTGGACAGCCCCGGTGGACGAAACACACATACCTTCCCACGTGTTACCTCTGACGAGCTCTAAGCCTTCACGTTGATTTGCTTTCTAACCAAAACTCCAGATGCGTGGGGTCATTTCTACAACTTTAAAGATTTGTAAGTCCCTCCAAATGATGTGTAGATGCTCCACCTACTTAGAGGCTGAGGTGTACCTGGAGCGGCAGCTGGTGGAGTCACCTGTCTTCAGGTCGCCCAGCTGAGGAAACGCTCCTTAGGAAGTGAGGCCTTTTCCAACCAGACCCGCCTGTCAAAATCTGCCCTTATTTTTGTAACGTGTCATTGTGTTAATACTGTCGATGATAAATGTCTTTATTGTATGATTCTAAAGGAAAATATACAGTTATTCTTAAATAAAGCATTATATGCTTTTAAAACAGTTTTGCGTTTTATTTATTTGATTGTATCTCACTAATTTCTCACATGACCAAAAGGAAAAACACTCAAGACCATATTGTACATTTTTGTTACAAACCTTTTATTAAGATATTCCGGGGTTTTTTCCTCCTCTTTTTTTCTTCCTTAAATCCAACTCCTTTGTCTCTTGTTTTTCTTTACAGTAGTTAATGTGCAATTATCTTTTACTATTGGGTCACAGTTAGGAATTCACAAAGTTATTGGCACTTAGAACACAGGGAGAAAACACTGGCATGTACAAGGGGGGGGGGGGGGGGGGGGGGGGGAGGGGGGCACGGCAGGGTCAAGTGAGGTCTTGGGGGGTGTAATGTTTGACATCAGTAGACTCATTGGGAGGTTTATTCCAAAAAAAGCTGTATTTGTATTTTCCTTTTTTTTTTTGGTGTGTTTTTTGTGTGTTTATATATTTATATTTTTTTAAACTCTTCTGCTGTTTCCCTGTCTGGGTTATTTCATATTTATCATAATAATGATGATAGTAATACCTCATGCTGCAAGAGAGAGTGCACGTCTAACAATCAAACTCCGATAGTGCTTCTATGTATAATGTACAGTTTATATATTTATATATTTATAGTTGGGAAAGAAAAAAAAGAAACTGATTTCCGCCCAAACGACACCAGAGACCGAAAAAAATATATAAAAAGGTAAGTCATTCACGGTTGCTATGGTTATATGGAAGCCCCCACACCACCCCCACCCCCACCCCATCATCTCTTGTATCTGAGGTAAGACTGTCTTAACTTTTACTCTCATAGCTGGAGCTCACATAGGCCTCACCCTAGAACTTAGAACCTAGAACTTCCAAAAGAAAAAAGACTTGAGATAACTTCAACAGTTCGTCATTGAAGGTTCCGGACTAGGATATACCTCGGTTACAGGAACCCACCTTCAGATAATAAAAAAAACGGCTTCTGAAGACTGTTTATAGGTCGTCTTCCGTGTGTGTAAGCCTGCGTGGCCCTGAGGGTCCCCCAGACTGAGTCGACAGCAGGCAGGCAGGTACTGAGGTTATGGCTGAGAGCACTGGAGGTAACTGGTAGTTCTCACTGCATCTTAACACACTAGGTGCACTGCGGTGTAAGCACCGTGTGTGTGTGTGTGTGTGTGTGCGCAGATGTCTGTATGTGTGAGTGTGCACACGTCTGTACATGTGTGTGTCTCTGGTGTGTGGGGCGGTAGAGCAGAGCGGTAGCCTAGCAGTAGTAGAGATATCTGAGTGGAGCAGAGCAGAGGTCTGTCCGGAGGGGACAGAGCAGAACAGGAAACACACACGTGTCGGGGGGGGGGGGATGTAGAGAGCGGTGGACAGGAGATAGCGATGGATGGATGCACCTCTTGGAAGAAAGAACACCCAAATAAAAAAACTTTTTTGTCTTTTTCTCAGATATCCATCGCTGTTGTCTCCACAGAAGCGCCCCCTCCTCCCCTTCCCAACACCCTCCCTACATGGTATGAAGGTACACACAGCATTTACAGTACAGATTATCAGGTCCCTTTGCAGGATTTAAAAGGAAACACTCCTCTCTTTCTCTCTCTCCTTCACCCCAACAACGAGCATCCCACCCTCACCTCTCCCCCACCCTTGCCCCACCCCTCCACCCTTCAAAGGAGAGATGCACACGCACCTCTCCCAGTTCCTGCCTGGTTAGGAGGAGGGGAGGGGGGGGGGGGGAGTTTGCGGGCACATCATCATCAACAACAACAACAAACGCCAAATCAATAAAATAAAAAAAGTTAAACAGTAAAAAGGAATAATAGTACAAAACAAAATAGATCAAACCAGTAACAAAAGAAATGAGCAACAACAACAACAAGAACAACAACAAAAACCAACTCATTTCATACAAAATTTAAATGTAAAGTCGTTCTCCGTTGCAAAAACAAAACAGAACCCGACCCCTTGCTGACTCATCGTGCTCTGGACCAGGAAGTGACGAGAGAGCGTGCTCAGAAGGTGCCAAGGCTCTGGCTCGCTGTCTCATTGGACGACGGGCACTCACCCAAAGGTGCTTTGATTATTCCACCCTCCCTCTGGTCCACTTCCTGGTCGGAGACAAGATGGCGTCAGGCGGGGGGATTCAACAGACAAGACAGATGGATGGATATGTCGAAGCACAACCAACAGCGTTCTTTCCTCAGGGCCTAGGAGTGCCACTTATTTCGATAAGCCAACAAAAATATTTGGCTTTTTAAATGGAATTTTCACACGATCTAACTCATTACAGCAGTACAACATTATTCTGTCTTTAGGAATGTGAGGAAAATGTGACTTTTGAATATCAGATATAGGCTACTAAACATAGCCAAAGATTGTCTGTTGTTTACTTGTGGTGCAAAACTGGTGCTATACTGCTCTCTGTTGGTGAGACACTGCGATGGTGCAGTTCCACCCCCAGCCACCAAGTGTCTCAGCGCTGCAGCATGAGTAACACCAGTTTGCCCCTCATGACACCTGCATCTACAGGGCCAAGCGTCCGTATCTGAACAGAATTTGCGGGAACGGCGTACACGCCATAGTTCAATACGTGAAAGGTAACTCCTAGCAAAGGAATATACTTCAAGACGTGAAGGCAAGACAGTTTGCCCGAAAACAAGGTGCTTCTCCTGACAGACGTTGTGGTGTTGCAGTTCAATTCCATCCAGCTGTCCATCCCTCAACCCCCTCAAATAGTACAAGTAATCTAACCTGGTCTACAGCAACACCCCCCCCCCCCCCCCTTCCACCTTCCTCCTCAGTTCAGCACTTCAGTCATGCACAATCACAATGCAAAAATACGTCTCTTCTCTCTCTCTAAACTATGATACAGTTTCCTTGTTTCTCAATTTTGTACACAAAAGACTTGGCAACGTCTAGTTAACATGTTAATGTGGAATTAGTAGTAGAGTCTCTTCTTTTAAAACAACTTCTACAGGATCTACAGTACAATAAAAAAAATATCTACAGACCAAAATAAAAACAAAACGACATAATCAAGCCCCAAAATGTTTAAAAATAACGATAATAATAAAAAAAAGGTTGATAGTCTCGGAAATGTCTACAAAGCTCTTCTACAAAAACAATCTTCTAGAATCAAATGTTTTTTTGTTGTTTTTTTTTTTTACCCCTCATTTGTGGACCCTTTGGGATCAACGGCGTCCGTGTGCTCGGCAAGCGTGATCGCGTCACCCTCGTCTTCGTCTCTTTTCTCCCGCTCAAATCTCCCTCCCCCCCCCCCCTCTCCCGTCTTTCTCAGTAGCACTGTGCTCCTCGCTCGCCCCCCTCTCCCGTCTTTCTCAGTAGCACTGTGCTCCTCGCTCGCCCCCCTCTCCCGTCTTTCTCAGTAGCACTGTGCTCCTCGCTCGCCCTACTCTCTCACGAGTCCAGACAGACAAACATTCAACACGCGGACGGCCATGTCGGGAGAGAACAGGCGTCCGTCTAAACTGCAGCCAATCGCAGGCGACCGCCAGGACCTTGACCCCCCCCCCCCCCCCCGACACCGTGTTGAGAGAAGAGGCCTCTCCTGCCCACTCTGGTCTGCAGGTCAGGGGTCAGGTAGGACTCAAGGCACAACCCTCCTGTTCAAAAGGTCAAAGTCTCCACAAGCACTAACGACCAGACAGCCATCTTTATGGGCATGGGGTAGAGTAACGGAGATCTTCCTATCCACGCAACTGTCTCTCTCTCTCTCCCTCCCTCCTCTCTTTCTTTGTCAAGATTAGCTGCAACACCTCATCTCTTCAGACTCAAACAGAATCACTCCTTCCCTCCTCCCCCCGTTCCCTATATCTGTCCCCCCCCCCCCCCTCAAGTCTACAAACGCTTTCCACAAATGTCAGTTGGGACAACAGTGTAGTCTACATTTAAATCATTACGATTGGATGGGTCCCTTGTGTCTGCGACATAGTGATTGGTCGACCTGACAAAGCCAGGGGGAAAATCAATATTATAATCATCATCATCATCATCATCACCGTTAGGTACGGTTTCAAAAAGGTGCAGAAAACACAGACATCTTACAGTCTCCTTTGGGAGGGGCATAGGCAAATTCTCTCTCTTGCGCACGCACACACACACGCATAATCATGTGCAGTCATAAGCAAGCAGGCAGAAAGCACTTGCGTGTCACATACACACAGATTGAAATGTGGTGTCATATGCACACACACGTGACTCACACACACACACACACACACTCATAATCATACAGATCACAAGCCAACTCATGCAGCAGTCCAATCCTTTGTTAAACACACACACACACATACACACACACACACACACACACACAGCCCTTCTCATGGCTAGGTCTGGGCAGCCATTTGCAGAGATTTCGGTCATGAAGTGAAAATTCAATTGTGGCAGAAGTGAGACGGCTAAATCTCATCTAGACTGCGAGGGTTTGATGGTTTGTTTGCGGAAGGCAGCGACTTCCCCCCCCCAGCTGTGTGTGTGTGTGTGTGTGTGTGTGTGAGAGAGAGTCTGTCAGCCGTGAAGCTTCAGAACTGTGCAGATGTGTGTGTGCGCTCTGGGTGTGTTGCTCTGCAGAAGACTGTGTCACTGTGTGTGTGTGTGTGTGCGTCTCCCCTCCGTGCTTGCGTCTGCACTGGATGTCTCTCTCACTGAGTCAGACAAAAACAAACAGAAGCCTCTCATCCCTACCTCCGCACACACCACCCACTCTCTCTCACACACACACACAAACACACACACACACACATTGCAGTGCACCCAAACCACCCACTCTCTCTGACAGACCTGCGCAGTAGGCAGTCAGATCCAGACACAGGCACGTATGCAGACCATAGAACCAGACGCACATTCTCCCAGCACACACACACACACACACGCTGCCCGCCACACACACACACACGCACACACTTCTCGCCTCTCGTCCAAAGCTCTTCGCATGAAGGGACAAGACATTAACACGCATGACTCCGTAAATGGCAAGGGAGGGGAACACACACTGCACACACACACACACACTGCTCACACACACACGCATGCATTCACACTGATGCATCCAGGCGTCCCATACCCCCTCTCCCTCTCCTCTTGGGGAGAATGTCCTCCACCCCACTCTCACTCTCTCTCCCTCCTTCCCTCTCCCTCTCTCCCTCCTTCCCTCTCCCACTCTCCCTCCTTCCCTCTCCCTCTCTCCCTCCTTCCCTCTCTCTCCCTCTCCCTCCTTCCCTCTCTCTCCCTCTCCCTCCTTCCCTCTCAGGCACAGACCCTTTCCTTTCTTCCTTCCTTTAAGGCAGCGTTGAAACAAACACATACAAAATACAAAAATAAAATAACAAATGTGCAAATGTCTCTCTCTCTCTCTCTCTCTCTCTTCAGTGAGAAAACTTGGTGGCCTCTCAAAAGGATTGTACCACATGGGTCAAAAATAGAGGGGGGAGTACATCTCCCCCTACCCCCAGGGCCTAATGAGCCAGTCCACTCTGGTCAGGTGCTCTCTTTGACAACATAGCCTTTCATATCAAAAAAACCAAATACCTTGATATTATTAACAACAAGCAACAACAACAACTAAAAAGAAACAATCGATTTTCTTCCCAAGGTCAGGCGTCCAAGTGCAGGTTAGCACTGGCCTAGACAGGGTGGGTTTTCTAAGATCAACCAGTTATTTTGGTTGGTGGGGAGGCTGGGGGGGGGGTGGGGCTCTCGTGTGTGTCACATGTCCGTGTGAGTGAGTGGGTTTGTTTATGAGTTTCCAATGCTACGCGTGTGCTCAGTGTGTGTGTTTTAGTGAGGGGCGTTTGTATGTGATGTCTGTCATCCTAGCCCAAACACAGTCAAGGCAGACCACCTCAGACATGAGGCAGAGCTGCCCCCGTCATCATAACAAACAATCCTCGTGTCTACCAGCCCTGGCTACTGGGTGCACTTGATTTACTTCTCTCAGCACACCAAAGCCCATGCAAACAGCCCGCAAAGTAAACTCTGTTGAGGTAAATCAAACTCACCTTTCAGTCTATATATAGACCTGACCAGGAGTCTATAGCTCCATGTGCATCTGCACTGTTATTCTGGGTGCAACCGAGTGTGTGAGTGTGTGCGTGCGTATGACTACATACACACAGACACACACACACATACACACACACACACACAGACACTGAAGGAAGAATGGGGCGGCCAAGCGTGTGAGAACCCTCCTGTCTGGTATCTCTCTCTCTCTCTCTGTTGCGGAACATGTGACACACAGACAAACACATTGAGAGTGTGCATGTGCGGTACAGACAGCTACATCAAGGCACTGCTGCACGCCAAGCGACTGCTGCACGCCAAGCGACTATACGTGCAGATAGTGTGCTCCTCCGGGGCACTTCAGCTGAGCTTGTGTCCATGGCGATGAATAGCCCCCCCCCCCCCCTTCCTACACGCACACAGACTCCTTGACAAGACCAGAAACAAAATGGCGCCTCGCTACACAAGCACCCTCCAATCCCGGACAATAAACGGAGATGCAGTTTCAGAAGCTTTTAGACTGAAACATGTGTGGGGGTGGGTGGGGGTGGGGGGGGTCACGACACACCGAGCCCTCTGCCTCTGGGAGTCCCGCTGAGGGGAGGGGGGGGGGGCCTAAGGAGAAATGGCTAATTTGAGTGGAGGAAAACAAAAGAAAGAAACATGAAAAGCACTCATGTTTAGAAGCTTGGGGGGGGGGGGGGGGGGGGGGGGGTATAAACTCGTACCTATATGCAGGATAAAGCATTCTCCCCTCCCCCTCCCCTCCCCTTCCCCCCCTCCCCTTAGAAGCCCCCTTGACGGTGACGTGCCGTGTACCTGGTCAACATGAGGACCTCCTGGGACTGTTTAGAAGCAGGCTAGACACACACACACACTCAGAGCAGGCTGACTCTAGATCCCCACCCCCACACACTGACCCCCCCTGACACCCCTCCCCCTCATTTCAAAAGCTGACCCCCCCCCCCCGCCCCTCATGGGGTTTCAGCTGTATTAAAGGTGGGATATCATGAATGAACAGAGGATGTTCCTAGAGGAAAGTAATGGGGGGGGGGGGGGGGGAATCATCTACCACTACATGTAAAAACAATATCACGTCTTCAGGATCAAAGAACGACTCTTTCTTTCCTTCCTCCTCCTCCTCTCTTTCTATCCCTCGATCTCTCTCTCTGGCAGGCTGGCCCGCGCAGGGCTCCGGGACAGAGAGAGAGAGAGACAGGAGGAGGGATGATGTAGGGAGCAAGAGGAACACAGACACCCACGTATAGAAAGGCAGACAAAAGAACACATCCAAAAAATAAAATAAAAAAACACACACAAAAAATTAAAAAACTGGAAAAAAGAAGAAGAAAAACAGGAAAAGGAAACGTGTCATCCGAGCTCACGGACGACAACTTGCCGGAGCGACCAATCAGGAACCAGGGCTCACAGCTGAGGGGGGCGTGTCCACCTCCTTTCTCCAGGCCCCACCCCTCTCCCCACCCCCCCGCTTCAGAACAAAGTGCTCCCGTCTGCCACTCCGCCCCCTTGCAGACCATCCGGGGCCGAGGTCCCTGCGTCGCCATTGGCCGCCGCCGCCTCCAAGGAAGCGGGGTCAAAGCCATGCTCCGCCCCCAGGGCGTCCGCCTCCATCTTGACGTTGTCGGCCAGGAAGGCGGAGTAGGCGTCGCCTTCGGCCATGAGCAGCTTCAGCTTGGGGATCCAGCTCTTCCTCACCACGCGGCGGGCGTTGGTGCACATGTCGGCTGCGATGGCGTTCATCTCGCTCTCCTTGAAGCTGGGGGCGAAGTTCTGGCAGTAGACTGGAGGTTGGGGAGGGAGGGAGGGGGGAGGGGGGGAGGGAGGGAGGGAGGGAGGGAGGGGGGAAGGGGGGGGGGAGGGGGGAAGGGGGGAGGGGGGAGGGGGAGAATGAGGGTCCGGCCTGTATGTGTGTGGTTGAGTGTGTTATCCTGTGTGTGTGTGTGTCTGTGTGTGTTATCTTGTGTGTGTGTGTGTGCCACTCACACTTGACGGCGTGGAGGACACGGCTGTCCAGAGGCTTGCGGCTGGGGTCGTTGGTGGAGGAGCGGATGCCGGTTCCACAGCTGTTAGCCAGCGTGCTCCTGGGAGGGGGCACAACACACACAACACACCTCCTTTAGTGCCTGACACTAACGTAAGGGAGTCCTCAGTCTGACGCCCTCACACCCCCCCCCCTCACCTGTCGAAGAAGGCTGCAAGCAGGCGTCTCAGCAGCACCTTGTGGCGTGTGCCGGCGCTGACGTGACAGTTCATGAGCTGAGCACGGGAGATGAACACGCAGGTTCCCGTCACCAGCTCCAGCTTCTCGGCCGGGTCGCCCTCCTCGTACAGCCGAGGGTGACACCGGTTACCGATCTGGCTGATCAGCTCCGCCGGCAGCGACGCCAGGTCTCCCTGGCGCGACCCCCGGCCCCCCCGCCCCCCCCGCGTCTCCGAGGTGACGTGGTCGGGCAGGGCCTCCACGCGCTCGCCCGCTACTGGGGAGAGAGAGAGAGAGAGAGAGAGAGAGAGACACACAGTGAGGAGTTGGCAGAGTCTCCAATGCCAAACATGGAAGTCCATACACATCATACACACACTTCCTCCACACACACACCATACACACACACTTCCTCCACCCACACACACACACTTCCTCCACACACACACACCACACACACACTTCCTCCACACACACCACACACACTTCCTCCACACACACACACACACTCCCCCCGCTTCGTACCTGTGGCCCCTACGTTCAGCATGCTGTACATGGTGTACATGTTACAGATCTGTCTGTACTGCTCCTCTGTGCTGTCGTCCGTCACCTCCTCCTCCTCCTCGTCGTCGTGGTAACTGAGGGGGGAGTCGCTGGTGTACATGCTGAGGGTCCCCGGGCTCGTCCCCTCCGGCGTCCCCACGTGGTTGCCGCCGGCGCCGTTGTTGCTGTTGTTGTTGCTGTTGTTGTGGTTGCCGTTCGTCCCGCTGCCGTTCCCCATCACCGTGGCGATGTTGCCGACCACGCCCCGCCCCGAGGCGTCCTGGGAGGAGGCGGAGGAGGCGGAGGAGGAGTAGCGGGCGGCCTTCCGCATCCCGCCCCCGCCTCCCCCGCCCGAGCCTCCCCCGCCGTCACGGTTACCACCCTCCCACAGGCGCTTAGCAACCGGGGTGCACACCACCGAGTAGGAGGAGGCTTCCGGCTGTGGGGGGAGGATGATTGACATTTCTTGTTAATGAAAACTCATTTGAAACACTTCAAACATAAACATATAGCCCCTGGGGTTAATATGAACTCGTCTGTGGTATTAGCCAGAATGCTGAGTCAGAACCCTCCCCCCCCTCTCTCCCCCCCCTCTCTCCCCCGGTGTGTGAGTGAGGTCCGAGGTCAGCCCCACCGGTGTGGGAGTGGGCTGTGGCGTGCTGGAGCTCTGCTCCGTCTTCACCCTCGACACCAGGGGGAGGGGCGTCAGGCAGGAGGCGGGCCTCCCAGACGCCGTGGCAACCACCCCGGCCCCACCCCCGCCCGCCGTCTGAGTGACGGGGCTCTGGGGCTCGGAGGGCGGGGTCTCCTCGGTGTGCAGCCCCTGGGAGTCACAGCTGGGGGAGGACACCTGGGGGGAGAGAGAGGGGGGAGAGAGAGGTACAGTCAGCATGTGGTGAGAAACAGAGATGGGGGGGAAAAAAAGTACACACATCCTTCACTCAAGTACAGATACTCGTGTTTGGAAAAGTCTCTGGTCAAAGCTGAAGTGCTGACTACACTTTTACACTCAAGTTAAAGTAAAGAAGTACAGAAGTGTGGGCTCAGAACCATTACGACGACCCGTTTTTCGTCAAAAGTTATCCGAAAAAAAAAAGAAGTACTTCAGAAGTAAGAAGGAGAGGGGGAAGTAACAGGGAAGGTACAGGACACCTTGAGGAAGAACTCGGTCCCCTTCTCCATGATTTGCTGGATCTGCAGGAAGCCGGCGGTGTACATGAGCAGGAACTGGTCCCCCACGTTCATGCTGAGGCGGCCCGTGTAGCAGAAGGCCAGGATCTGCTGGAAGCTCTGGGGCTGCACCGCCGGGGGCAGCTCCACCACCTGGCTCTTGCCGCCCGCGTTGAACAGGTCCCGGAAGTAGGAGCTGCTGGCTGCCAGGACCGCACGGTGGGCCTGGGGGGGGGGGGGGGGGGGGGGGGGGGGGGGGGGGTAGAAAAGATGGAGGGAGCAGGGGGAGGGAGAGGATTAAGGTTTGGATGGGTGGAGAGGACGGAAGGTTGGAGGGAGGAACAGAACGGTGGGATGGATGGATTGAGAGGAGAGCGAGATGGAAGGGTTGATGGGAGGAGGGAAGGGAGGGGTAGAGGAATGGAAAAATTGATAGATTGAAAGGTAGGAGGGACAGAGGGATGTGAGAATGAATAGGTCGATGGGATGGGGCGAGGGACGGGGGGACGGAGGGGGGGAAACGGGAATGGAAGAATGGATACGTTGAAGGGTGGGAGGGATAGAAGAATGGATAAAACAGACGATTGAAGGAATGGGTGGAATCTGGACGGGATTCAGCTATTCCAAGTCACATTTCACATCAATAACCATACTGTTCTTCTGCCACCAAAGAAGAAGAAAAAACCTGGAACTATTGTGACTCCTATTGTGCACGGGTGTGTGTGCTATAGTGTGTGTTTTAGTGTGTGTGTGTGTGTTGTCACCTTGAAGGCGTGGCCTTTCACCACCACAGACACGTCACAGTACAGCCCCTGCAGCCTCTGCTCGTTCAGACACTCCAGGACATTGTTACCAAAGTTGGGGATCGCCATCTGTAGAGTCTGAGCCATAACGCTCTGCCCCGCACCACTGGGTCTGGGGGAGGAAGGGGGGAGGGGGGGGAGGAGAGGGGGGAGGGGAAGAGGAAGGGGGGGAGGGGGAGGAGAGGGGGAGGAGGAGAGGGGGGAGGACAAGGGGGGGAGGAGAGGGAGGGGTGGAGGGGAGGAGAAGGGGGAGGGGAGAAGGATAGGGGGGAGGAGTGGAGGAGGAGAGGGAAGGGAGGGGAGGAAGGAGGAGGAGGGGGGGGTGGAGGGTGGAGGGGGAAGAGGGGGAGGGGAGAGTGGAGGAGGAGAAGATGAGAGGGGTGTGGGGAGAGGTTATGGAGTGATGGAGTGGAGGAAGAGGAGGTAGAATTGGAGAGAAGAAAGAGAGAGAATGGGTGGGACAGAGAGTGGGTTGGAGATTGAGAAAAGGGGAGACCGTTAAAACTATGATTATGTAATATCTGAAATATGCAGAGGTATATAATTGTTTATAACCAGACAACCATGGGGCCAAAATAAACTACTTTAATCAACTCATTTCAATTTCAACTCGGTTGTACTGACTTGCAGACAAATAAATAATAAATAAACAAATCTATTGTGTTGACTTTGACCTACTTCATATTTTTGAATGAGACAAAAAGATAACAGGGTTATATAACTTTTCTGGGTTTATTAATTTTTTAGGATTTTTCAGCCTCACAAGTCTCACAACAAAAAAAATGACAAAACCTCCCTTCAAACCAAACTATTATAAACTCAAGACATTTCTTTTCAGAAGGCTTCAACTAGCTCAATTGGCTTTTATGTCCGTAAGAATTTGCATGTTGCCTGTGAAACCATTCTTACAAGCTATTTTTAATAATAAGCCATTTTTTGTGACTGAATGTAAACCACAGAAGATTGAAACGAGAGAAATCTATATTTGACTCTCTAATCGGAGACACCCTAATGGTTATTACAGAGAGAGAGGGGAATACTGCCCTCATCGTAGAGGGGAGGAAACGTTGTGCGACCTAAGAATCAGGTCAAGCAGTTAACCTCGACACTCGTCTTGAAATGTGATCACTGATGAATACCAGCATTGACGATCTCAAGGACACAGAGAAGCATGTAAATACCAATTTGTATCATTTTATTATTATCTGTAGCGCTTTTTTGATGTCCATGTTATCTGACTACTAAAGCTTGTACACAGGCAGACAGACCATTTACATTAGGCCATTAATCACTCAATAATCCCGAATATCAAATAAGACCTACATTTACTTAATTAAATGATGCAATATCTAGTATGTACTGTTGTCAAGCAGCCACAAAATAAATCAATAAAATACAAATAAATGATACATAGAATAGTCGAATAAGTTTGTTGTCTACCCTCTGCTTTGCAAGAAAGCACAGGCTAACTGATCATAATTTTAATCATATGCAATATGCACCGTTTATATTATAAGGAAATTGGTTTATTTATTTAAAGTTCACAGTCGAATCTGACACCTTCAAAGCGCTTCCAATTAGTTAGTATTTCCTCTGCGCCACACATAAGGTCACGTAGGTCAGAACAACTTTCCTTACCACAAAGGCGGCTGATTTCAGGCTATTGACCTTTAACACTGAGCCCCTGAGCGCGTCTCATTATAAGCACATTATGATGTCAACACACAGCAGTTTGTCTGGAACAGACGTAATGACGCTGACAGATTGATATACTTCTGGGCTATAACTTATAGAATTAGGGATTCCATAACAGTTCAAGTTGACTTTAAGGTTGTGCAAGCTTGTGTGATCAAATGAAGACATGCAAAGAATGGTAACATTTTTTTTTTATCTGATCTCATTCTGTAAAGTGAGAAAGTTCTTATTGGGCTATCCATACGTCAATATTTTGTAGCCTAAGCAGGGCAAATTAAATTCAATTTCCTGGTTTTAGGAGGCTGGAGGCAGCCAGTTAGCAAGTAGCAGCAAGCTAAGCTAAAGATTTAGCATAGGTAAAATAATGTTTCAGTGTTAAAACGTTTAGATTTCTCATGTTTATGTAGGCCTAATTAATCAAAAGCCAACAGCACTTTAATCAAATAAACATTGCATTATATAACCTATTAATAAATAAAAATTCAAAAAACAATCGCAGTGAATCTTCTTGATTGCCGGCATGTGGCTACCGTATCTAGCCTCCCGTGAGCCCGATTAAAATTAAAACTTCAAACGGAATGCATTAGGAAATTAAACATTAATCAAACAATCTCACATGAAAGTGTATCACAGCGATGTCTCGCCGGGCCCACCTGGGTGGAGAACCCCGCCAGCGGCAACGCGGGAGCCGGAGTGGGCAGCAAGAGATATCGGTGCCCCGTCTATGCCACCGTCGTTGCCCGGTAGGATTTGGAGTGGCACGGGCCGGGAGGGGGGCCACGCAAAACGTAAAAGTATCTCTTAAAAAAAAACGTTTACCACGGGTCTTCGGCAATGTCGATGCGGCGCCTCCTCTTTATCAACAAAGCCACGGGCACGATTTTTGTCATAAAAATAGTCGAACAAATGAAATATTAAAGAGTTTACGTCCACCGCGTTCTCGCCCCCTCTGTGCCAGTGCAGTCTGATGACTGTAGCTTGAGTTACCTCGTCGGGCCTAGCTTGCTACGGAGACGGGATGCACACTGTTACAAAAATTGGGTTCGCCCATAGCGTGATCTGGAGAGCTCTAAAGGCGATTTCATTATTTAATTATACTCCCGAAACAATGCATCAATGAATTCTCTGCGTGATTAATCAATCGTTAAGTGTTTTCGACTCATTTTGGGATGTTGCATGAAGAATTTCAGAGGGTGATCCCCGCTCCATCTTTCCCCGACATCAACAGGTCATCCCGGGACAAATACGGCAACTGGGGGCGAGCCAGACTGATCCAGAGTATGAGGGGAGGGGTGGGGGGGGGGGGGGGGCTTCAAGTCGCTAGACTACTAGTCTAAGACTAGACAACAATTTAAAACCACTTAACGGCAACCCGAGATGTTAGTCACTCAAATGTAATTAATAATTCCGATTTAATACGACTTAATTGTATTTATTTATGTTCTACTGGAGAAACACTTGTATTTGCCATCTGAAATGCACAGACCCGAGGCTGTGAAAAAGTTGAGAAGAGTGGAGAAGAGAATGCATCGAAACTCACCGAGAAAGAGACAGCCCGCGGCGCTAGATGTGTGATGTCGGCGAAGTGGTTAAAGTTTTGTTGGTGCCGTCCCTATGAGCCCATCCCCCATCGCACACCTTCCCAAAAACAATAGCTAACCCCCCCCCCCCCCCCCCCCCTTAAAATCACTCCGAACCGATCCGAATTCCTCCTTTACTGGAAATCACAGAACGCCGGCAAGCCTTCAACTGACGAATTCCCTTGTCCTCCGTGACCCCGATAAACCTGCATGAACCCGGGTAAAACTCACCCCCTCGCTGTTTTCGTTTGGAAAGTGTTTCAATGGAGGACCACAGACGCGTTTTCTCCCTCTCCTTCGCTACAGGCAGCCATTCATTGTGAACAGCAGTACAGTAGCACAGGCGAGACGCCGAGCGCAGAGCTATCGAGGCTATAGAGCGTTCCTTTTCTCCCCAAGGAGGGTGGGATCACAGAGCTACCGATTGCGCAGACAAATCGTCTCCATCCAACCCGCCCCGCTCCGTCTGTCTGCCCGTGCCAATTCACATCACGACACCCACATACTCAATTCACGTACCCGGTGTTATCGCTGTCTCCGTGCCACGCAGGGACTCCCTCGTGTCCAGTTGACCGGGGACAGTAAGTGGAGCCTGTTGGCAGCCTCCTTGGTAGTTTCCTTCCCGGTTTGAACGGAACAGTAACGTGTCCCGGTGCTAAAAAGAAAGTGAGCTCGAGCGTCTAGACCTCGGCAGGTGAGCCTCGGGGGTCTTGGAAGCTCGCGCACAGAATACCAAATAGGTTCTGACTAAACTCAAGTGCTGGAGAGAAAATGTGTGTGTGCCTCTTTCTCTCTCCCTCTCTGTATCTCTCTCTCTCTCTCGCTCGTTTTATCTCCCTCTCGTTCTATCTCTCTCCTGCCCTATCAAACATTTCTCCAAATATCTTTACCATATCTGTCCGTTATTTTTGTCATAGCGCCCCCCTCCAGATGTTGACATTCGGATAAATCGGCCCATGACAGGCCGTTATAAAATGCCGTTGCGGGGTCTCAGCTGCAGTACCGACACCGATTAACCTGACACATTATACAACTAACATGATAAAGCTGCGAACTATTTCCTGTTGGTTCCCAACTGCAGTCGAAACGTAAGCGATTGAAGTTCTATGAAGTTTTTGGGTATAAATGTGACGACGGTCAAATGTAACTGCAATTCAAACAGCCATAAATTATTACACAGTCATAATATATTACTTCAATTAAATCGGCCCTGAATCACTATAAAATATAAATGCTTCAATTAAAATGTCTAATTATATTTGTCAAAAGGCCTTTTACATTGATGTCCTGATTCTAAAGCTCATAACACTCTTATTTGGCCGTATCGAATTAAGAATATTTTACCTAACCCATTTTGCTCAATCTCCTGTCACGTTCTAGGCTTGAAAACTGGGGCATGGACATGAATGACCTGCTCTGTGCAGTACGTGTCCTTACGTTACACCAGTTACGTTATATTACATAGCATTACTAGTCACCCGGGGGCGTTCTGCGCAGTTGGCCAAGGCCATCTTCGTTCTATCTAAACTCAGTCGGCCTCCGTAGTTGTGGTTCTATAAGCACGTCAGTGTCCATGTGGTAAAGCAAGCCAACTCGGAGCAGAGCAAATTGTGAGTTGTGAAGTCTTGTGACGAATATACCTTTGAAGTCTCATGTTTAGTTGATGAAAGGTACAAGAAACAAAGTGCCTGTGTAAATGCTTAATAACAAAACTACCCGATAACAAGCTAGCTTTGTTGTATAACAGGTGTCAGCTAGCTAATGTTAGCTAGTAAACCGGGGCTCACAAGTTACTGAAAGGCGTTCACTAACTAATTATTGTAACGAGCGCTGAAAATAAGCAGTCATTTAGCATGGACACAGCTGCTTATTCCGAGTGGTTACGACCTGCTGTTCAAGAACACGGTCGCATTCATTTTGAATCATGACATGTCTTTAGTTAGCTTGCTAATTACAGCTAAGTCAGCTGGTTATACTGTCTGAGAAAGAGTTGTTAGCTAGCGAGAGTGTATTTGCTTTGGTCTCTGACATGCAATGAAGTTAGTTGTTTCGTAAACGTTGATTGCGTAGGGTCATCAAGGTGTGGTACTATATCGGTCATCATCTCTTTCCTTAGGATGGAGAGGCGTAAATGATCGTGCGCAGTGCTCGGTTTCTCTCTCTCGCCTCATCTCTCCAGCCACTACCCCGCATCCGTCCCACTCATCACAAACGTCTCAGAGCCGTAGGCGCTGAAACCTACCGTGGACTAAGGACCATGGAGCCCCTGCGAGCAACTCAGGACCCCCTGGTCACGACCACTCTGGCCGGGGCAGACGCCAAGCCTCGGTCCCCTATCTCAAGTTCCCCAACGGAGAGCACAACTCAAGAATATACTGGCGCTACAAATGATACGGAGACGAAGACGGTGCAAACAGGGCTGTTGCCAGGGGAGACGGTCGTCAGGGAGGGCAAGGCTGCCATCTTGTTTCCCAGTGCCAATGAAGTGTTCTACAATCCAGTGCAGGAGTTCAACAGAGATCTGACGTGAGTTTAACTGACCTGCCTTCTGTTGGATCTAAATAATGACATTTCGACAAGAGTAAACAACTCTCTCCTTCCACCCTCCTATCTCCCTTTCTCCTTCCTTCCTTCCTTCCTTCCTTCCTTCCTTCCTTCCTTCCTTCCTTCCTTCCTTCCTTCCTTCCTTCCTTCCTTCCTTCCTTCCTTCCCTCCCACCCCCTCCTTCTCCACCCTCTCTCTCTCCCCCTCCACCCCCCCCCCCCTCCAGGTGTGCCGTGGTCACCGAGTTCTCCAGGGAGCAGCTGCTGAAGAGGAGGGTGAAGGTGGTGGTTCCCGGAGAGAAAGAACGCGTGGTGGTGTGCCTGGACGAGGAGAGAGGGACGGAGGGAGAGGCGGAGGAGATGAGAAGGACGGAGGAGGAGCCGCTTGAAACGGTCGTACCGGGGATGAGGTGTGAGGTGAGGGACCTGGATGAGGTCTTGCGTACGTACATCTGTGTGTGTGTGTGTGTGTGTGTGTGTGTAACCCCCCCACCCAAGAATGGTTTGTTTGTTTGTGTGTGTGTGTGTGTGCTTCTGACCCTGCCTCTCTCCCTCCTCAGAGCGGTCTGCGCGTGCTTGAGGGGCTGGCTGCGTCTGGGCTGCGCTCGGTGCGTTTCGCCCTGGAGGTCCCAGGACTGCGCAGCGTCACGGCCAACGACTTCTCAGCCAAGGCTGCCGCCCTCATCGCCAGGAACGCCCAACACAACTCTGTCACTCACCTGCTGCAGGCCAGCCAGAGAGACGCCAGGTCTGTCTGTCTGCCAGCCAATCTCTCTCTGCCTCTCTCTCTCTCTCTCTCTCTCTCTGTATCTCTCTCTCTGTATCTCTCTCTCTGTATCTCTCTCTCTATCTATCTATCTATCTATCTATAATTTCTGCATTTGTCATGCCCTTTTCCCTCGAACTTTTCAGCCAAACTTCCTTCCTTTATATTGAAGTTGATGCGTCTTTTCATCCCATCCCTCCCCCCTCCCTCAGTATGCTGATGTACGAGATGCGAGGGAGGAGGGATCGCTACGACGTCATCGACCTGGACCCCTACGGCAGCCCCGCCCCCTTCCTGGACGCGGCGGTGCAGGCGGTGAGCGACGGAGGCTTACTGTGTGTGACCTGCACCGACATGGCAGTGATGGCCGGCAACAGCGGAGAGACCTGCTACAGCAAGTACGGCTCTGTGTCCATCAAGGCCAAGTACTGCCACGAGATGGTGAGGCTCTCACACACACACACACTGCCACGAGATGGTGAGGCTCTCACACACACACACACACACACACACACTGCCACGAGATGGTGAGGCTCTCACACACACACACACTGCCACGAGATGGTGAGGCTCTCACACACACACACACACTGCCACGAGATGGTGAGGCTCTCACACACACACACACACACACACTGCCACGAGATGGTGAGGCTCTCACACACACACACACATACACACTGCCACGAGATGGTGAGGCTCTCACACACACACACACACACACACACTGCCACGAGATGGTGAGGCTCACACACACACACACACACACACACACTGCCACCAGATGGTGAGGCTCTCACACACACACACACACACACACACTGCCACAAGATGGTGAGGCTCTCACACACACACACACACACACACACTGCCACAAGATGGTGAGGCTCTCACACACACACACACACACACACACTTTCATGTCCTGACATGACATGTGATTGGATATCATTTCCCCCCCCCAGGCGCTGCGCATCATCCTGCACAGTGTGGACCAGAGGGCCGGGGTGTACCAGCGCTACATCCAGCCTCTGCTCTGCGTCAGCGTGGACTTCTACATCCGCGTGTTCGTCCGGGTGCACACCGGCCAGGCCATGGTCAAGAACTCTGTCAGGTAGGTAGGCAGGCACACACACACACACACACACACATATACCTACACGCACATGCACAACAGTGTGTACACAATAACACTTTCTAACACTTCTTCTAAAAAGTCTTCTAGCTGTACCCCAGCAGTGACTGTGTGTGACGGTGTGTGTGTGTGTGTGTGTGTGCGCGCAGTAAGCAGGCTCTGGTGTATAACTGTGTAGGATGTGGGGCCTACCACCTCCAGAGGATGGGCAAGAGGATGAACCAGGGCAAACAGTAAGACACCTGACCCCTGTCTGTCTGTCTGCCTGTCTACCTGTCTGTCTGCACACCTCCTGTCTGTCTGTCTGCCTGTCTGTCTGCACACTTCCTCCTGTCTGTCTGCCTGTCTGTCTGCACACCTCCTCCTGTCTGTCTGCCTGTCTGTCTGCACACCTCCTCCTGTCTGTCTGCCTGTCTGTCTGCACACCTCCTCCTGTCTGTCTGCCTGTATGTCTGCACACCTCCTCCTGTCTGTCTGCCTGCTCAGCCACTGCTCTACATGCCTGGGACTGGCTGTGACCTGTGTGTGTGTGTGTGTGTGTTACAGCATGAAGTACTCTGCAGCCACCGGACCCCCTGTCGGACCAGTGTGTGAACATTGTGGACACAGACACCAGGTATGATGCACACACACACACACACACACAGTGTGCCTGTTTCACACCCTCATAGTTTCACCCCCCCCCTCCAGCTGGGAGGTCCTATTTGGGCGGAGCCTCTCCATGACGTGGCGTTCGTCCAGAAGGTTCTAGAAGCCGTGTCGGGGAACCCCTCTCGCTTCGGGACGTCCAAGCGCATCGAGGGCATGCTCAGCGTGATCACGGAGGTGAGAGGTCAACAGGAAGCAGTCAGGGGTTTGACAGGAAGCAGTCGGGACGACAGGAAGCAGTCAGGGGTCGACAGGAAGCAGTCAGGGGTCGACAGGAAGCAGTCGGGTCGACAGGAAGCAGTCAGGGGTCAACTTTACAACAAGGTTATTTAAATACACCCATATAATAAGTGTGTGTGCGCGTGTGTGTGTGTAGGAGCTACAGGATGTACCTCTCTACTATGCGGTGGACAATCTGAGTAGCACGTTACACTGCAGCACCCCTCCTCTTCTCCAGTTCAGGTACACACACACACCTTTCGTTATCATAACGATATTTACATATTCATGACATTCATGTCTCCCTCTCGCTCCATCACCCTCGCCTAATTCTCTTCCCCTCTATCTCTACCCTTTGTACTTTTTTCTTATCTCCCTCTACTCTCTCCTCTCGCCTCCCTCCCACTCCCCTCCCTCTCTCCTCCCTCCCTCTCTCCTCCCTCCCTCTCTCCTCCCTCTCTCCTCCCTCGTCCCTCCCTCCCTCTCTCCTCCCTCGTCCCTCCCACTCTCCTCCCTCTCTCCTCCCTCGTCCCTCCCACTCTCCTCCCTCTCTCCTCCCTCCTTCTCTCGTCCCTCCCTCTCTCTTCCCTCGTCCCTCCCTCCCTCTCTCCTCCCTCGTCCCTCCCTCTCTCCTCCCTCGTCCCTCTCTCCTCCCTCGTCCCTCTCTCCTCCCTCGTCCCTCTCTCCTCTCGCCTCCCTCCCTCTCTCCTCCCTCTCTCCTCCCTCGTCCCTCCCTCCCTCGTCCCTCCCTCCCTCTCTCCTCCCTCCCTCCCTCTCTCGTCCCTCCCTCCCTCTCTCCTCCCTCCCTCCCTTGTCCCTCTCTCGTCCCTCCCTCCCTCCCTCTCTTGTCCCTCCCTCGTCCCTCCCTCTCTCCTCCCTCGTCCCTCCCTCTCTCCAGGTCAGCACTGCTCCACGCTGGATACAGGGTGTCTCTGTCTCACGCCTGCAAGAACGCCATCAAGACCGACGCCCCCCCCTCCGTCCTCTGGGACATCATGCGCTGCTGGGTGAGGTGCATCATGGGAATAGAACTCCAGAGTCGTGTGTGTGCGTGTGCACCATGGGCAGCAGCTTGGAGATGTACACTGATCATAGTGTGTGTGTGTTCAGGAGAAAAACAACCCGGTGAAGAGGGAGAGGCTGTCGGAGACCAGTCCTGCTTTCAGACTGCTCTCCACAGAACCCACGTGAGTGTGCGTCGGCACAGGCAACAACCTGTGGCAGAAGGCCAGATAGTGACCTCCCCCCCTCCCTCCCCCCAGTCTGCAGGCATGTTTCGAGGTGAGGGAAGACGCCAACCCCCAGTCTCGTAGACGTCACCTGACCCGCTTCCAGGAGAACCCACAGGCCTACTGGGGCCCCAAGGCCCGTGCCAGAGCATGGTCTGTACCACACACACACACACACACACGATGGATGAAGCATCGTACACTTCCTGTTCAGAGGAGGAATGAATGTTAGGCTCAAGTCTAGTATTACCTTGTCTTTCCCTCTCTCACTTTCTCGCCTCGCTTCCTCCTTTCTCTCTCGCTCTCGCTCGCTCCCTCTCTCTCCCCTCCACCCCACCTCCCTCCCTTCCTCAGTGGAGGAATCTCGTCAGACCTGGAGGGCAGGAGGAAACAGGGCCAGAACAAGAGGAAGAATCAGATCACCGACTCCTCCCAGCTCAAGAACTACCCCTGCAAGAAGTTCAAGAAGGTACACGCTTTCACCCACAGCACCCCCAGGACTGCACAGTAACAAGGACTACATTCACCACAACACCCTCAGGACTGCACAGTAACAAGGACTACATTCACCACAACACCCTCAGGACTGCACAGTAACAAGGACTACATTCACCACAACACCTCAGGACGGCACAGTAACAAGGACTACATTCACCACAACACCCTCAGGACTGCACAGTAACAAGGACTACATTCACCACAACACCCTCAGGACTGCACAGTAACAAGGACTACATTCACCACAACACCTCAGGACGGCACAGTAACAAGGACTACATTCACCACAACACCCTCAGGACTGTACAGGACCAATAACTACTCTGACGACAACGACTCATTTCTATACTGGAACCACAGTTTATTTAAAAAGTTGTTTATTTCAAGAACTGTCCCGGACACCTCATACTGTTCTGGTTCTGTTCTGGTAGAGAAGGTCAAGCGCTCACTACTACACACGCACGCACCATGGACCATGTTCTGCCTCTTTTTAGAGTGTGAACGAGGCACACAGCGAGGCAATGCCATCTGTTTAGTCACCATCTTTCTGTTTCCCTCTCTTTTCCCATCCCTCAGGGCACATGCAACTACGGCGAAAAATGCTGCTACTCCCACGACATCCAGACAGATGGAGAAAAGATGGAGTGATGCTTCCATTCTATTTCTTTCACTTGTTAAAAATCTTATCGTGCTTTTTTTTTGGGGGGGGGGGCGGGCGGGTGTTCAGTTCTAGTGGATGACATCACTTCAGAACTTTCAAAAAGAACCTTGAGAGGTTGTGTTCTGTGTTCCACTGCATCAGGAAGTGCTGACCCATGGATGTTCACAATACACCACAAAAGGCTACATGAGACATTTTATTTCAGTTTTATTTGATGACTGTTGTAGCGGTCTAATAAAGTCCTTATGGCAACTCTGGCGTGTGTGTGATCAAAGTGCGGATCAGCTTTCCTGTTCTTTAAACTTTTATTTCTCAGGTGTTTATTGATCAACACAGAAATCGATTGTCATTTGGAGAAAAAAGGCATCCCACAGTGGAGGCACCAGTGAGGCACAGAGCTCACAGATAGTCACGGTCATGCAGCGTGTCCGAGACATGCTCCATTATGATCACATGTAGAAATGGGAGAAGTTTTTCTCCTTCGGCATGTGGCAAAGGTTTCATCCAGAGAAAAGGAGTTTGTGTCACCGAAAATCCCAGTGTGTCACTCTTTCTCTTTAAACAGCAGCAAAACACAGGGTGGGACACAAGACAGGTCTTTCCTGGAAACACCAAAGAAGTTAAACAAAGAAAGCTGGAATATTGCCACCTTTGTTAAAAGTTTGCATACAGACATTCCTGATCTATCGTCAGGGTCACGACACAGGAAGTCTGGAGAACATCTGGATACATGGCACTTACGCATGGTGGGGAACTGAAAATGTGAACTTGCTTTCATTGTTTTAGGCAGCTTCAGGGAAGAGTTGCAGCTTCAGGGAAGAGTTGCAGCTTCAGGGAAGAGTTGCAGCTTCAGGGAAGAGTTGCAGCTTCAGGGAAGAGTTGCAGCTTCAGGGAAGAGTTGCAGCTTCAGGGAAGAGTTGCATCTCCAGAAAAGAATCTTTCTACGACAGGGTAATCATGGGCAGGAAGAGGATGTTGAACATTGGAGCACTTTTCTATGACCTTGAGATACAACTTCAAGATAAAAAAAAAAAAAATTGTACTGTAAGTGGAAACTTTTAAAAACACAGTTTTAAGTGAAGCGGCAGAATCTCAGAGTTTATTGTCTCTGGTCAAGTCCAGTAGCAACAAGTGAAGTCACAATCAAAAGCTGAAAGCGGATTGGTCAATGGATTTTTTTTGTTTTTGTTTTCATTGGCTCGCGGTGTGGAATGCAGGTTGGTGATTGGCTATCTGTGCTTGACCCGGAGCAGGAAGGTACGAATCTCCATGGGCTTCAGGGTCACCTCCCACACAGAGGGGTCTCCCAGGGGCTTCTGCAGGGGCTCCTCACCTGAGGGTCAAACGCAACACAAGGGTTCTGTTCTGGTCATCACTACGATATATCTACCTTTGTCTTATACCCGTCTCTCTACCTTCCTCTCTACCTGCGTGTCTACCACCTGTCTCTCTACCTGCGTGTCTACCACCTGTCTCTCTACCTGTGTCTACCACCTGTCTCTCTACCTGTGTCTACCACCTGTCTCTCTACCTGCGTGTCTACCGCCTGTCTCTCTACCTGTGTCTGGTGCCTGTCTCTACCTGTGTCTGGTGCCTGTCTCTCTACCTGTGTCTGGTGCCTGTCTCTCTACCTGTGTCTGGTGCCTGTCTCTCTACCTGTGTCTGGTGCCTGTCTCTCTACCTGCGTGTCTACCGCCTGTCTCTCTACCTGCGTGTCTACCACCTGTCTCTCTACCTGTGTGTCTACCACCTGTCTCTCTACCTGCGTGTCTACCGCCTGTCTCTCTACCTGCGTGTCTACCACCTGTCTGTCTACCTGCGTGTCTACCGCCTGTCTCTCTACCTGTGTCTGGTGCCTGTCTCTACCTGTGTCTGGTGCCTGTCTCTCTACCTGTGTCTGGTGCCTGTCTCTCTACCTGCGTGTCTACCGCCTGTCTCTCTACCTGCGTGTCTACCACCTGTCTCTCTACCTGTGTGTCTACCACCTGTCTCTCTACCTGCGTGTCTACCGCCTGTCTCTCTACCTGCGTGTCTACCACCTGTCTGTCTACCTGCGTGTCTACCGCCTGTCTCTCTACCTGTGTCTGGTGCCTGTCTCTCTACCTGTGTCTGGTGCCTGTCTCTCTACCTGTGTCTGGTGCCTGTCTCTCTACCTGTGTCTGGTGCCTGTCTCTCTACCTGTGTCTGGTGCCTGTCTCTCTACCTGCGTGTCTACCGCCTGTCTCTCTACCTGCGTGTCTACCACCTGTCTCTCTACCTGCGTGTCTACCACCTGTCTCTCTACCTGCGTGTCTACCACCTGTCTCTCTACCTGCGTGTCTACCACCTGTCTCTCTACCTGCGTGTCTACCACCTGTCTCTCTACCTGCATGTCTACCGCCTATCTCTCTACCTGTGTCTACCACCTGTCTCTCTACCTGCGTGTCTACCGCCTGTCTCTCTACCTGCGTGTCTACCGCCTGTCTGTCTACCTGCGTGTCTACCGCCTGTCTCTCTACCTGCGTGTCTACCGCCTGTCTCTGGCATCCAGTCCAGACGGGTCATATCCTCCTTATACTGATTGGCCGACAGGTTCATCTCGGACACGCCCAGCACGTCCAGAGTGGAGAACAACTTCTGCAGGTAGAGAAAAGAGGGGGGGGGAGGGAGATGTGTGTGTGGCTCATAATATGAACGTGTGCGTGCATGTGTGTGTGTGTGTATGTGTGTGTGGCTCATAATATGAACGTGTGCGTGTGTCTGTGTATGTGTGTGTGTGTCTGACCTGCAGGTTGACAGTGACAGGCTGGGAGTAGCGCTTGCTCTCCCAGGCCTGGAACTGGTGCTCCAGTCTGAGCAGCAGTGAGTCTCTGTCCCACTGGGACACTGTCAGCAGGTGCACAGCAGGGGGCAGCGCGGCCTGCAGACCTGAGAACTACCACAGGAGAGGAGGAGGAGGACAGGGAGAGAGGATGGTGGATGGATGATGAGGGTTCAGGTCAAAACTGTATAAGCTACTAGCCTTCTTTAGCCCCTAGGGTGTCAGATGGCTGAGCGGTTAGGGAATTGGGGCTGTCAATCAGAAGGTTGCTGGTTCAAGTGCCAAATGACGTTGTGTGCTTGGGCAAGGCACTTCACCCTACTTGCCTCGGGGAGAATGTCCCTGTACTTAATGTAAGTCGCTTTGGATAAGGGTTTCTGCTAAACGACTACACCCTCCTCTCCTCACCTCCAGCCTGGTGTTGGGGTGCAGCTCTCCAGGGGTGAAGGTGAGCAGGGGTTGCAGGACCTCCTGCTGGGCCAGGGGGCGGTGTGTGTCAGCCGCCTGCTCCGGGGGGCTGAGGGAGAGCAGGAGGCGGCCCCGGACCACCAGGCCCTCGGGGTACTCCCCCGTCTCGTTCAGGGGCTCCCCAACCCCCCTCACGTCATCGTACAGCAGGCGCCTGTGGAGCTGGGGGACGGGAGTGTGTTTTGGAGAGGAGGTTTGCATAGAAGACGACCGTCAAAGGGAGAGATAGAGGGTGCGTGAAATGTAAATCAAGTGTGTGTGTGTGTGTGGGGTTTGTGTAGAAGACAACTGTAGAGTGTGTGTCACCATGATCTCCAGAGAGCCGTCCTGGATGCTGCCTCCTCCCTGAGAGCGATCCGTCACCACAGTCAGCTGCTCTGAGTCATCCTGGACACACAACAGAGGTCAGGGGTCAGGGCTCAGCCCAGTATGAACAGGCATGCTGCAGACACACACACACACACCTTGATGTATGCTCGGGAGTTGACAGGGTAGTAGTTGCCAGCGATGGGCTCGCTTTGCTTCAGATTCCAGGTAGGACGGAAGTCTTTCCTGTAACACACACACAGGATGTAAAAAAAAAACAATACTGTAGATTTACAGGATATATAAATATAGCAGTTTTTGTGTCAGGTCAGAAGCACACACTCCTCACCTCCTTTCCAGCACCTCTCTGCCGTTGGAGTCTGTGTAGAAGAATCCGGAAGAATTGATGCTACTGTCCAGACGAGTGATAACTTCCTTCCCCAGATCATCACTGAGGGAGGGGGGGGGGGGGACAGAGAGGAGATAGTAATGAGTGAAACACACGATGAAGCCATTGTGGTGGTGTGTTGTCGCCCCCTGGTGTTCTCACTCTGCAAGTCCACCCACTTCACAGCAGATAGGACCTCCTTCCCCCCCCCTCTCTCCCTCTCTCTCCCTCACCCTATAGGCAACGGCCCCACAGTCCACTCCAGCTCCAGGGCTCTGCTGTGGGCGTAGAGACGCACCACCTGGGACACCCAGGGGCTGAAGCTCTGACGCACCTCCTGAACCACTGAGTTCTGAAGCACCCAGAGGAGAGGTGAGGAGAGAGGAAGGGACAGAGGGGAGAAGACATTGGAGAGAGTTCTTAATGGATGTTTGAAGTTTTTGAGATCCTGTGTGTGTGTGTGTGTGTGTGTGTGTGTACCTGCAGCGTCTCAATCTTGGCGGTCTCGCTGATGATGAAGGGGGTGGACGAGTTGGGTCTGAAGATGTAGGCTCCTGACATCTGGTTACTCTCTGAGTTACGGCCATCACTGGCGTTGTACCTGAAACACACACACACACACAGTGTTAGTTTGATCTGCAGTCTGTTTGGTCTCCAGGTTACTGAGGCAGGTGTGTGTGTGTGCGTACTGACCAGTAGAAGTTCTGTGTGAGTTTGATGGTCTGTTTGGTCTCCAGGTTACTGAGGCTGCTCAGCAGGCCGGTGTCAGGGTCAAAGGTCACTCTCAGGAACTACAGGTCAGGAGGGAGGGTCACAGGTCAGCGCAACGACAGCCATCCACTTGAGCAAAACCCACAATCCCAACTTCAATCATTCCAATCTTCTTAGTTTTAGGTGGTCAGTTTAAATTAACTGTATTTGTCACGTCAACGACACGATAAATAACTAATGTTTAATGATAAATAACTCATGTTTTCTCTCCCCAATATAATTCTATTGGGGGTGAAAAAAAAAAGAAAAAGACCTACCTTGTTCTCTATGGCCTTGGGGGCCCTGGGAGACGGGGGAGCCACTGGAGGCCCGTCCTGAAGCAGGGAGATAGAGTAGGTGGTGTAGCCCAGAGGGGGAGCCTGCACCTGGAAGAGCAGCTCGTTGATGGCGTGCCCTCTGTCCATGCGGATGTCCTGGGTTGCCCTGGACACTGGGACCACCTGGAGGAGAGAGGGGGGCAGTTAGTGACCACACACACACACAGACAGACAGACACACACAGACAGACACACAGAGAGACAGATACACACACACACACACACACCTGGCTGTCCACCGTGTTTCCGCTGGCGTCTGACACGGTGTAGGCGGCCCCGTTAACCGGCAGCCTGACTGACCAGCTGACCACACGACCCAGAGGGTTGTACACGTTCACTGAGAACTGAGAGAGGGAGGGAGAGAGCGAGATTCACTGAGAACTGAGAGAGGAAGGGAGAGAGCGACATTCACTGAGAACTGAGAGAGGAAGGGAGAGAGCGACATTCACTGAGAACTGAGAGAGGAAGGGAGAGAGCGACATTCATTGAGAACTGAGAGAGGGAGGGAGAAAGAGAGACAGTCATCGAGCCCATTCAGTTCATGAATGCAGATAAGAGTATGTATGAGTATGAGTGTGTGTGTGTGTGTACCTTTTTGCTCGACTCGGTGAGGGGACAGACACTGATGTTGAGGTTGTCACAGAACACACGCTGGATAGACGAACCAGTTAGACCTGCTAAAGTGTTACTGACCAACACCTGTGAGAGAGGGGAGAGAGACAGAGAGAGAGAGAGAGAGAGAGAGAGAGAGAGAGAGAGAGAGAGAGAGAGAGAGAGAGAGACAGAGTGTGAGAGAGAGATAATCAAAACATTGCATATCTTGCATTCTTATCTTACACACACACACACACCTGACAGTGCTTCCAGCCATCGGCCAGTCTCCTGGCGTAGTCGTTGGCAACGTGCTGCTTCTCTGTCCCGGACACGGCGTCGTGATGCTGAGCCACGGCCATGGCCTTCTCTGCCAATCAGAGAACAGAACACTGTCCGTCACCCCGGCTGTCCTCCAATCAGGGTCAGGCTTGTAGAAGTGTGACAGGAAACGGTGTACCTACTCATGGTGTCACTGTCTCCTGCTCCAAAGACACCTTGTCTGGACAGAGGCCCACCTAGAACCTCCAACTGGTTACAGGTCTAAGACACACACACACAGTTGGTTTGACAGAGAAAGACAAAGAGGCAGAGAGAAAGATTGAAAAAGAGATGACATATATAGTGAGCAGGAGAGAGAGGTAGAGAGAGAGAGGTAAAGAGAAAGAGAGAGAGAGAGGACCTGCAGGTAGCTGTTGCTGAGTCTCTCGTATCGTTTGAGGGCGGGCCGGCTGGTGAAGTAGCCCGTCCAGAAGTCATGAGCTGCATCAGCATAGGGGAAGAAGTCATCTGTCTTTAGAGCCCTGGAGGGGGGGGGGAGGCAAGGGAGACAGTGAGAGAGACAGAGAGATGGAGGGAGAGACAGAAAAAAAAAGAAAAGTGATGTGATGTGGAGAATAATGCTAAACCCAGCCTTCTAGCATGCTAAACCCAGCCTCCTAGCATGCTAAACCCAGCCTCCTAGCATGCTAAACCCAGCCTCCTAGCACGCTAAACCCAGCCTCCTAGCACGCTAAACCCAGCCTCCTAGCACGCTAAACCCAGCCTCCTAGCACGCTAAACCCAGCCTCCTAGCACGCTAAACCCAGCCTCCTAGCACGCTAAACCCAGCCTCCTAGCACGCTAAACCCAGCCTCCTAGCCAAGCTGGTCCAGTGTATGTCCGGGTCCCCCCGTGTGTGACAGGCTTGCAGTGCTCACCAGGTGAGGTTGGCACGGTGTAGTTCCTGAAGGTAGCATGAGGGGGTGGAGTAGAGCACGTTGACGTCACTGCCATTGGTCTGCTGGGCGTTGACGTAGCGAATCAGCTTGTCCAGGTTCTTGTACCATAGGTTGGCGTTCTCGTACTGGAAGTCTGAGCCCATGGTCATGATGATGTGGTTGGTCTTGTACACCAACGACTGGACGAGAGAGAGAGGGGAGTGAGTGGGAGTCATCACAGATTCGACTGACAGAGTCATAGTCCTGTTTTCTGACAAAGGATTGCAGTCCTGACGTGTGTGAGTGTGTGTGTGTTCACTGTATGTGTCTAACCTGAGCGTGTGTGTGTGTGTCTAACCTGAGCGCGTGTATGTGTGTGTCTAACCTGAGCGTGTGTATGTGTGTCTAACCTGAGCGTGTGTGTGTGTGTGTGTGTGTGTGTCTAACCTGAGCGTGTGTATGTGTGTGTCTAACCTGAGCGTGTGTGTGTGTGTCTAACCTGAGCGTGTGTATGTGTGTGTCTAACCTGAGCGTGTGTATGTGTGTCTAACCTGAGCGTGTGTATGTGTGTCTAACCTGAGCGTGTGTGTGTATGTGTGTGTCTAACCTGAGCGTGTGCGATCGTCAGGAAGCGGGACACCACATCGTCTACGTTGTAGTCCTCCAGGTCGGGGTCGTCTCTGATTGGAGGGTCGTCACATGACTGGTCCCAGCAGAACCCTTCAGGGGGGTTGTACCCATTGGGGAGGATACCTGGGGGTCACGGGTGAAGGGTCAGAGGTCAACGAGAGGTTCAAGGTTCAGCTGGATTCGAGGTTTCTGGTAAAGAGCAACACCTGTGTGTGTTTGTGTGTGAGCACCAGTGTGTGTGTGTGTGTCTATGTATATGTAGTGTGTAGCCGTGTGTTTACGAGTTGGTGGGTGTGTGTACCTACGAGTGTGTGTGTGTGTGTGTGTGTACCAGTGAACAGGTCAGCGGTAGGGGCAGTGAGGCTGTCTGAAGCCCTCCAGAGCAGCTCCTGCTCTCTGGCCAGCATTCTACGATCACGGTCCTGGTAGTCAAGACGACCGAAGAAGAAGCCGTCATAACCCATCTGGAGGAGAACAAGATGGACGAGAGAGAGTGAGAGTGTGTGCGAGAAGGAGAGAGAGAGAGAGAGCTTGAGTCAGAGTGCGTTCCCCACCTGGGCGAACATAGAGGCGTGCTCGCGGGCGTGGCCGAAGGGGTCGATGTGCCAGGCCACGCGGGGGCGACCGCACGCCCCGAAGGTGTCGTTGAGGAAGCGCAGCCCCAGAGTCATCTGGTCCACCACCGCACTGTAGTGCGTGGTGGCCTCGTCACTCATACACCAGCCCCCGTTCACAAACTCCAGCCGCCCTGCGGGTGGAGGAGAGGAGGAGGGGTGGGGGTGGAGTAAAGGGGAGAGGAGGAGGAGGGGTGGGGGTGGAGTAAAGGGGAGAGAAGGAGGAGGGGTGGGGTAAAGGGGAGAGGAGGGGAAAGGAGGGTGGTGCGATGGGGGAAGGAGGAAAAGAGAGGTAGACTTTGGTGTTACACCACACGCTCGCTGCTCAGCTGGTTACTGACTCGCCCCTCTGTGAGGCTGCGATGAGCGTCCGTACCCTGGTTGACCAGCTCTTTGACTGTCTGCTGCATGCTGACCGGCTGGTTCTTCCACCAGCGGTAGAAGAAGGCCGTCTCTACATAGATGAACCTCCGGTCAGGGTTCTTCAGAAGCTGGTCCACCACAGAGTCCAGGATGTACTGAACCCCCGCATGCTGGATGTTGTTACGGTCTGGACACACACACACACACACACACACACAGGATCAGGTGGCATCAGGTGAAACACCTGTGACATCTTTAATATGTTCACTTTTACAGTCATAGTTGTAAAACATGGGTCTGGGTTAACTGTTAACCGAACACTGTCACGCGCTATAACAGTACGTAGACAATACAGTGTTTAGAACTAAAAATATGTTTTATAGTGACCACTGGTCAATTTGACTACCGAGTTTGGGGGCGTGTTTCACTGACCTCCGTAGAAGTATTGGTCAACCGTCTTCAGCCAACCGACATCGTCGTGTGTGTGAGGAACCAGGTGGACGTTCAGCATGGAAGGCTTCGTTGCATGGCATGACTACACACACACACACAATGAGAGAGAGAGAGAGAGAGAGAGAGAGAGAGAGAGAGAGAGAGAGAGAGAGAGAGAGAGAGAGAGAGAGAGAGAGAGAGAGAGAGAGAGAGAGAGAGAGAGAGAGAGAGAGAGAGAGAGAGAGAGAGAGAGAGAGAGAGAGAGAGAGAGAGAGAGAGAGAGAGAGAGAGAGAGAGACACACCGGGAAGTAAGGAACTATCTTATAGATGTTCTACGCTAAGGGAGCGCAAATAATAAAATAATTACATTTAGAAATCGGAAAACTAAATGCACACACTTAAACTTTGAGGCATACGGGAAGTACCGATCAAATAGTCAGAATGATAAAACAAATCTTTACATAGCTAGTGAAATTGAAAGTAACTCAAATTGACAGAACGACTGTTCAGCGCTGCTATGTGCGTCTCTAGTCATCTACTCCGTGTTGAAATGGCTCTAAAACCGCACCAGCTTAAAAATACAACTTACTTTGTATCCACAGGCTGGACTCTCTTGGGGATCTTGGCTGATGGGGAAGCAGAAAACACCGCTTTGGACCAGCAAGGCGATCCAGAGGTACAAACGCGTCGCCACCGCCATCATGGAAAGTGAAAACGAATCATATGACATTTGTTTTTGTTCCGCGCTGTCACGTGACTTCCCCACCAAGAATGGGCAGGACCAAATACCTACTTTTTTTTGTTTAGAAAGACGGCGTAAGATAGACCACAAGACCAAAAAGATTTTATAATATATTTTGGGAAAAAACGTTTTTGAATTACACACAATTTCACTTACACAGCCTACTGCTAGAACATGTTCACATACGTTACAGTCGCATATGCAAAAAGAGAGAAGGAGAAAAAGAGGAAGAGGATGAAAGGTACATTATAATAGAAAGACAGAGGTAATTTGGTTTCCCTCGAAATCTCATATATCTCAATTGTTTTGGTGGAGTTGACTTCATTGGTGGTTAACAATCGGTAACCTTTAACATATCGAGCAGGTATTTGACTTGGTCAAGGCAATAATCATGATTCATTGTGATTGGTCAGAAAGTAGCCTAGTAGTAAGCCTCCAGATTGTGTGTGTGTGTGTGGACAAAAATACCAGGCAAACAATGTCAAGGTCACATTGACATGGGGTTTGGATTTTAAGAGTAAAAACTGTTTACAATGTCTGGTAACATCTGGGCAGTGTTCAACGACTGGTCCATTGTTTGTTGTTCTGAGAAATCAGTACCAAGTAGTGTTTCTCAGTGTGTGTGTGTGTGTGCGTGTGTTAACGTGTGTGTTAATGTGTGTGTGTCCGAGTGTCACTGTGTGTGTGTGCGTGTGTTAACGTGCGTGTGAATGTGTGTGTGTCCGAGTGTCACTGTGTGTGTGACAGAGGGCATATGAGCATGGTGGAGTCCAGCTCCAGGCGGAAGGCGGGGTAGAGCGGCTGGGAGAACTGACAGCGGAACGTGTGCAGCAGCGTCACCTCCCCCGCCACGCCGTAGAACGACAGCGCCCCCTTCTGCCGCTCCAGGAACACGCCGATCCTCGGGCACGCCGGCGCCGCCACCGTCGTCTTGCGGTTGTCGTGCCAGGCCGCGTAGCCGGCGTGCGTGCACCGCAAGCGCCACGAGTTCTCGTTCCGGCCCAGCAGACACGGCTTCCCGCCGCCCTTGCGTCCAATGCCCCGGTACGTCACGCCCACGTCCACCCAGCCGCTGCCACGCCACTCCACCTCCCAGTAGCTGGCGCCGCCAAACTGGCCCTCGCGGCAGAGCACCTGGGCCACGCTGTCGAAGCGCTGGGGGTGGGGGGGGTACGGCTGGGGCTCCTCGCCGCAGTGGGCCCCCTGGGGGCCCTCCAGGAGGACCAGGGTGGGGTGGGCCGTGTCTGGGTCCAGGGACAGGTGGCAGGAGTCTGGGGAGGGAGGGAGGGAGGGAGGGAGGGAGGGAGGGAGGGAGGGAGGGAGGGAGGGAGGGAGGGAGGGAGGGAGGGAGGGAGGGAGGGAGGGAGGGAGGGAGGGAGGGAGTCTTATCACTCTTCAATGGGGCTGTCTGGACAGGACAAACAGTGGTGAGTGCTGACATTTGGTCTTAGTGGAAATATGACACATGTGGCCTTAATCCCTTACTGTCACACACACACACACACACACACACACACACAGACACACACACACACAGGGGCCTTAATCGAGCCTCTGAATAATTGACACCTACATCATGCTTGCCTGGTGCCTGTCTCTCCGGTCTCCTGTCTGTGGAGTATGGACATCAGGAGGACAATGACTCTGGCTGTCATAACTGTCACACTTATCAAAGATGGATGAGCTGTGCACAGGCTCCCTGCCACAGATCAGCTCTCAGCCTGCTCTCCATCAGGCAGAGAGAGGTGGAGGAGAGATGTTGGAGAGAGAGAGAGAGAGAGAGAGAGAGAGAGAGAGAGAGAGAGAGAGAGAGAGAGAGAGAGAGAGAGAGAGAGAGAGAGAGAGAGAGAGAGAGAGAGAGAGAGAGAGAGAGAGAGAGAGAGAGAGAGAGAGAGAGAGAGAGAGAGAGAGAGAGAGAGAGAGAGAGAGAGAGAGAGAGAGAGAGAGAGAGAGAGAGAGAGAGAAAGAGAGAGATCCCCTTTCTGCGAGGACTGGGGTTGGTGCCAGTGAAATGTCAACACTGCAGGGGTGATGGGGTGCAGAGATGGTGGGATGAAGAGAGAGGTGTGGGACAGAGGGGTGAGGGGAGAGGTAGAAGGGGGGGCTTGGTTGGCACAGGAGCGATGGAGCGATGACGAGAGAGGTGTAGGGCTGGAGCGATGTTGGGAGAGGTGTAGGGCTGGAGCGATGTTGGGAGAGGTGTAGGGATGGAGCGATGTTGGGAGAGGTGTAGGGATGGAGCGATGTTGGGAGAGGTGTAGGGCTGGAGTGATGTTGGGAGAGGTGTAGGGATGGAGCGATGTTGGGAGAGGTGTAGGGATGGAGCGATGTTGGGAGAGGTGTAGGGATGGAGCGATGTTGGGAGAGGTGTAGGGATGAAGCGATGTTGGGAGAGGTGTAGGGATGGAGCGATGTTGGGAGAGCTAGAAGGGTGGCCTGGTTGGCAAAAGGTGTGAAGACTTGTAATTCTGAGGGGACCAGCTGGATCGCCATGGTGACACAGTTTTGTGTGTTTGTGTGGGCAGTACTTACACCTGAGGAAGGCTGCTCTCATCCTCTGGTCAGCAGCCAGGAGAGGGAGGGGGGAGAGGGGGAACACCTTGGGCACCGCTATGGAGGGTGAGAGAGAGAGAGAGAGAGAGAGAGAGAGAGAGAGAGAGAGAGAGAGAGAGAGAGAGAGATGGTGATTGACAAAGAGAGATTCAATGAAAGACAGCGAGTGAGAACAGAGAGAAAAAAGAGATAGAAACACAAGTTAAAAGAAAACACAAACCGAAGCGAGAACATAAACTTAACAACTATCCAGCAAGCACACACACACACAGACAAGATCCGATACCAGTTGAATTATTAACCTTGCATGCGCTCCAACTGCTTCTTCAGTGTTAAACTGCTTGTAAGTCAGAGATAAACTGGGTCAACTGTGGGCCGGTACTCTCAAGACAGATGACCCTGTGTGTGTGTGTGTGTCTTACCTTTCACACACTCTCTGCTGGACAGGTGGCATGCAGAAGAGCTCTCGTTTACTGGGAAGAAGAAGGAAACACGTCAGGATGTAGACGTGTGTGTGTGTGCTGTGTGTGTCTTTTGAGTGAATGTGTGTTTGTGACCCACCTGCGCGGGTGATGTTGTCCACCTCCTCTCTGCACAGCTCTTTCATGCGGGCCCTGAGGTGGCCCAGGGCCCTGCCCGCCGCAGCGAAGCCCTCCATGGGCAGGCCCTGCACCCTGCAGCTCCTCCCTGTGGCGGGGAGGACACACAGCAGGGGGGCCGACTGGGGGGGGGGAGGAGGAAGGGAGGGATGAGGGAGTGGCAGTGTAGAAGGGGAGAGAGGGGGTTGAGATCACACCCTTTTGTTACTCTCCATGCCCCAGGTTCTTCCTTCATTTCTTCTCTCTCTCTCTCCTCTCCACAAGCTGTCTGCTCCTCCTCTTGAGTCTCTCTCTCCTCCTCCTCCTCAGTCTCCGCCCCCTCCTCTGAGTCTCCGCCCCCTCCCCCACCCATTCACCTGGAGGAAGTGAGTGTTGTCCTCGGTCAGTAGCAGCTGCTCCATCTCCTGGTCTCTCCTCCTCAGCTCCTCCAGCTCTCGCTCCAGAGTCTCCAGCTCCCTCTCCGCCCGCCCCACCACCGCCCGCCCCCTGGCCTCCAGCCTCGCTCGCACCTGGGGGGGGGGGGGGGGGGGGGGGCAAGCCGTTACATACCCCGTCACCTCGGGGGGGGAATCAGAGTTAGGGACTGTTGTCCCATGTTAGGAAAGAAGGAATGAAGGAAGGTAGAGAGGGAGGAAGGTAGAGAGGAAGGTAGAGAGGTGGGAAGGAAGGTAGAGAGGAAGGTAGAGAGGAAGGAGGGAAGGAAGGTAGAGAGGAAGGTAGAGAGGAAGGAAGAGAGGAAGGTAGAGAGGTGGGAAGGAAGGTAGAGAGGAAGGAGGGAAGGAAGGTAGAGAGGAAGGTAGAGAGGAAGGTAGAGAGGAAGGAAGAGAGGAAGGAAGGTAGAGAGGAAGGAAGGAAGAGAGGAAGGAAGGTAGAGAGGAAGGAAGGAAGAGAGGAAGGAAGGTAGAGAGGAAGGAAGGAAGAGAGGAAGGAAGGTAGAGAGGAAGGAGAGTGTGACCTCGCTCCTGGTCTTCTCCAGCTTCAGAGCCAGCTCTTCAAACAGAGTGTCGCTGTCCTCCAGCACTGCAGACGCAGACTCCTGCAGCCCCGCAGGGGCACATGGGGCAACAACGTTTAGGTGACATATGAGACATGGTGAGTGTGGTTCTGCTGTGGTGATTCTTGTGTTGTGTGTGTGTGTGAGAGTGTGTGTGTGTGTGTGTGTGTGTGTGTGGGAGCGGACACCTACCTTGAGGGACTCGAGGCTCTGTTGAAACTCCTCCTCCTCCCTCTCTGCACTGCTGATCCTCCCCCTCACTACCCTCTGAGAATCCTGGAGATGAGCCTGGAGAGGGGGGGGGGGAGGAGAGAGGGTGGAAAGAGAGGGGGGGGAGGAGAGAGGGTGGAAAGAGAGGGGGGGAGGGAGGAGAGAGGGTGGAAAGAGAGGGGGAGGGAGGAAGGAGAGAGGGGGAGGGATGGAAAGGAAGATGGAAAAGTGAGACATGGCAGGGGAGGGAAAGAGAGATAAGGAGATGGAAAAGAGAGAGGTGGAGCGGGGGATTGGATTTAACCAGAGATGGAGGGAGGGGAAGAGCAGCGTGAGGAAGAGATCATTTCCGTTCATTCATTGACCAGATGTTTGGATCCAGAGCGATGTCTAAATAGTGCAATGTAGTGAGTGCAGACCAAGACCGAGGACTAGAAGTGTGCAGTTTATACGGCACGGGGGGAAACGATTTGAAACAGTGTGTTTCGTTAGAGAGGATTCAGACTACCATCACCCCAACAACCAGATTATGGGATTATCACTGCAAGAGAGGAAGTGAGAGAGGGAGGAAAGTAGGGAGAGAGAGAACGAGAGAGAAGAGAGAGAGAAGAGAGAGAGAGGTGTAAAAAGATAGTAAAGGGAAGGAGGGAGTGATGAAAGAAAGAAAGGTAGTGGGGAGCATTCCTGATTGTGTATCTCCTTGCAGGCTTTAGATAAGGCTTTTAGGAATCCAGACCCTGTCCTTGGTATCTCAACAGCTGCTAGCTACTTGACCTGGTTATCAAGTCTCCCAACACAAAGACCCACTGAAGGCAACCCCCGATATGAACCAGGCCCGAATGGTTTCCTGTTTCATAACCGACGCAGTGGAAAGGCAGTGCCGCAGTTGATACGGACTTGTCGTGCTCAGTCCTTACATGTGTGAGATCTCGCAACGCACAAAAGCAAAGCCCAACAGGTTTCCGTGGTTACTAGAAAGAGTTGTAGTCGGGTGTCTAAAATGAACCACCTGTTTTCTTGCTCTTTGCGCGTCTACGTTGAGCACTTCTTCGCAGAGTAGGCAGTCGCCGCTCCACTCCACTGCGTCCTCGTTGCAGCCGCCGCCCTGCAACCCCAAACGGTGCTGCGCGCACAGACGCTCCGCAAGGCGCTCCACCGCGGCGACCAATTTGTGCCGCCGCAGCGTTTCCACCTCTCGGTGCGGCAAGACGTGCAGTTCGCAAAAAGAGGCCAGACACACGAGACACGACTTCAACGCTCTTAGTTTGTTTTCAACCGGGCAGAAGTCACACGGGACATCCCCTACTCCGAGATACAGCTCCGGTACCGTGGACGTCACCATCTCGTTCATTTTGACTTTCTCCACAACCTCTGCAAGCACGGTGTTTCGCCGTAGCACTGGTCTCGGGCTGAACATTTCCCGACATTGTGGACAGCTGAACTGCGCGTTTTCTACGTGGTCCCAATAACTGTTGATGCATAACATACAGTAGGTGTGACCGCACGGGATGGACACCGGGTTCTTCCATATATCTTGACAGATAGGGCAGCGGAACTGACTTTCCGTTACCGATATATTCGCCTGTGCCATACCGTCGATGAGTTTTTGCCTCAGCGTCTCTGAAAATTTCCCGTGTTGAGTCAAAAAACAATCGTGACAGTTCCGTGCCTCTCCGGTTTGTTTACAGCAAAAAGTGGGCGATAGTTGCGGATGTCGCAGGACCTCCCACCCAGCGTGTCATGATATCGTACTCCTCCGGGAGCTGGTTAACTTCCGAGTTCCGACTACCGAATCCTCAATCAGGCCAGATCCTAAACCTTGACGTCAGTGCATCTTCCAAGCTCTGCCGTAAGTCTTCGGCAACATGCGCAGCAACATCTATAGTCCCTCGACAGTCAGCGCACTCACTCACCCATAGTTACGACATAAAACAATCCCTCTTTCAACGGTTTTTATTTATGTTATGGAAACTGCATAAAAGAGCTGAAAGCGCTGCTTAATGAACTTGTAAAACATAAGAAGTTGCAGGCACTAAAAGGCAATATATATTTTTGCTGTATATGCTGGATTATCACATATTATCATATCAAACAAGTAATATCATATAACATCCATGTTGTTGATGAGTTGATTCTATCCCTGTAGTTCAGTGATATCCCAGATAAAGTGTAGAGGCAGACCCTTCATCCTGTCCTGGTAGACCTGGTCAAACCTTTCACTCTGGGCCACAGTCAGGGAGTTCTTCCAGTCTCCAATGGTACCTGCGACGGACACACACACACACAGACACACACACACACACACATACATCACAAACCCCCAAAAGGCTGTAGACTTACACTAACACGGGTCACCAACCCTGGTGCGGCACAAACCTCATCTCTCGTAGGACTGTGTGTGTGTGTGTGGAGCGTTAATCGGCCCGCTGATCGGGGGGCGGAGCCTCTCACCCTTCCTGAGGAAGCGTCCCTTGGCCGGGTCTTTCACCTCGTCAGGCAGGAACTCGTAGTTGGCTTTGGGGTCCCTCCTCATGTTGTTGAAGGTGACCCGCTCCACGATGTGGTCGATGGCCGCGTCCGACAGCGTCTTCCCCACAAACTCCACCAGACGCACCACCACTGACCTCAGGTCCTGACGAGAGGGGGAGGGAGGGGATCAGTGTGTGTGTGTGTGTGTGTGTGTGTGTCGGAGAGAGAGGAGAAGTGTGTGTGTGTCAGATAACACGCGTGTATCCTCAACCTACCTTGATCATCTCCTCATAGGTCAGGAACAGGATGTGGTATTTGTCCTTGTTGGTGTACCAACCCCTGATGTGGTCAAACCAGCAGCCGCCAACCACTAGCGCACGCACGCAAGCACACACAAGCACAACAGTACTCATCCGTTACATGATCACCCTCTCTACAATGATATGAAATGGGAGGACATCAGATGAATTGTTTCTATTTGCGACGCACACGCACACGCACACACACACACACACACACACACACGGTACACTCACTCCACCCGCAAAAGAACTTGTCCAGCATCTCGTCGTAGTGTTCCGGGCTGTCCAGCTTCTTCATGAACTTGGAGAAGTGGAAGTAGGAGACCAGGGCATCTTTTGGGTTCCTGCTCACATAGATCACCTGAGGAGAGGCGTGGGGAGGGCGGGTGAGTGTGTGTTTGTGTACTACAAGGTGTGTGTGTGTGTGTGTACCTTGGCCTTCTGGTTCTGCAGGCCGCGGGGCATGAGGTGTTGGTGCAGGTGGGAGCAGAAGAGGCGTGGGGAGGGCCTGTCGTCGTAGCTCTTCCCCTTCTCCAGGAACTCCAGCCAGGGCATGCGCTCGAACGTGATCTTGTCTGACATCTCGGGGAAGTCGTCCTCGAAGATCAGGGTGATGATGCGCTGGGTCCACACCGTGCCTGAGGGAAGGAGGGAGGGGCAGCACAGGGGGAGAGACGTGAGGGAGGGCAGAAAAGGGAGGGAGAGGGTGGGAGGGGGAGATGGGGGAGAGAAGGGAGGGAGAGGGTAGGAGGGGACAGTGGGGGAGAGGGGGGAGATATCCAGAATCTAATCTAATCCTGCCCACTCCACCAATCACTTGTGTATTTGGCTGGCTGAAGGGGTATCCATGGTGACGTGTGTGTAGGCCACAGGACTTAGAGGAAAGGGAGGATAAAGGCACCTGGACACGTAGTGGCTTCTGATCTCTTAAGTAACAGCTGCAGAGAGAGGGCCAAAGATAAAAAGGGAAATAGGTGTGTGTGTGTGTGTGTCTGAGAGAGAAAGAGAGAGAGATGTAAAAGTATTGTTGTCAAAACGCACCTACACGTGCATGTTTAAATGTGAAATGAGAGCCCTCCCTAGGGTGTTTCACAACTGCTTTGCACGTGAGCATACTGGTGGGATCTGAATGTTCCAGAACTACTCTGCTCTAGAGAGTTAAGGAATGCCGTTATTTACCCTTCTTTGACTTTTTGACTTACTTATAGAAATGTTGATGGCCAATGTGTACGCTAGTCCTCTGAATGGTCGTAGGCTGATATAAATATAACTCGTGTTTTTCATGAATCTGCCTTGCGTTGTAATGGAATGTTATTCTTTTTTTCCCTGCAGCTTAGCCTTATCCTTTTTTTAACGAATACTTCTCAATAATAATACAATCATGTCTGGCAGGTACTGACTAACGCGACATGTTTATGCTATTCCGGTAAAGACACGTGTCAAATAACTTTTGATTTCACCTGATTTCGGGAATGTAACGAGAAATACATCACTGTCCTTGATCTCAAAATGCTCCAAGCTGTCGATGTACTCCGTCGTAAGTTCTTGCGTGTCATCCACCGGAAAAACGGTGCCTTTGTAGGTAAACATTTTATCTCCGAGAAGTTTGTATTCCTGTTGAGCCATAGTTTGTCAGTTATATTTTAACAACAATACAGTAAAAAGCCCGGCTGATGAAGAGGTCTCCAAGTTATGAAGGATATTGTGTAAAGAAGGACGTTAAAACATTTTATGACTCCAAAGTCAGGAAAACTATTGCCCAATTCAGTTCAAGTTAAGGTCAGTTTGCTCGAAGAGTGTGATTAAAGTTACACTTTGGACCGGACACTTGAAACTAGAATGTTTTTCTCTCGACAGATAGACTGATTACAACGATTTAGGAGATCAGTTGTGAAACAAAAGTTTATAAAAAAAAAATATATATTTGTAATCTTTCAAAACTATTTTCACAGACACGGTGAAAGGAGATGAGGAGTGGGGAGATGAGAACAGAGAAGCCTACAGAGCACAGTACAGAGAGTATCTAGTCCACGTGAAGTGCTCATCAATAATGCAAACCTTTTTTTCATTTGTTTTTTTCAAAATTATTGTTTCAAACTTTCCAAACTCGATATTTTTTAAACCTTTAAGAAGCTTTGTTTTCACACGTTAAGTTAAAAGAGAGGATAGGAGACAGGAGGAGAGAGGGGAGAGGAGAACTAAACGCCTTGAGCAGAACACAATGGAGTACAGTAGAGTCCTTTAACGGCGCCTAATAGATCAGGCTTCGACTCTGTGAGGACTCCAAATAAGAAAACGTGTCCAGATAAGTGTCAAGGGATGACATAACTACCCCAAACGATGTTTTGAAGTTTAACTCCTTTATCAAGCAGTTACAGTGGGGTCACATATTCTGACAATTTACACAATGTGCTGGTACATTAAATATTTCGTTTCTTTGAATCTCTGAAATAGCATGAAATCCTCGTTATTCTTAATAACATTTTCTGAATTGTACTGAAAAATATCAAATATACACCAGATTATTCTAATGATGTCTGGCCTACTTCCACACCCTTTACTTTTTCAATTACGTTTAAAAGAAATATATATATAATCGCTATGCTATTTTCAGAATAGCGATTTCATATATATTTATTTTAAATGTAATTGAAAAAGTTAAGGGTGTGGAAGTAGGTCAGATATCTTTAGAATAATCTGGTGTCAATTTGAGATTTGTTAATATAAATTTGAAAATTGTATTAAGATTAACAACGATTTCATGCTATTTTCAGAGATAAGCGATTTTATATATTTTAAACGTAATTGAAAGAGTAAGCCATACCTGTTACTGGCAGACTCGCATTCTATTCATTTTCTGTGCAACGTCGCCATCTTGTGGTCAGTATTGGCAACAGGCAGTCTAGAATCTAAACCTCTAATAAATATTCTAACTCTGAAAAAAACCCTAACCAATATGAGCTACTATACCTATCGACAAAACGTATACATGTGGTCAGTAATCTTCCTGCTGCTGTACTGACATCAGTGACCTATCACAAACTGTGACCGGGGGTCGCCGTTGTAATGGTCACAGTTTTCACTAGGTCACCGATTTCGGTACCGAAATACGTTTCCCCGTCGAGATTGTCAGTTTTTGGAGACTGATTTCCAAGATATAGGGGTGCCAGTTGGATTTGTTAGGCACCAGCTTTCACCCATTCAGCAGTGTTCGATTTGAGGTTGCAGGTGCAGTTGGAGTCAGGTGGCTGAGCGGTTAGGGAATCGGGCTAGTAATCTGAAGGTCGCCAGTTTGACAGTTCACACAGCTCTGTGTGTGTCTCTCTGTGTGTGTCTCTCTCTTTGTGTGTGTGTGTCTCTCTGTGTGTGTGTGTGTGTGTGTGTGTGTCTCTCTCTCTGTGTCTCTCTTTGTGTGTGTGTCTCTCTGTGTGTGTGTGTGTCTCTCTCTCTGTGTCTTTCTGTGTGTGTGTGTGTCTCTGTGTGTGTGTGTGTAGGACGGACACAAAAGCCCTGCAATGGGGTCTGCTCCCCTGACTCCCTGGGTGCTTTGTGGGTTGCAGTGTACTTGCCATTTTAATGGCCCTTTTCAGCTAGGCCGTAAAACGATCCTGGGCCTTTCCTAGCCAGGGTGTGCCCAGGCATCTCTGGTTTACCTGGGGGACAGCCTAGGGAGGGGTTGGGGGGGGGGGGGAGGCAGCTGGTCAGCAGGAGAAAGGGAGGATGGAGGGATGGATGTAAGGGGAGAACACTGAGAAAGAACAAATAAACAAAGGTGGTGATGAGGCTCTCTCTCTCTCTCTTTCTTTCTCTGTCTCTCTCTCTCCCCCTCTCTCTCTCTATTTCTCAGCTTCTCTCTGAGGGCTATCCCCTGTGCAAGCCCCTCTGTGCCCCCTGTACCAACCTACACAGGCTGCAGTGTGGAGCAAACAGCGTCAAATATAGCCCAAGGCATCAGACATTCACATAATTAGCGTACTAATGGAAGGTTGCGCGTGGGCAAGCACACACACAAACACTCATACACCTGATTAATCTTGAAAGGAGGCAGGATTGTATACACATCAGGGAATCAGGTGGCTGAGCGGTTAGGGAATCGGGCTAGTAATCTGAAGGTCGCCAGTTCGAATCCCGGCCGAGCCAAATGACGTTGTGTCCTTGGGCAAGGCACTTCACCCTACTTGCCTCGGGGGAATGTCCCTGTACTTACTGTAAGTCGCTCTGGATAAGAGCGTCTGCTAAATGACTAAATGTAATTGTACACGTGAATAAATTACATCAGGCCTATATACAAGCATGCAAATTGCATTTAAGCAGACACATATCACAAAATAAACAACATAACGTGACCCTTGCTCTGGCCCTTAAGAACGACAAAAAAAAGTAGCTCTCATCTAATACGCGTGTTGACACTCTGCTGCGCATTCCACTGCCGCAACGCCAGCTTTGACGCACAGCCTCCAAAATGCAAACAGCGGTTCAGACATGCCCCCGCTACCCCTTCCCCAGCATCTAGAGAGAGGAGGCTTCGCTGATTGCCAGCAGCTAAACCGCTCGTCATGTCAGACACGAATACAACCTGTTGGGAATTAAGTCGTACACAGACACGGGTTTTGTGTTGTGTTTCGCGACAGGGTCTTCCATTGAGCGCTCTTTTCTTTGGAATCTGTAGGGAGCATGCGGTTAACAGTAAAGACAAAGTAGTCAGACTACTGAAGACATATCCATTTCAAACTGCAGTGGGGCGTTTTTTGTTAACATGCGGATCCTGTTCTGGGAGTTGTGAAAAGTGACATAAAAGCTATGCTGCTTCTTTTTCCTTCTCTTTCCTCTATATTCCCCGTGCGGGGGACAAAGGAGAATAATATTTAGGCTACTCGCACGTTGAATTTAGGCTACGTGCGCTGAAGCCTGGCTGACCACCAGGTTCCATGACATGATTTGAAGCGCAGTGTTGAGGAAGGAAGAAGGCGGAGTGATTGTGAGCGTGTCAACTTGTGAAGTGAATTACACTGTCTCATGCGCTCCGGATACTTCGGAGTGGGTAGGTGACAGGTAGGACCGCGTGCTGAAGTTCTTTGGGGACGTCACTGGTGATCCATCAGCGGTTGATACGGCGCAGCTGGGCCTAGTCTGAAAGCTGAAATGCAAACTTTTGACAGATATCAGTTTCAGTTTAACGGATAACGGATTTACCGCTATGGACTATTAATGGCTGTCAGAATGATTGGAAGCTGAAAAATATTCAGCAATGGATGTAAGTTGAAACATGCCTACAGAAGGCCTATTTGACAATATTGATAAGCGTATATTGCCTACGGAGAGCGCGTGTCATTGGGTGAGCTACATGACACGAAATTAGGAAGTAGCTCTAGATGTTTTTATGGACCAATATTCACGTGACGTCTTCTAGCACTATCAACTGAGATACTTGAATCAACGGAATAAAATCGTCAGCAATTTAATGCCATCATGCACACACGGAGAATGTTGCGGGCACTCCCTGTTGTCATCTTAACTTTCTTCATCATCTTGTTCGTTGATTTTCGAATGCGGACAAAACCTTCTCACAGATCAGACGGCATCCGCAACCCTAACCACCTCCAGCACCCAACTCCAGAAGCAGCTTCCCCGGCGAAAGAGGCTGCAAATTCGAAGAGCTTGTTATTCCCGCGCGTCGATGTCATCACTTTAAACCGGAGGATGACAGACTTGCACGAAGAGATACTTAAAAAAAACAATAAGTTAAAGACTTGGAGGCAAACGAGTGTGCCTCTACCGCCGTTAAAATTAACGGACATCTTCATAGCTGTTAAGACTACCGGGAGATTTCACAGCACGCGACTCGGGCTCCTCATGGACACTTGGATTTCTAGGACCAAGGATCACGTGAGTGTCTGATTTAATTATCGATCCATGAGTGCAGTGTCACTCAAATATACATGGGAGGTTAAAACTCGAAATCGAAAAAGGGCACCTAGATGATATCATACTCAGCCCATGATAGAGTCCAGTAGGCCCAAGTGTGCTCCCCTTCTTGGAGAAACGGTGTCAGTGCTGACAGGACATGACATCATCAGCACAACACCCCCAAGTGGTGTTGTTGACTGGCATGTGTTGGTTCACTGTGACTTCACAGTGCGTGGAGGACTGGAAGGGCACCAGGCCTGGACTCAACGCAGATCTCAGCATGGCGTCTTTCCTGTTGTGAACACTTCTCCTCTGGATGAACAAAGATTCCCTTCCCTTCGTGGGATGAGCAGGGTCTGTGTACTAGCTGCTAGGGCTGAACAGGGTCTGTGTACTAGCTGTTAGGGCTGAGCAGGGTCTGTGTACTAGCTGTTAGGGCTGAGCAGGGTCTGTGTACTAGCTGTAAGGGCTGAGCAGGGTCTGTGTACTAGCTGTTAGGGCTGAACAGGGTCTGTGTACTAGCTGCTAGGGCTGAGCAGGGTCTGTGTACTAGCTGTTAGGGCTGAGCAGGGTCTGTGTACTAGCTGCTAGGGCTGAGCAGGGTCTGTGTACTAGCTGTTAGGGCTGAGCAGGGTCTGTGTACTAGCTGTAAGGGGTGGAGGTGGAGAGGGATGGGAGGACACAGGCGTGGGTGATTTTCCCCTTGCTTCTCTCTGTCTTGTGTTGTTTTATCCCCTTTCTCTGTTGTCTTGCATACAGAGAAACGTCTCACACACACACACACACACACATGACACATCTGGGAGCATCTGAAGGCTGGTTTAGCCAGGCCTTATCTATAAGTGGCTTGTCAAAGCAAATTCCCTACATGCTACCAACAGTGTGACACCCCCCCCCCCCCCCATGCACACAGCCGCCCCACACCCATCCAGGGTGACCATCCTAACAAGGTTACTCATTGCTTCCTGCCCTGCCCTGTCCCCTGTGTGTGTGTGTGTGTGTGTGTGTGTGTGTGTGTGTGGGGGGGGGGGGTAAATTGGGGGGCCTCTGTTACATCCTGGTGTGAAGCCCTCCTGCAGGCCTCTTCGACGGCCCTGACGACACTGGAGACACGGCAGGCCTTCTACTCACACCGAAAGAGGGGGAGGGGGGGGGAGGGGAGGGGGAGGGGGAGGGGGAGGGGGAGGGGGGGGGAGGGGAGGGGGAGGGGGAGGGGGAGGGGGAGGGGGGGGGGGAGGGGAGGGGAGGGGGAGGGGGAGGGGAGGGGGGGGGAGGGGGAGGGGAGGGGAGGGGAGGGGGGTGTCAGAGAAGAGACCCTGGTTTAGGTCCCAACAACGCCTCAACAACGCCACTTAGACTGTGGTGTGTCGGAGGGGGAGGGGGGGAGGGGGATGAACAGAGAGGAACAGAGAGATGGGATCAGAGAAGCAGAGAGGTGGAGGAGACATGCAGATGCACACAGAACCAGGAATAGAGAAGCTTCCTGGATGTGCGAAGCAAATAGACAGTTAGCCGAAGTTCTACAAAGCAGGAAACAAGATGATGTCACAGTAAGACTGCCCATGTCTCTAAGCAACAGTCCATATTGCGTGTTGGGCAGTGTACTAGATCGGTGGGTCTTGTTGTTACCCCGTGGAGGGGTAACTAGGGGTGGGTAACTAGGGGTGGGTTATGGACTAGATTCTCTGGATCCCATTCAAACGGTTGCCACTTTGCCCTAGTGACTGTTCTCTGGTTGGTTTCAGACTGACGCACACACATGCACACACACAGGATGTTGTGCGGGGCAGGCTGTCTGCAGCAGGCTAGGAGGAAGCGGCAGCCGCTGAGCGCTAGAACAATGACGAACAGGAAGCTGATACAAGAACAGGAAGTGAGGTTGCATGTTTCAGTACACAGTGTAAAATGACCCTCCTCTCAATCCACACTCTAAACACACGCTGTACAACGCACACTGTGTGCAACACCACACACACTACACACACACACTACACAACACACACTGTGTGGAACACCACACACACTACACACACACACACTACACACACACACTACACAACACACACTGTGTGGAACACACACGCTACACAACACACACTACACAACACACACTGTGTGAAACACACACACACACTACACAACACGCACTGTGTGGAACACACACGCTACACAACACACACTACACAACACACACTGTGTGGAACACACACACTATACAACACACACTATACAACACACACTACACAACACACACTGTGTGGAACACACACACACTACACAACACACACTATACAACACTCACTCTCTGCTGCAAACACTATGCAGCACATGGACACTACAGAACGTACACACACACACACACACACAAACACATTCTGCTGGTGTGAATATGAAGTTTGACTGAACACGGTCTGGTGGGATGAGGTAGGGCAAGTCTTCAGTGTATAAAAGTGATGTATCCATTTTGATTGGTCAGTCTGATCTGTGAAAGCACCCCAGTGTCCCCACATCCAGTACAACCTTGGTTTGGATCGTTTTCCTCTTCCTCCTCCACTAGTCTCTTTATGAGCCGCCGCTCTCTCCGGCCCCCGTTGACCATTTTGGATCTTTAGACCAGATAGTGATGATGTCTGGCAGCCATTGCGGGTTCGACCCCATGGGGCCAGTTTCCTGAGTTATGACTGTCTGGGAAGAAACGTGTGTGTGTGTGTGTGTGTGTGTGTGGTGTGTGTGGTGTGTGTGGTGTGTGTGTGTGTGTGTGTGTGTGTGTGTGTGTGTGTGTGTGTGTGTGTGGTGTGTGTGGTGTGTGTGGTGTGTGTGGTGTGTGTGTGAGAGAGGTGGGGGGGCTGGAAAGGTCTGTGGAGTCTCATCAAGAGAGGATCGATTTGTGAATAAAAATGATGACTCCTCTGTAGGAGGAGGGGGAGGAGGTGAAGGGGGAGGAGGTGAAGGGGGAGGAGGTGAAGGGGGAGGAGGTGAAGGGGGAGGAGTTGGGACATGGTCAGAGATAAGATTTAGAGGTTGTTGTGTGTCAGAATGACACAGAGGCAACACACTGTTTGGCTGGCTGGAGATGGTGTGTGTGTGTGTGTGTGTGTGTGTGTGTGTGTGTGTGTGGTGTCTGCGTGTGTGTGGTGTCTGCGTGTGTGTGGTGTCTGTGTGTGTGTGTGTGTGGTGTCGGGGGCAGTGTCAGGACAGTCATGGTTTAGTCTCCAGGACAAAACATTTACATCCGTTGTTTCTGCACCATCAAGAACATCAAGATGCAAGCTTGTTTAAAAAATGGGTTATGGGCTAGCACACACATATCCATTTCAAGAACATTTCAGGTCTTCCCAAAGGAGTGTGTGTGTGTGTGTGCCCTGGAAAAGCCTGTTTCACACCCTGATGTCAGCCAGGCATTAGTGCTGACGCTCTCCTCACTCATGCTATCTCTTCTCCTCTCTCTCTCTTCCCCTCCATCCCTCTCTCTTCCTCTCCACCCTCTCTCTTTCCCTCCCTCCCTCTTTCCCTCTCTCTCTTCCCCTCCCTCTATCTCCAGGCAGATGGGGGAGGGGGGGAGGGGGAGAGAGGGGTGGTCGCACTACCCCGTAACACTGCAGCTTGCATCCTTGTTTCCTTTCGTTCCATCCTTCCTTCTCTCCTTACTACCCTCCTTGTTTTATTTCTTCCTTCCTTGTTAAACTTCCCCCTTTGTGTCCATTTAACCACCATCACTGCTGTAGCGTCAAAGACTACTTGCCTGCCAGTAGAGGTCAGTAGTGAACTATAACAAGTCTCTCTTTTTACTAAGGTGTGTGTGTGTGAGTGCACACTGTAGTGTGGGACTCACCTGAGAGCACTTTATGTTCAAAGCACCAAGGTCACAATAACCAGTGCATTTGTGTGTGTCTGGAACCAAATAGAACTATAGTGTTTGTGTCCAAGAACAAGCTTTTTAGGCACTGAACCACAGAGCAGCGTGTGACCATCCCAGCATGGGAGACGGTACCTCACTGTAGGGGTGGTCCAGGGATGAGAAATGCTGATCCAAGTGGTGTTCATGTGTGTGAAACATGCTTCTGAGCCGTGTTCATGTGTGTGACGTGGTGTGAATGACCCCTGGTTGATCTGTCTTCTTCTCCTGGGTCTCCAGACGTACATCTTTACTGACGCAGAGGATGAGGACATCACCTCCAAAGGTCAGAGGATAAACTGACACCACCTCTGTTCCTCCTACAGGGGCTGGATCACTCAGTACCTAGGTCATCTCTCTCTCTGTCTCTGTCTCTGTCTCTGTGTCTCTGTCTGTCTCTGTCTCTGTCTCTGTCTCTGTCTCTGTCTCTCTGTCTCTGTCTCTGTCTCTCTGTCTCTCTCTGTCTCTGTCTCTGTCTGTCTCTGTCTCTGTCTCTCTCTCTCTCTCTCTCTCTGTCTCTGTCTCTGTCTGTCTCTGTCTCTCTCTCTCTCTGTCTCTGTCTCTGTCTCTGTCTCTGTCTCTGTCTCTGTCTCTGTCTCTCTCTCTCTGTCTCTCTCTCTGTCTCTGTCTCTGTCTCTGTCTCTGTCTCTGTCTCTGTCTCTCTGTCTCTCTCTCTGTCTCTCTGTCTCTCTCTGTCTCTCTGTCTCTCTGTCTCTCTCTGTCTCTCTCTCTCTCTGTCTCTCTCTCTCTCTCTCTCTCTCTCTCTCTCTCTCTCTCTCTCTCTCTCTCTCTCTCTCTCTCTCTCTCTCTGTCTCTCTCTCTGTCTCTCTGTCTCTCTCATCCTCCAGGGTTTAACATGGTAGTGACAGCCTGTCCGTCAGACCACAGTCACCAGGCCCTGTCCTGCAAGATGTCCGCAGAGTACGACCACTTCATAGCCTCCGACAAGAGGTAGGAGCCCTGTGTGTGTGTCGGTACCTTCTATGTCGTTTCTGCTGTGGTGTGCCTGCATGTGAAAGCGTCTCTCTGTGCAGATGGCTGTGTCATGTGTAGACTGTGTGTGTGTGTGTGCAGATGGCTGTGTCATGTCGACGACGATAACTACGTGAACCCTGGAGCTCTCCTCAGCCTCCTCTCCTCCTTCCCCCCCGACGGAGACGTGTACCTGGGCAAGCCCAGCCTCGACCGCCCCATCACAGCCCACGAGCTGCTGGAGGGCAACAAGACGGTCAGCTCCCATGATGCTTTGCAGGGCCGGGGTTGTTGTTGTTGTCGTCCCTGTTCTCCCTCCCTCCCTCCCTCCCTCCCTCCCTCCCTCCCTCCCTCCCTCCCTCCCTCCCTCCCTCCCTCCCTCCCTCCCTCCCTCCCTCCCTCCCTCCCTCCCTCCCTCCCTCCCTCCCTCCCTCCCTCCCTCCTCTTACTCTCTTTCTCCCATCCTTCCTTCCGATCCTTCAACATCCTTTTCAACCTGTCTCCTTCCTCCTCCTCTCCATCCTCCCAGGCTCCCTTGCCTTCCACCCCCCCCCCCCCCTTGGCATGCTAACAACCTCCCTCCTTCCTCCCACAGCCTTCCCCTCTTCCTCCCCCCTCCCTCCTTCCTCCCACAGCCTTCCCCTCTTCCTCCCCCCGCCTCCCTCCCTCCTTCCTCCCACAGCCTTCCCCTCTTCCTCCCTCCTTCCTCCCACAGCCTTCCCCTCTTCCTCCCCCCTCCCTCCTTCCTCCCACAGCCTTCCCCTCTTCCTCCCCCCTCCCCCCTGTCCTCCTCAGCTGTCCACTGGTCTGACACGATGGTGGATCAGATTAAGTTGTCAACGTCGAGGCCCTGCTGGGACCCCGTTCCCACTCCTCCATGTCTAGGTCCATGTCTGCAGGCCGACCACCTGGTCAACACCAATCCATATCTAATCAGCCTCCTCTCCCGTCCTCACCACAGCACTGGTTATCGATGAGTCTCGCCCCCCCCACCCACCCCCCTCCCTCGTGTCCTCCCCCTCCTTCCTCTCCATCTGCCACCCCCTCAGTGTCCGCATCAGGGGAAGGAAGGAAGGAAGGGAGGGAGGGGGGATGGAGAGGGGAGGAAGGAGAGATGGGGATGAGGATGGGGGGGATTGAGGGGGAGGGAGGAAGGTTTTTCTAACTGGACGATCGATGAGTGATTACAGCCCCATATTGATCCCATCTGTCCCAAGTTCTCTGGTGGTGGGGGAGGGGGGGCTTCCTTGGATGGGGGTCTCTCTCTCTCCGGGGGGGGGGCTTCCTTGGATGGGGGTCTCTGCTATGGTTGGGGGAGAGGGGGGGGAGCGGTGTCAACCACTCAATTGACTGCCGTTACTTTAAGAATAGACATGCAGCCCACCCACTGGAGTGCATGTGTGTTTGAACACGTCGTAGGTGTGTGCGCCGCTGTTCCCTCCCAGTGGGATGCGTGTGTGTTGGCAGTTAAAGTGCATCTTAGATCCACAGTGTGGGTGTGTGTGTGTGTGTGTGTGTGTGTGTGTGCGGCTGGTGTGTCTGTCTGCCTCGGCGCTCACCAGGGTCCTCCTCCGGACACCCAGCCAGACAGCCATGTGAAGATCCAGATACATCTAGTACCTCTCTCTCTCTCTCTCTCGCGCACGCTCTCTCGCTCTCTCGCTCTCTCTCAACATAAGGAACTACAGTTAGTATTGTCCTCTCTCTCTCTCTGTGTCTCCTCATCTTTCAACTCTCTTGTCACTCTTTCTCTTTACCTCCTCCCCCATGTTCCTCTTCTCCACATCTCTATTCATCCACACTGTACTTTCTCTTCTCCCTCCCTCCCTCCCTCGTGCTGTGATTGGAGGACAGCCAACTTATCTGTGCTGTGATTGGAGGAGACGTCCCACCCTAGCTAACCATCTCTTAACGGATCTACTTGACAAACACTAAACAAATATTAGACTGTCTGTGTCATCGAACACCACACGGTGTACTCCAATCTATTATTCCTTTAATCTACTTGAGGAATACTAAACAAATGATGATGCTTTATTATCTACTTGAGAAATGATGGTATGGAATGGAATGTTAACAGGAACACGTCAGGCTTGTTTACCAAGTGAATAATGTACGAGCTAACTTTGGAAATTAGGTACTTGTAGTTTTGTTGGATTGTAAGCAGCATGTATTGAATTAAGAGAGAGTGTGTGTGTGTGTGTGTTATAGAGAGAAGTGAAGTTCTGGTTTGCCACAGGAGGAGCTGGCTTCTGCCTGAGTCGCAGACTGGCAGACAAGATGAAGCCCTGGGCCAGGTGAGGGAGGGAGGGAGGGAGGGGTGGAGAGGAAAGCAGAGGCAGATTATTTTTTTGTAACTGTGTGTGTGCGCGGCCAGCGGCCCCAAGTTCGAGCAGACGTCAGCAGTGATCCGTCTCCCTGACGACTGCACGGTGGGCTTCATCGTGGAGCTCAGGCTGGGCATTCCCATGATGCACTGCTCCTCCTTCCATTCCCACCTGGAGAACCTGCTGCTGCTCTCACCCAGCAGCATCCCCCTGCAGGTACACACACCTGCGGCTACACACACACACAAACATGCCAGCTACACACATGCATGTAATGTGTGTGTCCTCTCTAGGTGACTCTGAGTTATGGTCTGTTTGAGAACAAGATGAACAGTGTTGAGCTGAAGGGTGTGTTCTCCAAGGAAGACGATCCTTCCAGGTCAGTCGCTCGTTTGTTTGCTTGCTCTCTCTCTCTCTCTCTCTCTTTTTCTCTCTCACACTCTCTCTCTCTCACTCACGCACACAGTGTGTGTTATGTTTTTCCATTTTATGAGGGCTGAAAGCCATCAGAGATTTTAAGTCGGTGTGGAAACAACAAGCTTTCAAGTCTCTTGAGAGCTCCCCCCCTCTCTCTCTCCCCCCCTCTCTCTCTCTCTCTCTCCCCCCCTCCTCTCTCTCTCTCCCCCCTCCTCTCTCTCTCTCTCTCTCCCCCTCCTCTCTCTCCCCCCCCCCCCCTCTCTCCCTCTCTCTCTCAGCAGTGTTCCTCCTGTTTAGCAGTGTGTTGTATGTGCTCAGATGAAACAACACCACGCTTCACCTTCCTGCTGGTTTTATGTCTCGTTGCTGCCAGGTTTAAGAGCGTTCACTGTTTGCTGTATCCTTTCACAAGCTGGTGTCCTTGAGTTTCCCCCTTAAGAACTCCAGTTCCCAGCAGTGCCTGGGGTGTTCTGGAAGACGCCATTGGCTACGGTGGAGTCAGGACTTTGTGGTGATTTGAAGATCTTGTACTGGGATAATAATTCAATGTCGATTTTAAATCAAACAAAAAGGATAACCACCCGGGTCACCTAACCTCAGAGAGGACCAGGAAATGTCCTTGGGCTGGAGCTGCTCATCAGCTCACCTAGAAAACAGGCCTTCTGTGGAAACTAGACCTTGCCTTGACACAAAATGGCCAACTATACAATACGTCAGCAGGGTAATGCAGTGATATTTCAGAGCACTTCAACATGAGCACGTGTACAGTATATTTTGAGATGTTGAAATGAGTTGACTTGCGAACCAATCAAATATGAATGTAAATGTTTTACCTTCATGAAAAACTTTTATAGAACTCCACAATGATGTGATCTACTGCACTGTGCCCTCTATTAGTGAGTGTGAGACTGTGTTGTGTGTGTGCAACTCTCTCTCTCTCTCTCTCTCTCTCTCTCTCTCTCTCTCTCTCTCTCTCTCTCTCTCTCTCTCTCTCTCTCTCTCTCTCTCTCTCTCTCTCTCTCTCTCTCTCTCTGAGTGAGCTATCCTTGGCTAAATAAATGAAGCTGTTGTCACGGTGCTACTGAAGTCTTGAGTGGTGATGTTTTGAAAGGGCGCTAGAGAAGCAGACACACACTCACACATGCAAGCTGAACTGACTGTGTGTGGTCAGACACCAGTGCAGTCATTCTCTGACCTGGAACACGAGGATCCTCCGTCTGAAGCAAGAGAGGAATACTCCAGTGAGTGACGTGTGTGTGTGAATACAAGAGTCTGCGTGCGTTTGTGTTCTCTCTCTCCATGTTGCCATCTCCAGCAGAGCATAGCCCCCCCACCCTCCTGCTTCCCAGGTGAATACACAGAAACAGAAGGGCTTGCTCATCCATGCCCTCACCGCCCCTGCACACACACACACCCCTGTACAGCACACCACCTCTGTCGTGTGTGTGAAAGGGAGTTGCCAGTGTATAAACCCACGAGCACATGGCAGGGCCCTGGGGAGGTTAATAGGTCTGTCACTGAGGCATGAACACACACACACACATCCTAGACCAGGGCAGTTATAGGTCTGTCACTGAGGCATGAACACACACACACACACCCTAGACCAGGGCAGTTATAGGTCTGTCACCGAGGCATGAACACACACACACACACCCATCACCACACGCTAGCCTCAACTCCAACGCTGTAATCTCACATTCAGACCAGCTCATAAAAGCATCTATTGAGATCATAAAAGAGGTTATCTCTCTCGCTTCTCCTCTCTCTCTCTCTCTCTCTCTCTCTCTCTCTCTCTCTCTCTCTCTCTCTCTCTCTCTCTCTCTCTCTCTCTCTCTCTCTCTCTCTCTCTCTCTCTCTCTCTCTCTCTCTCTCTCTCTCTCTCTCTCTCTCTCTCTCTCTCATACACACACAGAGCAATTCAGTTCCCTGAAACACGAACAAACGCACTCTGTTTCTCCATCTTGGTCTGACACACACACACACACACACACACTCTCTAGGGCGGGCCGTGCATCAGGGCGCAGAGTCCGTCAGGGAGAGAGGACGAGGACGGGTGAACCGTGACACGCTCAGACCCATCCAGCCAATCACAGAGCAGGGATGACCCTGCCACGCTCAGACCCATCCAGCCGATCACAGAGCAGGGATGACCCTGCCACGGATGGACCCCCCCGCCAGGCTGCGGAGGACGTGGACGCGCTCCTGATGAAAGCCCTCTCTCTCTCTCGCTCCAGTGCGCCGCTCGCCCTCGTTAGGGCCTCGTGGCGTTGTGTGATCCGGGAGAGGGGTTGTGCTTGATCTGATTAGAGTGTGTGTGTGTGTGTGTGTACGTCCCAGATCAAGAGGGAGAGCGACAGTGCTTGGGTTAGACAGTTTCAGGAGGGTGAATTGCTTTGTGTGTGTGTGTGTGTGTGTGTGTGTAGTGTTTTCAGTGTAGCACTCTCCAGACCAGCATTGCTCCATTCGACTGTGACTCAACGACCCTCAACTCTACTGCCATGGAGACCGAAGAGGGGGAGAAGAGAACAATGGGAGAGCGGGAGAGAGAGGGAGTGTGTGGGCGGAGATGAAGGGGATGGAAAGATGGAGAGGTGGAAGAAGGAGAGAGATGATGGGGGGGCGAGAGAGGGGGAGGAGAGAGAGGTGGAGGAGAGAGAGGTGGAGGGGACAGGTGGAGGAGAGAGGTAGAGGAGAGAGATGATGGGGGGGCGAGAGAGGGGGAGGAGAGAGAGGTGGAGGAGAGAGGTGGAGAAGAGAGAGGTGGAGAAGAGAGAGGTGGAGAAGAGAGGTGGAGGAGAGAGGTGGAGGAGAAAGAGGTGGAGGAGAGAGGTGGAGGCTGAGTAAGCGCTAATCTGCTTTCACAAGTCTCTCTCCCTCCCCCTCTTTCCTCTCTCCTCCCCTTTCTCTCCCACCTCTCTCTCTCTTTCCCTCCCTCTCAGTGTCTGCCCTCCATGTCTCTCTCCTCCAACGCAACGACACCCCAAACAAAAACCGTGGCCAGATCCCAACAGCGAGATGGATGGCGAGGAGGGGAGAGAGGGAGGGAGGGGAAGGGGGGAGGGAGGCAGGGAGGGGAGGGAGTCCCAGAGACAGATGGTGAGGGAACGAGGGAGATCCTCTTCATTGAGAAAAAAGGAAGCGGAAGGGCTCGGCCATTAGTGAGGGCGCCTTACCTCTTCCAGCCAGCAGGGAGCAGCACAGCGCCTCATCCAACATTCAGGCACCGTCATGGCATTCTGGAACCAAACGCAGACAATAGGACATTGTGTACCAGCAGAGTATCTATTGGTGTGTGTGTGTGTGTGTGTGTGAGACCTGACACTGTGGATACACAGTGAGGCTCTTCTTTCTTCCATCCGTGTCATGGAATTGGATCAGTCACTCACTCTAATGAGCGCAGCGACACGCAGAGTGTGTGTCTCGAGGGTCTGTCTAGTGGTTAGAGGATGGAGGGATGGGGGTGGAGGAGGAGAAAGGAGAAGGGAAGGGTAGAAACGGGGAGAGTGCGGAAGAGAGATGTCAGTGTGTGTGTGTGCGTGTGTGTGTGTATGGGACTTCTCAGTTCCCAATGGAATGTTATTAGTCATATTGTGTCATTTAACAAGTCAGGCAGGATGTGACTGAGAGAACTGCCTGGTTAGAAATGTGTGTGTGTGTGTGTGTGTGCGTTTACATGTTGAGGACAGGAGGTGTGAGGAACACACATGGCTGAGGTCCAGTCTAGCTGGCCTAGAGCTTCTAGCAGGTGTTACAATACGTATGTGTGTGTCTCTGGGTCTCTCTCTCTCTCTCTCCCTCTCTCTTTCTCTGTTTTACATTTCATCCCCTCTCTCTCTCCATCCCTCCATCGCTCTCTCTCCTTCTCTGTTTTCCCCCTCACTCCTTTTCTCCTTCCGTGTCTCTCTCACCATCACCCTCCCTCCCCAGATGTTAGATTAATGCCTCCTGACATTTTCCATTTTTCCATCCAGGCTGGCTCGTCCGCGGGCTTCCTGGCGTTCCGGAGCGTTCCTGGCGTTCCGGAGCTTGGCATTCCGTAGTTTCCTCACGCCCCCGTTGCTGTGGCGACCGTGTGTCCACTCAGCGTGCCTGTGGAGTAAGTTAAGGACTGTTAAAGGTGTGTGTGCGTGTCCCAGAGGGAGACAGAAGTGTGAGTGTACGTGAGTGTGTGTCCCAGTTGGAGACAGAGGTGTGTGTGTGGTTGATTGAAAACGTGGTAGCAAACCCACCTGGATGTTTAATAGGGGTGGGGTCAGGCGTTGCCACGGATACCTCTTCTGCCCACCTGCCGAAAGAACCATTCAATTAGGACCCCTTCATGAACAGCTGGAGAGATTACAACACAGACCTTTCAGTGAGAGAGGTGGAGAGATCTGCTATGTATATATCTCAAAAGAAGTCAGAAGCTGTGATGGAGTGAGGGAGCAGTATTTATTCTCTCTCTCTCTCTCTCTCTCTCTCTCTCTCTCTCTCTCTCTCACTCTCTCTCTCTCTTCCCATCTCTCCCCTGCTCTGTCTGCTGCCCGCTCTCTTGGCACACCTCTCTTTCTCTCTTCTTCTCTCTTTCTCTCCTGCCCGTCTCCCTTTTCTCTCTCTCTCTCTCTCTCTCTCTCTCTCTCTCTCTCTCTCTCTCGCTCTCTCTCCTCCCCCCATCTCTCTCCGTCTCTCACTTCGCTTTGCCTCGCTGCTGCTCCCCGTTGCCATGGGAACCCACGGACCAGGGAGTGGAGGGATTGTAAAGTGAGCTACCCCCCCCACTTTCCTCACTTCCTCCTTCCCTCTATCCCTCTCTTCCTTTTCCTCCCTCCCTCTATCCCTCTCTTCCTCCCTCCCTCCCTCCCTCTATCCCTCTCTTCCTCTTCCTCCCTCCCTCTATCCTTCTCTTCCTTTTCCTCCCTCCCTCTATCCCTCTCTTCCTCCCTCCCTCCCTCTCTCCCTCCCTCTATCCCTCTCTTCCTCTTCCTCCCTCCCTCTATCCCTCTCTTCCTCTTCCTCCCTCCCTCTATCCCTCTCTTCCTCTTCCTCCCTCCCTCTCTCCCTCCCTCTATCCCTCTCTTCCTCTTCCTCCCTCCCTCTATCCCTCTCTTCCTCCCTCCCTCTATCCCTCTCTTCCTCTTCCTCTTCCTCCCTCCCTCTCTCCCTCCCTCTATCCCTCTCTTCCTCTTCCTCCCTCCCTCTATCCCTCTCTTCCTCCCTCCCTCTATCCCTCTCTTCCTCTTCCTCCCTCCCTCTCTCCCTCCCTCTATCCCTCTCTTCCTCTTCCTCCCTCCCTCTATCCCTCTCTTCCTCTTCCTCCCTCTCTCCTTTACGAACTCCATCTTATTCTCAGCACCCTTCCACCTCTCTCTCCTCCCCCAGCCTCTTTCTCAACACTCTCCTCTTCTATTTCTCTTTCCCCTCTACTGCCCCCCTCTCTCCTTCCCCACTTCTCTCTCTCTCTCTCTCTCTCTCTCTCTCTCTCTCTCTCTCTCTCTCTATCTAACCCTTCTCACCTCTTTCCCCCTCTCCTCTCCTCTCTCTCATCCCCAATCACCTCTCTCTCTCCCTCCCTCCTCTTTTCTCCTTTTTCTCTTTTCCTCCTACAGTTGATCTTCCTGTCGTTCTTCTCTCTCCTCAGGACTCTCGAATCTCTTTCTTCACCTCCCTCCAGTGTTCCTTTCTGTAGCTATGCTTACCTTTCTCCCCCTGTTCCTCTCCCCTCTCTCTTTCTATGTGTCTCTCGCTCTGTTTCTCTCTCTCCAGCCTGTGTTGTTGAGTTATCGACAAACCCTCCAGCACTCCACAAATTAAAACATATTTCATCCGGCGTGAAATCTACAATGAGCCATTAAAATACAGGGCTTCCCCGCTTTTCTTTCTTTCTCTCCCTCTCTCTCTCTCTCTCTCTCTCTCCCTCTCTCTCTCTCCCTCTCTCTCTCTCCCTCTCTCTCTCCTCTCTCTCTCTCTCTCTCTCTCCCTCTCTCTCTCTCTCTCTCTCTCTCTCTCTCCCTCTCTCTCTCCCTCTCTCTCTCTCTCTCTCTCTCTCTCTCTCCCTCTCTCTCTCTCTCTCTCTCTCTCTCCCTCCCTCTCCCTCTCCCTCTCTCTCTCTCTCTCTCTCTCTCTCTCTCTCTCTCTCTCTCTCTCTCTCTCTAGTATGGATGTGAGTGACACGCACACCTCTAACACCTTCAGCCCTGGGCCTAACAGTGGAGCTGCTTATTAAAGAAACGACTTTAAACTGGTCTCCACCTGTCTCTCTTTCTCTCACTCTAACTCTCTCCCTCTCTCTTTAACTCTCCCTCTCTCTCCAACTCTCTCCCTCTCTCTCTCACCCTCCCTCTCCGTCTTTTTTATTTTTCTTTGTTCCCACTCTCTCTCTGACTCATTATTTAAAGACATGAATATACTCTCTCCATGTCTGTCACACACCTTCTCTCCTCCCGTTCTCCTTCCGGTCTGGCCTCCTGTCAGTCTATCTCTCTCTCCCACGTCATCCATCCCACTCTGGGAACACGACAGGAAAAGGAGCAGCGGTTGCCACGGTTATCAACGTGTATCCCCAGTTCTCACAATCCCGACTTCTGGATCGTGTTGCCTGGAACAGGCGTTGGACAGGTTAGCAACCGTATCCTGGACAAGCATCACAGAGAACAAAGTATGTGTGTGTGTGTCCTAGTTTTGACCAGCAAGAACAGAGCAATATTTGAACAGCCCCTGACCTCGCCTGATTGGTTGATTCATGGTTGGGCGCAGGCAGGTAATTGGAGGATGACAGTGGTGGGAATGCTGGGCCGAGATGACTGATGTTGCACTCTGTCTGAAGTTGCTGTGCCTAAGACATATTGGTGTGTGTGTGTGTGTGTGGGAATGTGTGTTTGTGTATGGGACTGTGTGAGTGTGTGTGCAAGAGTTTGTGTTTGCTTGTGTGAGTCTGTGTGTGTATGTGTGTGTGTGTGGGGGGGGGGGGGGAGGGGGATGAATGGGGGCGTAAAAACAAGAGATACGAGAGGACAACCGACTATATGAGAATGTGAAAATGTTGTGAGTGTTTATGTTCCTGTGTGTGTGTGTGTGTGAGTGCTTATGTTCCTGTTTGTGCGTGTGTGTGTGTTTGAGAGAGCCTTATCTGCTTCCTACCTGTGTGTCCATGTAGCTTCTGAGAGCCAGAAGATAAGCAGCAGCCGGAGGCTAGCCCGGACGAGCTCCCTCAGGGCTCTGCTGAGCCACCATGGACAACTATCTGATGCAGTTTCACCGCCTCGCCATTCAAACCAATAGGCACAGAAGGCAACCTCAACTTTGTAATCAGAGCCATAATGGAGCAGTACCCTATAGATTTTTATCAAGTAATTTTCCATGGTAGAGAAGGGTACTGAACCTCACATCACCAATTCAGCACCGAAATGGAGGCTGTCTAGACACACTTTTGCCATTTTCCCATTCAATTAGTAGAGAAGGCAATCCAAAAAATGAGTTTAACAGAGCCCAAATGAAAGAATACCTGCTGCATCGCATCATTCAGGAAGGGGAGTGAATCATGGACAAGTCCCCTATTGATTCAAAATGGCCGCCCCCCATCCACAGTTTCACTACTCCTCTCACGGTTCACCCAACACCACAGTATGGGATGTTGGAGGACTAATGACAGACCAACACACACTGAGACAATGACGATAATAATGATGGTGATGATGACGACAATGACAGGGTAAAGAGTGACGTGTCAGGGGAGCTATCATCAAAAAGACAAAATATTGACGACATTAGCTTGTGGATTAGCATGGTGGCTAGGAGATAATAGCTGGTGATGTGTCTACTTAGGACCCGCTGTGAATAGGATGAGGGACATGGAGGGTTGAAACACACACTGACTCTTGTAGGTGAACACAGACACAGTGGAAACATTCACAGACACACACACTAACACACATAATGATTGCCAATCAGTGTTTGCTCTCACCAAGTTTCTAATGTTCACTGGGCGAGGAACGCATCACTTGTCATCCTGGCTGTGACTCTGTGAGTATGCATATACCTTTAGCTTAGCATCCCCACTGGGCTGAAAAATACTGTTTTTCTTTCATGTTCGTATTGTCTGTGCCTTGCGATTGTGTGGCTCCGTGCGTTGTATTATCTGAAAGCTGCGTTTTTTCGTTTCTGTGTTTCACTGTTTACACACCGGCAATTGATATGCGTGTTAAAATAGAATACGATTTCTAGGTTTACGGTCATGGTTACGGCTATGATTGGATTGAATTCTGCAGAAAGTCGGACTCAAGCGATTAAACGCTGGTTAGCAATGTGCGTTCACATTGTCAATGACAACGTTGACCGCAAAAGCGTATAACGCTTCAAGCTGAGACTGTTGGTTCACTCATTCTCTCCTAAGTGGATTCAAAGGAGGTTAAGGCCACAACAGAATAAAAAAACAGGAATGAACCAATAGAATACAACCTAGTAAAACACAATAGAGTGAACGTTCATAAAAGTGAATGGTTAGATGTGATTGGACAATGGGGAGTTCTCCTTCTGATGTGAAGATATTGACCAATCAAAGAGCAGTATGATCACGACTCCTTAGGGGCCAGTTCACCAGTCCATCTCTTACTGTCTAGTTATCATTTGTAGTGTGTGTGTGTGTGTGTGTGTGTGTGTGTGTGTGTGTGTGTGTGTGTGTGTGTGTGTGTGTGTGTATGTCCAGACTCCAGTCGTATCTTTCTGACTGGCAAGCTCTCACAGCCTACAGTGCTTAGCCATCCACTTTGAGACCTAAGGCTAGGCTAACAGAAAAACACTCCTCCTCTCCGCTCCTCTCACAGTTATGTTGAGCTCTTCTCCCTCTCTGTGTGTGTGCGTGCCAGTGTGTGTCTGTGTGTAAATGAAATTGTCCTCTCAAAATCAGGGCTCTACTGTTTCTTGAGTCAATATTTGGGAACAACACCGCAGTTCAAATGGGTTTGTTTGTGTGCGCTTCAGTTTTTAAGTTGACCCATCTGTCTGTGTGTGTTTGTGTGTGGGGTGTGTGTGTGTGTAGTGTGCGACTCCCACAACTGAATCAGACCATTGAGTTCCCTTCCAATAGCATCACACCAAGGTCTATTTCTCCTGCTTTCTATTTGCCAAAGTCAGTCAACGGAAGATGTCTGCTGTCTCTACCACCCCCCCCCCATACACACACACACACCACACACACACCCACACACCACACACACACACACACACACTCCCTACAGGAGTCTTTGTATTTGATCCACACCACCACACACATCTTAAGTCAGGCTACCTGAGCCAGAATGGAGTCCTCAGTTTCCCCCACCTCAATGCTTTCCTTATAGGGTGAGAAGCCAATCCAACAACCCCTGTCTCCACAATGGGGCCATGCAGAAGGATTGGTTGGACAGTTTCACAGCTCCCGTATGCAAGCCTAATGGGGCTAAAAAGTCAGGATGAGACCCTTGAACTGCCTAGTCTGTTTCCCAAGACACAGTTTCCTTTCCTCAGAGCCGTATTCAATCACCCCACACTCTTCCCTCAATCCCAATCAAAGCTGAGCCTTCTATAAGGAAGAGGTCGCAACCCCCTTAACAACCAACCACTCATCCAGGTCAAAGGTCAAATGCATCACTTGGTCGAGGCCAGGAGGAGGCGGAGGGAAAACGATGACAGCACAGTCCTGCTTTACTCGGCTAATCGTAACGCCGTTGTGAGGGTCAAACTGGTGGGCAACGGACTCAGCGGGAGACAACGACCCCCCAATGCCTGTGTTGCTATGGTGAGTGGCGTCTAGACACCGACCTGTGAATTACCAGGGCTGACTCAACTAACCGCTAGGAAAAGACGTTTTGTGATCATGAGTGACACTTTTAATCTACTTTTTGTTGAATGTTTCTTTTTTTATTATTTTTTTACGGACCACTTTTCAGTCACTCCTGCTTGATGACTCATTAGAGGGAGAGGGAGAGGGAGAGGGAGAGGGAGAGGGAGAGGGAGAGGGAGAGGGAGAGGGAGAGGGAGAGGGAGAGGGGGAGGGAGAGGGAGAGGGAGAGGGAATTGAAACAGGACGTCACAAAAAATCATGGCAACCAAAAGAAAACAGAATATGTGGTCACCGTTCGACAGGTAAGGTTGAGACAGAGATGCACTTCCTCCTACAATGTGAAACATTCAATGATATAAGAAATGGTTACTGGAACAAATTCCACTCTGTAATCTCAGATTTCAAAGGTCTTACTGACCTCTCAAAAGTAAAAATCCTCCTAGGAGAAGGAGACAGGGCAGATATTACATATATTTAATATATTATATATATATATATATATATATATATATATATATATATATATATATATATATATATATATATATATATATATATATATATATATATATATATATATATATATATATATATATATAATAACCGATCTTAAGGTTATTTTCAAGTTTCCTTTAATCTTTCAACTGAATTTGCCATGTTTGATTGATATTGTATTATCTGGTAACATTAATAGTATACCGACGTCCATAGTAATGATATGAATATTGTTTCTGTGTTCTGTGGTTCCACCGTGGCAATATGAACATTTGTTTCTTAATGCCAATAAAGCCAACTGAATTGAATTAGAGAGAGAGAGGTTTAGTGAGGGCAGAGTTGAAGTGACACGGAGAGAGGCCAGGGGACTGATAAAGTGAGTGTGTGTCTGTCTGTGTGTGTGTCTGTGAGTATGTCTGTGAGTGTCTGTGTGTCTGTTTTTGTGTGTGAGTGACAAAGAGAGACACAGAGAGGAAGTATATGTGTGAGAGAGAGATGAAGAGAAAGAGAGAGAGGTAAAGAGTGAGAAGAAAGGGAACCGTTTTGCGTAGTGTGTGAGTGAGAGAACATGAGGGGTTTGTGTTCAGAGAGAGAGAAAGAAAGAAAGAACAATAATTCTCCGTAGGAGAGAGGAGAGAAGAGAGAACACTCATTTCCTGTAGAGAGAGAAATTGCGCTAGTTATCGTGCGCCTGTGAGACAAAGGGGCTAGATAATCACCAGGAGGAAATGTATGGATTGTTCACTGGCTAAATGAATGGCATGGCATAACTGTCCTTTTCAGTCTGTCTTTTCATGAGTGTGTGTGTGTGTGTGTGTGTGTGTATGTGTGTGTGTGTGTGTGTGTGCGTGCGCGTGCGCGCAACATTTTTAAGTATTTCCACCCGAGGATAATCCTAATGTGGTGTGTGTGCCATGCATACACATCCAAACAAACATATGCTTGTTAGTGTGTGTGTGTGCTGCAATGTATACCCCAGCTGTATTCCCCAACAAAACACCCTTTACAATACGTCCCCTTTGGCTTTGAGATCTCGATCATCACCACATGCTGTTGGCAGCAGGGGCATGTTCGCTGCTTCCTCCAGGACCAGGGGAGCAGAGCTCTTTGTCTTACCCACATTGGTTGTTCTCAGGCGGGCCGAGGGTTATGGATGACTGGGGCGGGTAGTGCTTGGTGTTGGTCTGGGGACAACAGAGCTACTCAGGCAAGCTGGGTCCAAATGGACCCACGCACAGGGGTGGGTGTGTCCTTTGTGTACCTCCACCCACACACACACACACACACACAAAACTGATTTATGCTTGCATGCACACACACACACATCTGTGCGTGCACACACACACACAGATGCACACAGAAACATGCACGCACACATTCATACAAACACACACACACACACTCTTTCTCTACTCTCACACACACCCTCTGGTTCTCACTCTTGCTAACGCACACGCACACTCTGGCACGCACTCTTGCCGTCTCCCGTCCTGATGAAGTTGTTCATAAGCTACGTCTTTGACGTGAAAGAACGATTAATTACATACACGCTCTCATTTTCTTTCCGCCGGAGGAATACATCTTACGCTATCGGCTATGACGTCAGCGGTGCGCTGTCGGTCCATTCTCCGGGACTGTCGGTATGTGTGTGTATGTGTGTGTGTGTGTGAGAGAGCGCGCCCTTATGAACGCGCACGGGCGGTGGTAGCAGCCTGGGAGAACTCAACTACGTGCCCTGAGTTCCAAATCAGCTGCGCACACACACAGCACGCACTGGAGCTCGGAGACACAAGTTGCACAACGGTTATGCGCCTACGCGATGTACGGTGATATCACCAGAGGCCGTCTCGAGAATGGCATGGCAGAAAAACCGAGTGTCATCTTGACATCTGTAAGTCATTACGCTCATATCAGAGACGGGGAATGTGAGCGTTTTTGGAACGACACATCTTCACTGTTGAATATCATCGTAAATAAACTAACAAACTGACCGTCACCAACAAATACAAACAACTCGTTGCAGCAGCTTATAATGGTTTGGACCAACATTAGGAGTAGGCCTACCAGAAATCTCTCGATCACCCCGATTTGGTGTCGTTTCTCCCATGATCCCCTCGCTCTCTCCTTCTCCGCTTACTTAGCTACTTATAATCGCCCTCTTCTCCTCCTATACCCCTCCTCTCCTACTGCTATCCCTCCCCTTCTCCTGCGCACTCAGTCTCTTCCTCTGTCTCGCTGTCCGAACACACGGCTCCGCCAGTGGATAACCTAGAACCTGCCGAATCTCTCTGACTGCACAGCAGCCTGTAGCCTAGGTTACCAGTGGAACAAAACAAGGTATGTTTAGTCTCCGGATAATATACTGTACATTTTGAATGTGTATTTATTCTGATTTTGGCTTACTTGGGTGCCTGATTTGTGTGGTGGTTTATTGCTTAAAAGATGCCTGACATTTTTCTCGTTTTTGGTTAAAGGAGCACTTGCTTGTATATTTGGGCTTTGCGAGTTTTTTTTGTGTTTAACGTGTTCTTAGTCCCTCGCTCCATGTTTCCAAGTGAGAGTGCAGAGCGCCTTGCCCGGTAGAAGCTTTCACCGGACGGCGTCCACCGAGACCGCTCGTTTGAGTCGGTCGGAGAAGATTGTCCGGTGTGGAAACTAAACATGCTCGTTTTGCAGCCTAAAGGATCGTTCTTACCCTTATATAGAACCGATTACATTGTTGAAAAGCGTAGTAGCCTAGCTTGGCGATTGTCTATGAATTCAGGGGACGTAAGTTATTATGAAAAAAAACCGTCTGGTGTGATGAGGGTGTACACGAATCCAGCAACCCCGCGCTCGTGCCGCTGGCGCCGGGTTGTTGCTGTTGATCCGAGTGCCAAATCGGAGGCAGCTGCTTTTTGTGGAACGCAGAGTATTGCACGAGCCGCATGTGTTAGGCTATAGTGTGTGTGTGTGTGCGTGTGTGTGTTTGTGATAGACGTGACGCGTGTCTTTTCTCACATAGCCGACTGAACACATACTTTAGTTTAAAAAAAGCACAACGATGTCTTTTGTAATAGTTGTGTATAACCTACTGATGATGTCTGATTGATTTGAGACTATAATTCAGCTGTGGCTATACTGTAATGACAGTCTGTGCTGTATGAGCCCGTGTGTGTGTGTGTGTGTCTGTGAGAGAGAGAGAGAGAGAGAGAGAGAGAGAGAGAGAGAGAGAGAGAGAGAGAGAGACAGAGAGAGAGAGACAGAGAGAGAGAGAGAGAGAGAGAGAGAGAGAGAGAGAGGGAGAGAGGGAGAGAGGGAGAGAGGGAGAGAGGGAGAGAGACAGAGAGACAGAGAGAGAGAGAGAGAGAGAGAGAGAGAGAGAGAGAGAGAGAGAGAGAGAGAGAGAGAGAGAGAGAGAGAGAGAGAGAGAGAGAGAGAGAGAGAGAGAGAGAGATGGGGAAGGCTACACGCCACGAGACACGGGTGGTACAGGCTCCAGCCCGTGCTCATCTCTTGATTTATAACCCCGCAAATGCGCAGTGACGGCTGAAACCCGGGATCCCCGCTTTGACTCGCGCTGTCGTCTAACCGACAGAGAGAGATTACCGCGGAATACTGATAAAGACCGGATCGCCCCATCTGGCCAGCGGGAACACCGGCAGCTCACCCGGTTAATACCTTCGCGTTATTACCGGGGGCCGGCCACCGTTTAGACATGACGGACGACAGCATCGCCGTGAGGAACATTGACTGATGTGATATGACAAGCAGACCAACGGACACTAAATAATGTTTTGATTTCATTTGAGAGATGGGTTCTCTCTCGCTCCCAAAACGATGCATTATTGTCAGCATGTTGTTTAGCAGTGATTGCGATGTTGAGCTGTAACCGGGCTTGGTCCTGAGATATGCTGGGTCAGTGTTGAGCTCTAACCTTCCTTCCTTCCTTCCTTCCTTTATTTCCTTTCCTTTATTTCCTTCCTTCCTTACTTATTTTCTTCCTTCCTTATTTCCTTCCTTCCTTATTTCCTTCCTTCCTTATTTCCTTCCTACCTTCCTTATTTCCTTCCTTCCTTATTTCCCTCCTTATTTCCTTCCTTATTTCCCTCCTTATTTCCTTCCTTATTTCTTTCCTTACTTCCCCCCTCCCTAATGAGATCTGTGTTGCTCCACCAGCCGTTTCACAGTTCCAGGTAATTCGAATGCCTCACACAGCCTGTGACCTGGTGCTCATTAAACGCAGTCTCTAACACACCCTGCCTTTGAGTTACATCCACACTGCAGCCCATGCATTTCCCATGGCGTGTGTGTGTGAGAGAGAGATGTCAATACCCTGGCCAGGAGGGCAGGAAGATGTGTGTGTGTGTGCAGAACCTCTGTGTGTAAGCGTGCTCTTCTAAACAGCATCTTCTCCACTGAAGCCCTGAAGTCAGTAATGATGTTATTACAGCAGACTGGATGTTGGGTCAGAGAGAGTAATGGAAGGACCAGTGATCTGATCAGAGACCAGGGACACACACCGATAGACAAACAGACAGACCCACCGACAGACAGACAGACAGACAGACAGACAGGCAGGCAGGCAGGCAGGCAGGCAGGCAGGCAGGCAGGCAGGCAGGCAGGCAGGCAGGCAGGCAGGCAGGCAGGCAGGCAGGCAGGCAGGCAGGCAGGCAGGCAGGCAGGCAGGCAGGCAGGCAGGCAGGCAGGCAGGCAGGCAGGCAGGCAGGCAGGCAGGCAGGCAGGCAGGCAGGCAGGCAGGCAGGCAGGCAGGCAGGCAGGCAGGCAGGCAGGCAGGCAGGCAGGCAGGCAGGCAGGCAGGCAGGCAGGCAGGCAGGCAGGCAGGCAGGCAGGCAGGCAGGCAGGCAGGCAGGCAGGCAGGCAGGCAGGCAGGCAGGCAGGCAGGCAGGCAGGCAGGCAGGCAGGCAGGCAGGCAGGCAGGCAGGCAGGCAGGCAGGCAGGCAGGCAGGCAGGCAGGCAGGCAGGCAGGCAGGCAGGCAGGCAGGCAGGCAGGCAGGCAGGCAGGCAGGCAGGCAGGCAGGCAGGCAGGCAGGCAGGCAGGCAGGCAGGCAGGCAGGCAGGCAGGCAGGCAGGCAGGCAGGCAGGCAGGCAGGCAGGCAGGCAGGCAGGCAGGCAGGCAGGCAGGCAGGCAGGCAGGCAGGCAGGCAGGCAGGCAGGCAGGCAGGCAGGCAGGCAGGCAGGCAGGCAGGCAGGCAGGCAGGCAGGCAGGCAGGCAGGCAGGCAGGCAGGCAGGCAGGCAGGCAGGCAGGCAGGCAGGCAGGCAGGCAGGCAGGCAGGCAGGCAGGCAGGCAGGCAGGCAGGCAGGCAGGCAGGCAGGCAGGCAGGCAGGCAGGCAGGCCAAACCAACAGACAGGCAGCTAGCTGGTGTGTCAGGCCCCCTGTATGTGTCTGACACATTCATCTATTAATAACTGCAGTTTACGTCAAGTTAGTTCCTCTGTGACCTTGTGCAACCAGTCATTCTCCTCTCGTCCTTCAAGCGCTCAGTGTTTGTTTGCCTCTGCTTGAGGGAGCCTGCTTATGATGCTGTTTGTGTGTGAAAGTGTGTGTGTGTGTGTACGTGCGTGCGAGAGGGTGTGTGAGAATGTCTGTGAGCGTGTTTGCCACCGAGAATTTTGGTGTGAAGAAAAGGAGCAGTCAGGCACGCACAGACACACAGCGACACACACACACACACAATTCTTGCCCGTCTCTGCCCTGTGTCTCTCTCACCCTAGTCCCATTTATCACCGTGTACATCTTTATCATTGTCCCCTTCTCTGTCTTTGTTTCTCTGTCTCACTCTCCTCCTTTCCCCCTCTCACACTCCAATTTCTATCGCTTTCTCTTCCTGCCCCCCTCTCCTCTCCCCTCCTCTCCTCTCTTCACCTCCTCTCACCTCTCCTCCTCCTGTTAATTTCCTCATGTACTTCATGAAGTGAATTAAAAACAAACACGCAGGAAAAGTCAAAGTCAAGTAGTTGTCATGGTGATCTAGTGGTTTTGAAAGAAGTGGGTGGATTGGAGGACAGTGGAAGTCAGCAGGGAAGGACAGAAGGACAGAAGGACAGAAGGAGAGGAGGAGAGGAGGAGGAGAGGAGGAGAGGAACCGATGACAACACTCCACATGTGAACTCTTAACGCATCTTAACTCCCTCCTCAAAAAACATCAAAAGTACATTTATCACTTAAGGGAAGTGTGTCTTTCTTCCTTTGAACACATTCCTCAATATCTGCCCTGAAGTTAAACAACCTCCCCCTCCCTCCTTCACTACCCTCCCCCCACACACACACACACATGCTCCTAAAATCTTTTCCCACTACTTCCACACTAAGTGGTGACCCCCACACACACACACTGAGGCGCCTTCACAGGTAACCATGTCTCCCCCCCACCCCCGCGGTGAAGGCGAAGCGCGGCCTAGCTGAAAGCCTCATCCGAGGACTGTAAGACGTAGAGACGCCCTGGAGCAGGTGAATAATGGATGGTGTTTTTACCTCGCAGAAGACCGCTTGCGAGTGTTTGAATTGCCAAATTGAGCCAGGTAACGCTACAAGATGCTTCAGTCAAACCGGCCTTGCTTTCTTCCTCTCCCTTCATCTGCTCCATTCTCCCTTCACTCTCTTACTCCGCCAGACCGGTAGTCACTCTTAACTGTCAACTTCAACCACAGTCAACAATGTGAGTCTCCTTGTGATTCACAACTCATTCATGAAGGTAACAATGCAGACCGTGTCGACTGAGCAAGCTTTTTGGCACTCGGTGGATTAACTGTGTTCCCAACTCTCTCGACTGAACCACTGTACGTCAGAAACCTTTTCATTAACGTGTCTATTTTGCAAGGGTGGGGGGGGTGGATGTGTTCTAGAACCTTCTGAAATTTGAAAGGAATGTGGTTCATCGCCAGTGCAACAGTAGAGTACAGTGACCTGACCTTGGCAGTTATGGTTGTCTGGTGACAAACGACATGTGATAACATCTTCCGGAAGGATCCCATGGCTGTTAGTGGAGGGGAAAAAGCTTGGTACAGCTGGGAACAGTGGAGGAAACTAGAGGAAACTGTAGGTGTGTGTGGTGGGGGTGGTTGTGTGTGTGTGGTTGTGTGTGTGGTTTGTGTGGTGTGTGTGTGTGGTGGGGGTGGTTGTGTGTGTGTGGTTGTGTGTGTGGTTTGTGTGGTGTGTGTGTGTGGTGGGGGTGGTTGTGTGTGTGTGGGTGGGTACTGTATGGGTTGTCTGATCCTGTCAAACTGTTTCATTGACTCCTTGCATAGGTGTTTTGTCTGTGTGTGTGTGCGTGTGAGAGAGTGTGTGGGTGTGTACGTATGTGTGAGTGTTTTTCCTAATTGCTGTAATTAATCAACAAGGGGTTGATGATGAAACTGGGAACTGCCACACAAGTGTGTGTGTGTGTGTGTGTGTGTGTGCGTGCGATTTATATCAACCAATCTTTGACTTCAGCTCGACAGGTATGTTACAGTAAAATTGACTGATTGCAGTCTTGCTACAATCGCCTAACAACAGTAAGATAAGTTACGGTTGACTTAAGTAGTCTATCTTCCTTTCTCTTCTCCCCTTCATTCTCTCTCTCTCTCTCTCTCTCTCTCTCTCTCTCTCTCTCTCTCTCTCTCTCTCTCTCTCTCTCTCTCCCTCTCTCTGTCTCGCCCCATCTGATCTCCACCTCTCTCTCTCTCTCTCTCTCTCTCTCTCTCTCTCTCTCTCTCTCTCTCTCTCTCTCCCCCCCTCTCATCTCTTTCTCATGTTCTGTCTCTCCCTGAATCACACTAGCCATGTTTCTGTGTAGCACCAGCACTGTGAGTAGTTCGGTTGTAACACCTATTGATTTCTTCACAATGAAATTCAGACGTACACAGAGCTGTGACTGACACTAGTGAGTGGCAGCTGAGGGTGGGGTAAGGGGAGGGAGGGAAGGCTGAGGTGGTGGAGATCCCCACAGTTGGGATTGGGATGATCTGTGCGAGATTGTGACAGATTCAGTGAGGGCAGAGTTGAAGTGACACGGAGAGAGGCCAGGGGACTGATAAAGTGAGTGTGTGTCTGTCTGTGTGTGTGTGTCAGGGACAGAGAGAGACACAGAGAGAAAGTATGTGTGTGTGTGAGAGAGAGAGATGGAGAGAGGGAGAGAGGAAGAGAGAGAGAGAGGGGGAGAGAGGGAGAGAGGGAGAGAGGAGAGAGAGAGAGAGAGAGAGAGGGAGAGAGGGAGAGAGAGAGAGAGAGAGAGAGAGAGAGAGAGAGAGGTACAGAGAGGAAGTGTGAGTGTGTTTAGCAGCATGGATATCATTGGGAAATCGACAAGCCTTTTATTTGGCAGTAAATGAGGAAAGTGGCATTGTCTTGAGAGTGACATTGACACACACACACATACACACACACACACATACACCCATACACACACACACACACACACACACACAAAGAAATATTCACAATGTATTGTAATCATCAACCACGTCAGTGTGCATTTCTGTGCGTCTCTTAATGGTGGGGTGTGTTTCATTTCTGTCAGGGTTTTGGATGAGTGTGGTCTCCTCAGGGGAAGGGTGAGGGTCTTACCTGCTTACACCACGGGGTGAATCTCAATAGTCTCTCCTTGCTTCCTCGGACCATCTGCCTACTGGCAAAAGACACAAAGACGAGAACATGTGACAGACACATTCTGGAATGCTGTCCAAGGTTCTGGAATGTGCTGCACCATTCTGGAACGCTATCCATGGTGCTGGAATGTGCTGCTCCATTCTGGAACGCTGTCCGTGGTGCTGGAATGCACTGCGCCATTCTGGAACGCTGTCCATGGTGCTGGAATGCGCTGCGACATTCCAGAATGCTTCCGTGACATCTTAGCTTCCCCTGGCTGTCAGGGTGGCAGCGGATCCGGGGGGATATGTATATGTTTTGCTTCTTTCCATTCAGCTTCATGTCTGTCAGCATACAGGCCATATGTTGTGCGCTTGGAGATCTTCATATATTATGGATGTGCCTCTAACTATGGTGAGGTTGATCAGATAAACTGTTAGCACGATCTCTGTCTCATGTGGATTTGTTCAGACCCAGCGCTGGGAAGGTCAGCATGAGTTTATAGATCTGTTAATCGGAGCTTGTAGTTCTGGTGGCGGCCAGCTCTTTGACCACAGGGTGGGTCGTGGCAGCTCTTTGACCACAGGGTGGGTCGTGGTGGCTCTTTGACCACAGGGTGGGTCGTGGTGGCTCTTTGACCACAGTGTGGGTCGTGGTGGCTCTGAAGGTGGCAGGCTGTGTGAGAATGCCGCTCAGCCGCTCAGCGGGGGCGTTCACACGCTGACCGGCTGTTGACAGACGGTTGACAGCCTCTCTGAGCCCCAGGCGTGCGATATGGAGCCCTCGACGCCATGGAGCCCACAAGCGTTCTAGAACACTCTCTGCAGGGCTCCGGAACGCGGAGGACCGATTCTGAAGAGGGACGGAACCAGAAGCGTTCAGAACCCTGGGAGTGGAGCTACGGCGGCGGTGAAATGAACCTTCCACAGCTCAGGGGGTCCCAGTCGCCTCCTCTGTTTGTCCTCCTTCATTTCTCGCATTACCGTAACACACCATCAGAAACGGTTCTGTTTGTGGCAAAGAACTGAAGTGAACAGCAAGGGTGGTGCTACAGCAAAGCTCTGTTGGTGTCTGAATGAGCCTGTCAGATTGTCTGAATCTTTGTGTGTGTGTGTGTGTTTGTGTGTGTCTATATACATGTGTGTGTGTGTGTATTGTGTCTGAAGCTCCATGCTCCAGTTCAGCCTGTATGAGACTTCTTGCCAAATCAGTGATATAAATACACCCAGCAACGCTTGATACCTTGGCTCAAGCCTCATTCACAACCCAACAGATGTGTCTGACAGCTGAAGGGGGGGAGGGAGAGAGGGGGGAGGGAGAGAGGGGGAGGGAGAGAGGGGGAGGGAGAGAGGAGGGAGGGAGAGAGGGGGGAGGGAGAGAGAAAGACACAGATAGAGGAAGAGGGACAGGGGAAAAGAGAAGTAAGGGATAGAGAGAAAGAGAAAAGGAGAGAAAGACAATGGTAGCGCGATAGAGTGAGAAGGAGAGGGGGAGAGAAAAGAACAGATTGAGAGAGAGAGAGACACAGAGAGAAAGACAGATTGAGAGAGAGAGAGAGAGAGAGAGAGAGAAAGACAGATTGAGAGTTTTATCGAACAGTGATATTCATCTGCTCTAGCTCCATTGTTTTCTTGAGAGAAGTTTTTAAACTTTTAAAGATTTACTGTTACAGTGTCTTACATCCTTCACCCTTCTCAAATACCGTGTGTGTGTGTGTGTGTGTGTGAACATGTTGCATTAAGCATGAGGCTGGTCCAAAGCAGACAGGCCAGTATGACTCACAGTGATTGTCCCTCTATGGAAAACATCCTTCTCCTTGGCCTCCGCCCGTGAGAGGGTGTACGTGTGTGTGTTAGTGTGTACATAGGTGAGTGTGTTGTGTATTGTTGTGTGTACGTAGGTGTGTGTTGTCTCTGTATATAGAGGGGTGTGCGTGAGTGTTGTGTATGTTTGTGCGCAAGTAGGTGTGTGTGTGTGTGTGTGTGTGAGGAGCAGCAGTAGAGGAGCCTCTCACAGAGGTCCTTGTTAGCGGGTGTAGGACAGGCTGGGCCGCGCTCACACACAGGCTAACACTCTGCTGTCCGTCACCGGAACGTCCAATGAATAAACAGCTTGATGGGCAGACGCGATAAAGACGACGCCACGGCAACGATGACGGCGACTCGCGACAACGACGAGGGACATCGGGTTATCCTGATGCACATGGAGGAGAATCGGAGCAAGTACGAGTGTGATTTGTCACTGGATATCTACCTGTTTTGACTGTGTGTGTGTGTTGGTGTGTGTGTGTTTGTGTGTCTGTTTGTGTGGTGTGGGTGTGTTTGCGTGTGGGTGTGTGTGCGTTCTTACTGCAGTGTCGGAGTAAACACTGAGGAGCTGTCCTTTGTGCTAAAGGGGGATGTTCTCCTTGCTTTAGGCAGCTGTCCCTGGTCCTGAAATATAA